>NC_073306.1:112354178-112658463 GCF_027595985.1 Sorex araneus
GTGGAGTCTGCTATTTTATTACAAACACTCGACGCTCGTTTAGGTGATTGGGGATCTACTGCCAATATTGGGTGGAAATGGAGATAATGGGAAGCAGAGAGGTCGTGAATTTGCGCCTCCCAAGGGGCTGTCAGTATGTGAGCGGGCCGGCCTGAGTCTCTCACTTCCCTCTCTGTCCACAGTTCCCTGGTCTGGGCTCTTTCCACTTCTTCAGCTTCAGTTGCCCCTCACTGGGGTCTTGTTCTCACGTGTTGGTTCTGCTGCTGAGCTCTCTCTTGAGGGGTCATGCAGGAGTGAGCTTCATGTAGTAGGTACAGGAGGAGGCAGCGGGGCTGAGCTTGAAAGCCACTTGCTCACCTCAAAGCAGCATTGAGATTCGAGCTCCAGGTGGTCTGCAGGTCTCCAGGCCTGAAGCAGAAGGATGCTGTGCTCAGTCACGAGGGAAGGGCCGTAGGTGGGGCTTGTGGGCAGGTGGGCCTGTGACGGCGCAGCCACAGGTCAAGTTGTCGGACTCCACTTTGGACCGAAGATTCTTTTTTTTTTTTTTCTTTTTGGGTCACAGCTGGCGATGCACAGGGGTTACTCCTGGCTCTGTACTCAGGAATTACTCCTGGTGGTGCTCAGGGGACCATATGGGATGCTGGAATTCAAACCCGGGTCGGCTGCAAGGCAAACGCCCTACCCGCTGTGCTATCACTCCAGCCCCATGGACCAGAGATTCTTGAAGGCAGCCAGGGCCTCTAGGCATCTCCTGCAGGAGGATGGGGTGTCTCCCCCTTCAGTACTCATTCCTAATGGGTGAACTAAGAAGATAATCACCAATAACTACAATTTGTTGAGCAATTATTACATGTCAGGTACTGTATTGATTATTATAGTAATCTCATTTAATCTTTTTGATATAGTCACAGGTAAGAATATAGTCGGATATAAGAATAGCTTGTTCAAAATTATGTCTGGTGAATTCTAAAGTGAAGAGGTACATGTGACTCCAGAGGCTGTTTTTGCAGGGGTACACCCAGTGACGTGCAGGGGTTACTGTTGACTGCACTCATGAATCACTCCTGGTGGACCATATGGGATGCCAGGGATAGAATCCCTGTCTGCCGTGCGCCCTACCCACAGTGCTATCTTTCTGGCTTCTCCAAAGGCTTTTGACTAGATAATTATTTTTAAAAATATTAAGGCTTGTGAGAAAGCTCAAAGACCAGTATGCATGCTTTGTATGCTGGAGTCCTGAGTTCAGTTACTCACACCACGTGTGGGTAGCTGGCAGTAGCCCTCTAGTGCCCACGAGTATCATTCCCCAAAGCAGCATCCAATATCATGATATGCTTTAGATGGATTTTTCTGTAAGCCAAATGGAGATGGAACAGGGAGATTGCCGAAACCCGAACTAGACAGAAGTTAGGAATGGATTAGAGGGATATTTAAGAGGTGAAAGTAGATGGTCTATTACAGTAGACTGCCTGTCTGGGAGAGAAAGGAAGGCATCAAGGGAGACCGTAGATTTTTTAGCATGGATTTTTAGTATGGTGGTACGCATAATAAAGGATACAGGAGAAGATGTGCATTAAGAGATTCCTTTCTCCTGTGTTGAATGTTGGCTGTTGGTTTGCTGAGCCAGTGGGAGATGTGCATGGAATTCTGTTGCAGACATAGGCCTCTGTACATTGGAACCTGAAGTTCAGGGGAGAGATCTGGGCTTGTTAGGTGGTAATTGAAACCGTGAGTGTAGATAAATGAACTCAACAGGTAGGCACTGTAGTCCTGGGAAACATAACTGTAAAGGTGACAATAGTGAACGAAGAGGCAAATGGAGTACCAGGAAACGAGAGTGTCAGGCTCAGGGAGTAGTTTCAAGAAGGGCATGTTCTAGAGAGTCACTTGCAGCAGAGAGATGCTGGGAACTGAGGATGGAAAAGCAAGTGGCATTTGTTCCATTCTGTGGTTGTTGATGACCTTGGCGAGAGTGTCAGTGTGGTGGTGGCAGTGAAACCCTGGAGGAGTCGGGAGTAGATTGTGAGTTAGAGGAGCTTGGATGCTGAAGGGTAGCTCGTGTTTTGTCTGCAGAAGGCCCAGGTTTAGCAGCCTATCTGACCTGGTTTCCATAGCACTGCTGGGAGTAGCCCCTGAATATTGCTGGGTGTAGTATCCCCTCAATTTAAAAATGGAGTGGCATTAAAAATGAGGAAAAATTTAATTACCTAAAATAGAGACCATTAAAAGAATTCAAAAGACAAAGTAGAGATAATCTTTTTTAAAAATTTAAAAAAATGTTTTATTTTTTCATTTTTATTTGTTATTTTTATTTTTATTATTATTATTTTTTTAGTGAGTCACAGTGAGGGTACAGTTACAGATTCACACCTTTTCATGCTTATTTTTCCCCCATGCAATGTTCGAGAGCCCATCCTTCCACCAGTGTCCATTCTCCACCACCAATGATCCCAGTATCCCTCCTATCCCCCGATCCCGTCCCCCCACTCCACCCCGCCTCTGTGGCAGGGCATTCCAATTTGTTCTCTCTCTCTCTTTTTGGGTGTTGTGGTTTGCAACAGGGGCATTGAGTGACCATCGTGTTCAGTCTCTAGTCTACTTTCAGCACGCATCTCCCTTCCCACGCAGGATCTCCAATCACATTTTACTTGGTGTTCCCTTCTCTATCTGGGATGACTTTCCCCCAGCGTGTGAGGCCAGCTTCCAAGCTATGGAGCCAACCTCCTGGTATTATATACTACTATTCTTGGGTGTTAGTCTCCTACTCTGTTGTTCTATATTCCACAGATGTGTGCAGTCTTTCTATGCCTGTCCCTCTCTTTCTGACTCATTTCACTTAGCATGATACTTTCCATGTTGACCCACTTTTATGCAAAGTTCATGACTTCATCTTTAGTAGAGATAATCTTATGAGAAGTTCAAATAAAATCTGGAAAGAGGATGAGAAGCATAAAGTTAGAGAATTGGCTTCAGAGTTGGTGTCCTTGCAGCTTTGGGATGCTGCCTTGGCCCACCCCAGGTTGAAAGTCCAGAGACTCCATTCTGAGAGCTGGGTCAGCTGCTTTTTCTGTGCCCTCCTGGTAAGTCCTATTCTTGAATAGACTGTGATTGTTTTCATTTGTTGTTGTGTGATGGGAGAGATTGGAGGAAGCCTTGACCTCTGGCAAGGAAAATGATAGTTATGGAGTAACTGTGGAGTGGTAGACACTGTCCTTCATGAGTGTGATATTATTTTATTCTATTTTCATGGCCTTCTTATCAAGGATGGGTTGTCACTGTCACTGTCACTGTCACTGTCATCCCGTTGCTCATTGATTTGCTCGAGCGGGCACCAGTAACATCTCTCATTGAGAGACTTATTGTTACTGTTTTTGGCATATCCAGTACGCACGGGTAGCTTGCCAGGCTCTGCCGTGCGGGCTTCATACTCTCGGTAGCTTGCCGGGCTCTCCGAGAGGGGCGGAGGAATCGAACATGGGTCAGCCCGTGAAAGGTGAACGCCCAACAGCTGTGCTATCGCTCCAGCCCAAGGATGGGTTATTCCCAATTTTTTTTTTTTTTTTTTTTTTTTGTAATTTTGGAGGTCCAGGACAACTGGGCTGGTGGTTCAATGCAATGGCGTGAGAACATGGGGCTGCTCAGTTCTGTGGTGCCGGAGGTTACCTTGGCCCTCCATCACTGCACAGGGGCCCGGGTGTGGGGGCTGAACATGCAGCGCTGGGGATTGAGCCTGGGTGGGGAAGCTTGGAAAGCTTGGAAAGCTTTCCTTGCTTGGAAAGCCCCCTTCCCTCCTATAAGATTTCTCCAGTTCTCCCTGTTTTCTTTTTCTTTTTTCTGTTTGTTTTTGGTTTCACCCCTGTGGCGTTCAGTTTTTTATTCCTGACACTGTGCTTATTCCCTGTTCCTGGTGCGGTGAGGGACCATATGTGGTGCCAGGAATCAGACCCAGGTAAGCTGCGTTTTTGCCAGAACAAGACAAGTTCTTGCCCCTCTCCGCATTTTCTAATTCTAAATGAAGAAACGTTGAGATCCCGTGGCCTAACCTCTTTCTGTCCCAGGGGCTGCCTCTGGTGGACATGACTATGGATGCATTTCTCTTTTCACGTGCGTAGATGATTGTGTTGTGGGGCCAGCCCCCTTCAGAACTCGGAGCGCTGCTTTGCCTTTGGGAAGCCCAGGTTTGACCCCCAGAACAGCTTAATTCCCAGCATTGCTGGGTGCAAACACAAACACGAGCTGTGCCATGAGCCTAGTCCTGTCTGGTTCGAGGGCTTTAGGAATCTGTGGATATTTGCTAATCATAGTAATAGTATTGTTATTGGACATGAAAAGCAAATATTGTTCAGGGAATTTCCCCTTAGTGAGTTAATAACTTAATAGTAACACTGTCTGGTTGTCTAGACAAAATAATTTATTTCCCCATCACAAAGTGAGTACCCATTATATATGTGGCCTTAGAAGGCTACTGTAAAATAAATCAAATAAATAGGCTTGGTGACAGGCTCTCCATCAATTGTTCCTGGCCCCAGGCACATGGGTAAATAGCTACCCACAAGACTGTGTGATGATTTTAAAGTGTCTTACAGGTTAAGTGCTGAGTATTTTTTTGTAATTTAGGAAGTACATTGACATGTGGCCTTTAAAAATTACATTATTATATTATCATGAATCTTGATTAAGGCAACTAAGTGTATTTACTATGACCAGCTTCATAGCTAGTGTGAAATACTTTACAGTCTATATTATGAGCCACTAGATGATGGTGATTCTCTGTTCACATCTGAAAAATGAGAGTTGGGAAATTAATTAGAAGCTTTAAAGGTCTTTTAATTGTGAAAATTAATTCCAAGGAACAATATATTGTGCCCAGTGAGTATTTAATAATTGACAAGTAGATGGAAAAAGGAAATTATGAGATTTTTAAACCTTAAGTCCATTTTGGAAAAAGGTTAGAATGAAAATATAATGCTAATGTGACTTTCAAAGACATGTTTTACAGCATGATACATAAAGGAACACAAGAGCAAATACTCGGTTTAAGATTAAATATGCTGTTAATTGAGAGTTCAGTGTAAGCTGACCTGGCAAGCAGAGGGTCACTGTGTTGTGAATTCTTCTCACAGAGGAAATTATGAAAATTTTAGGAGCAATTTTGTTTTCAGTGTGGTTGACATGTGTGTATTATTTTATTATAATAAATTTTCTTTTGATTTATTTTTGTCGGGTGAGGATGACCCCAGTGTGCAATGCTCAGGGTTTATTCTTGGTCTTTGCTTAAGAATCATTCCTAGTATCCTCAAGGAACTTTATATGGTGCCAGGGATTGAACTGAGGTTTTCTGTGTGCCAGCCCAGTGCCTTCACCTTGGGACTTAACCCTTATTCTCTCTCACTCCGTTTTGCTTTTTTGTTATTTATGTGTGTGTTTGCGTGTGCGTGCGTGCGTGCATGCGTGCATGTGTGTGTGTGTGTGTGTGTGTGTGTGTGTGTGTGTGTGTGTGTGTGTTTAGTAGGTTCGTTTAGTAGGTTCTGAAACTTTGAATTTTGTTTTAGACTGTTGGGGGTTAATAAAGCTTATTACAAAAAGTGAGAAATGAGTCACATGTGGGTTGATGACCATTGCATTCACTTTCTGTTGGTATATAGCAATATTCCATCATTCCTTATTTCAGATTTTCTGTAGCACGGAGGTCTGGGCATGATGTAGTTATATTCAGTGATCAAAGTCTCACCAGGCTGAGATCAAGGTGTCTGCAGGGCTTAGGATCTTCTGTGAGACTTGACATCTACCAGGCTCATTGTTTGTGGGTAAAATTTGATTTCTTGTCATCATTTGACCAAGGCTTTTTATTTTATTTATTTTTTTGGATTTTATTTTATTTATTTTTTTTTACAGTTACAGATTTATACATTTTTGTGCTCATGTTTCTCCCTTACAAAGTTTGATCACCCATCCCTTCACCAGTGCCCATTCTCCATCACCAGTAAACCCAACATCCTTCCCCCCCTCCCCAGTCCCGTCTCCCCCCACCCCACACTGCCACTATGGCAGGATATTCCCTTTTGTTCTCTCTCTCTGATTAGGTGTTGTGGTTTGCAATAAAGGTGTTGAGTGGCCATTGTGTTCAGTCTCTAGACTATATTCAGCTCGCATCATCTTTCCCCCACATGACCTCCAACCACATTTTACTTGGTGTTCCCTTCTCTGAGTTGCCCAAAAGAGAGACCAGCCTCCAAGCCATGGAGACAGCCTCCTGGTACTTATTTCTACTATTCTTGGGTGTTAGTCTTATAGTCTATTATTCTATATTCCACAGATGAGTGCAATCTTTCTATGCCTGTCTCTCTCTTTCTGACTCATTTCACTTAGCATGATACTTTCCATGTTGATCCACTTATATGCAAACGTCATGACCTCATTCTTTCTAACAGCTGCATAGTATTCCATTGTATAGATGTACCAGAGTTTCTTCAACCAGTCATCTGCTCTAGGGCACTCGGGTTTTTTCCAGATTCTGGCTATTGTAAACAGTGCTGCGATGAACAAGTGCAGATGTCATTTCGACTATACTTTTTGGCTTTTCTGGGATATATTCCCAGGAGTGGTATTGCTGGGTCAAATGGGAGCTCAACCTCTAGTTTTTTGAGAATCGTCCATATTGTTTTCCAAAAGGGCTGAACTAGCCGACATTCCCACCAGCAGTGTAGAAGGGTCCCTTTCTCCCCACATCCTCTCCAACAGCGGTTGCTTTTGTTCTTTTGGATGTGTGCTAGCCTCTGTGGTGTGAGGTGGTATCTCATGGTTGTTTTGATCTGCATCTCCCTGATGATTAGTGATGTAGAGCACTTTTTCACGTGCCTTTTGGCCATTCGTATCTCTTCCTTGGTAAAGTTTCTGTTCATTTCTTTGCCCCATTTTTTGATGGGGTTGGATGTTTTCTTCTTGTAGAGTTCAACCAGTGCTTTATATACCATTGATATCAACCCCTTATCTGATGGGTATTGTGTAAATATCCTTTCCCATTCTGTGGATAGTCTTTGGATTCTGGTCACTGTATCTTTTGCGGTGCAGAAGCTTTTTAGTTTAATGTAGTCCCATTTGTTGATCTCTGTTTTTACTAGGTTGCTTAGTTCTGTGTCACCTTTGAAGATATCTTTATCTTCAATATCGTGGAGGGTTTTGCCTACCTTGTCTTCAATGTACCTTATGGTTTGTGGTCTGATGTTGAGGTCTTTAATCCATTTTGATCTGACTTTTGTGCATGGTGTCAGGTCGAGTTCTAAGCCCATTTTTTTGCACGTGGTTGTCCAGTTGTGCCAGCACCATTTGTTAAAGAGACTTTCCTTGCTCCACTTCACATCTCTTGCACCTTTATCAAAGATTAGATGATCATACATTTGAGTTTGTGTGTGGGGATATTCCACCCTGTTCCATTGGTCTGCAATTCTGCTTTTGTTCCAGTACCATGCTGTTTTAATTGTTACCGCTTTGTAGTAGAGTTTAAGGTTGGGGAGGGTGATGCCTCCCATCATCTTTTTCTCAAGAATCGTTTTAGCTATCTGTGGGCGTTTATTGTACCATATAAACTTCAGGATTGCTTGCTCCGTTTCTTTGAAGAATGCCATGGGTGTCCCTATAGGGATTGCGTTAAATCTGTATAATGCTTTGGGGAGTATTGCCATTTTGACAATGTTTATTCTCTCTATCCATGAGCAGGGGATATGTTTCCATTTCCTCATGTCCTCTTTTATTTCATGGAGTAGCGTTTTATAGTTTTCTTTGTAGAGGTCCTTTACTTCTTTAGTTAAGCTGATTCCAAGGTATTTGATTTTCTGGGGCACAATTGTGAACGGGATTGCTTTTTTCATGTCCCTTTCCTCTGTCTCATTGTTTGCATATAGGAAGGCCATGGATTTTTGGGTATTGATTTTATAGCCTGCGACTTTACTGTATAGGTCAATTGTTTCTAAGAGTTTCTTACTAGAGCTTTTAGGTTTCTCTAGGTATAGTATCATATCGTCTGCGAATAGTGAGAGCTTGATTTGTTCCTTTCCGATCTGAATCCCCTTAATATCTTTTTTCTTGCCTGATGGCTATTGCTAATACTTCCAGTACTATATTATAGAGAAGTGGTGAGAGTGGGCATCCTTGTCTTGTCCCCGATCTTAGAGGAAAGGGCTTTTTATTTTTTTTGGCTAGCTCAGGGTCACTCCTAGAGGCTGACTTCAGATCCTGAATATGTAGCACACTCACACATGGAAGCTCTCTATTTACAGGCCAGCAGAAAACTGTCAGTTTGTTATTGGAGTCGACTTTAAACCATCCTGAACAATAGATCAGCAATTAGATATATCAGCAATAGATGACAATTAGGGTGTTTGCCTTGAAGCAACAGACCTGGGTTTGATTCCCAGCATCCCATCTGGCCCCCCTAGCAGCTCCAGTAGTGATTCCTGTGTGCAGAACCAGGAGTAGGCCCTGATCATTGCTGGGTGTGGCCCAGAAACCAAAACCAAAACCAAAGAAACAAAACACCGACCCCCAACTCCCCCAAACAAAAACTTTAAATGAGCCTGCTCACATGTGTGTCTATTTCACATTCATAGGTTTTGTGCATATTCAGGGAAGAAGTTATGCAGGCATATATAGGGGGCACTGGACACTTTCGAATTCTGCCTACCATAGCCACAACTGTCAGCTCCTCACACTTGTATCCCTCATCTATGCCTCATCTTGTATCCCCCATCTATGTCAATCAGTTATTCGAAACAGAACCACATCAAATACTTTGAGGGTTCATAGTGGATTAGGGTGGTTGGGGAACAGAGACTTGAATGATGACTGGCAGCCAGTAATGGCCACTCTCGGACCAAAACATCTAATAGGGGGAAGATATTTGAAGGGCTTTAAGTTAGGAATAAGCTTGATTGTGCTTAAAAGTCATGTTCAAACACTGGTCCATCTGCACTCAATTGTGGAGCATAAAACATGAGACTGACATCCAAGGACAGTAGACCCAAGGGCCAGGAAGATTGCTCCATAGTTGGAAGCCTACCTCATGGGCGGAGCGGAGAAGGCAGATGGAATAGAGAAGGGATCACTAAGAAAATGATGGTTGGAGGAATTGGTCGGGATGGGAGATGTGTGCTGATAGTAGATAATGGACCAAACATGATGGCCTCTCAGTATCTGTATTGCAGACCATGTCACTGTCATCCCGTTGCTCATCGATGTGTTTGAGCGGGCACCAGTAATGTCTCTCATTGAGAGACTTATTGTTACTGTTTTTGGCAAAGTGTTGGGCGGCCGACCTGAGTTCGATTCCTCTGCCCCTCTTGGAGAGCCCAACAAGCTACTGAGAATATCGAGCCTGCGAGGCAGAGTCTGGCAAGCTACCCGTGCATGTTGGATGGATGGATATTGCAAGCCATAATGCCCAAAATTAGAGGGAGAGTATGGGGAAGATTGTCTGCCATGGAGGCAGTGGGAGGGTGGGAAAGGGGGGCTATATTGGGGATATTGGTGGTGGGAGTGTGCACTGGTGGAGAGATGGATGTTTGATCATGTGTGATTGTAACTCAACCATGAGCCTGTAACTATCTTGCAGCGACTCAATAAAAAATAAAATAAAATGAAAAATGAATGGAAAACTCTTCAGACTAAACACACACACACACACACAAACACACACACACAAACACACACACACACACACTGGTTCATAGGCCACTGCCAGTTTGCAGGTATAGAAAGATTGAACAGCACTGGTTTACCACCTTGCCTGTGACTGTCAGTCTGTGAAAGAGTGTGCAGGACAGGTGCCAGTCCATGGACATAGGAAGGTTGACAAAAACTGGTTTGAGGATCAGTAAGGAGTGAAAGGTAGGAAGGGAGTGAGTCCAGGGAAATGGTTGGTGATAGCTCATGTAGAGTCGAGTAGGTCTTAGCAGATGGTATGTTATTTATTGAAGGTGAAATAGGAAGACATTGAAGGACTTAAACTATGGAGTAACTGCTCTGATTTACATTTTCAAAAGATTTGTCTTGAGAAATGGGCTTCTAAGGAAAGAAGACATAAATCCAAAGAGAGTAATTGTAAAAGAAATGCATATAATGTAGGAGTACACGGGACGTGACTGAGATCAAGGAAGGCTGTGTTGACAAATGCATCTGGAAGATGAAAGATGAAGAGAGGTGGTGCTAATAAAGGAGTAAATTTTCCAAAGATCCTGTGTTATAAGGGAGCTTGAGAATATTGGGGGAAAAATGTCTGTGGATTTAGAAAGGAACCAGATTTCACAAGCTTGTAAGTCTAGTTGTGTTTCTTGTCCTTTTATATTAGGAACTACTTAAGGGTTTTAAATGGAGGAAGGGAGTTATTCAGGGAAAGGATTGAGGGAAATTAGATTATAACTTTTTATTTATTTAGATTTTTTATTGAATCACTAAGAGATAGACCCTTACAAAGCTGTTCATGATTAGATTTCAGTCATACAGTTTTCCATCACCCATCCCTCCGCCAGTGTACATTTCCCAGCACCAATGTCCCCAGTTTCCTTCTCATCATCCCCCGCCCCCGCCACCTTTATGGCAGGTGCCTTTCTTCTCTCTCTCTCTCTCTCTCTCTCTCTCTGTCTTTCTCTCTCTGTCTTTTTCTCTCCCTCTCCCTCATTTTGGGCATTGTGGTTTGCAATACAGATACTGAAAGGTTATCGTTTATATCCCTTTACTTACTTTTAACTTGTCCAGCGTGATCATTTCCAACTATTATTATAATACTGGTTATAGTTTTTAGTAATTTGACCAATTTATTCTGGCTGTTCTGGTGGGGAGGTTGACTTGAAGTGGAAGCAGGGAGAGATCATTTGGGAGTTAAATTCAAGTGAGAGACAAAGCTGAAATGGACTATAATGATAACAGAAAATGTAAAGAATCAATTTGAAACGTGATTTAGGAGGTAGCTTCAGAAGACTTGCTGATGGGTAAGGAAAGGGAGGTGAGAGTTGAGGTGGCATTTTTGTTTTCGAAACTGATTTGACTGCTTAGGGGGAACATTTGCATGAGAAGAGGCTTTTAGTGGGAGAAAGGGCATAGGGAGTAAAAGTCTGGAATTCAGAGTTCTCTTAGCTACACAGCTTCTTAATTTTGTAGACTTAAATGCATCAATTGTTTCATTAAATTCTGGGAATGTAAAGATGAGCACGGAGTTCAGTATTTATTGAATGTCCAGGTGTTGTGTCTGATTATTACCCTCTAGGAGCTGGCTTATCAACAAAATAGGTCAATAACAAAATCCTGGAACAGTATAATGTGGATAATGATTGAAACAGAAGTGATTCCAGAGCCTGTAAAAGGAACACCTGACCCAGAGTGGCAGCATGGTTGAAGGTTCTAGTTGAAAGGCATGCAGCCTGTTCTCTGAGCCTTTAGAGGAGGCAGAATGAGTTGGGTAAGGATTGCGCGCAGACTTTCAGTGGTGAAAGTGGTAAAAGTGTGTGTGGGCGAAGATGCTGACACCGCAGAGTAGCCCCTGGGTTCATGGCCTCCTTGCTGAGTAGGTGGGGAGGCCCAGGTGTGGCAGCATCGTGCTTGAGTGTATGTTTCCATAGTGACAATGCAGAATGCTTATGTATCATTTTAAAATTTATTTTTGAGTATTTGGGTCTCACTCAGTGGTGCTCAGGGGCTACTCCTGGCTCTGTGTTCAGTGGTCTCTCCTGGCTGTGCTCTGGGGACTGTGCATCAAATGGGGTTGACTGTGTTGTTGCCCCCCGTACTATCTTTCAGACCCATGTAACCATTCTTGTTGTGCAGTCCTCTGGAAGGAAAGGTGGGGTGTGTTCCCTAGTCAGAAAGAAGAGCAGCAGAGTTGGTGTTTCCCAGAGTCCCACTGAGGCCTCTCCCCTCTACAGGAGTGACAGTGTCTTTCAGCTGTCTATCTCCACATTCTTTGTGACATACTCATATGGAAGGACCGTGTCCTGGAAATGCCTAGACGTTGTCACGGAATAATGTAGATTTCTGTTAGGACTGTGCTTTGGGAGCTGATGCCAATTTAAAGTTTGTTCTGTTTTATGGCAAAGTATTCCTTAGTAGGAATAATACTCCTTCAGATGACTGTCACTGTCACTCTCATCCGTTGCTCATTGATTTGTTCTAGCAGGCACCAGTAACGTCTCTCATTGAGAGACTTATTGTTACTGTTTTTGGCATATCCAATACACACGGGTAGCTTGCCAGGCTCTCCGGGAGGGGTGGAAGAATCGAACTCAGGTCGGCCACATGAAAGGCAAACGCCCAACCCAACCGCTGTGCTATTACTCCAGCCCACTCCTTCAGATATACATATAAATAGAACTTTTTGGATTGCCTGTGTTTGTTTTCTCTTCTCCCCATTCTTCATTCTTTTTCTCTTTCCATCATGTGCTATCATAAATAATTATAATAGTTTAGTTAGGTAGTGGTGATAGTAGCAGTTTATATTTACAAAGCATTTATTATGGTGCCAAACAGCATCTTACTTTACCTCATTTAATTCTACCAACAGTTCTTTGAGATAGCATTTTATTATTGCCATATTTTATAGAAAAATAATGGAGGCTTAGAAGGAGGTTAAATTTATCAAAGGTTACACAGAAATAAGTTGTGGTGCCAAGTTTTGAACATAGGTTATGTGATTTTGATCACCCTTGTAATTTTTACAATTAATTTTTAAGATAATCTCCGAAGAAGTGATATTTCAGTCACTGTTGCCGGTAAACAGGAAAGATTGGAGAACAGATTCTGCTCCCCAATCCCCCATGTCCCTGAAGCTGTTTTTTTTTTTTATTTACAAATTAAGACTCAAGATTTTCCAACATTGTTCATCCTGCCTAGTTTTCATGTGCCGTGTTCCTTAAGTGCTTGCGACTAGTTGCCACCAGATATTGCAACTTAATTTATGGAAAATACACGAAAATGAAAATGCTAAGTTTATAAATAACTTGGTTTAGGAGTTTTTGCTTTTGAAGTTAGTTTCGGGTTATAAATAACCTTTTGTTTATTGTAGAGTTTGTGATGAGAGTGATTATTATAGTTATAAGTGCGTTATGACTTTTACGTCAAGTTGTTGTAGGATAGGAGAAGAATAATTAAACTTTTGAAGTTCATGTTTAGTGGTGATACTAATTTCCTATTGCTCTCCACCCCCTGCCATAAACAGGCTCATGATAAGCCTTCACTAATTGTTGAGCTGAATATTAACTGAGAAATACATTCTTAGAACTGAACTATTTGACTTATTTTCTTCATGGCAATTCTTCCACTTTTACCCATCATTTACAAAGTCCATAATACAGTTGTTTGAGGCATCTGGGCATTCAGTGTTCCAGCACGTTACCACCGCCAGTGTGACTTCCCCTCTGCATTGTCCCCAGTTTCCCACTCAGCCCCCAAGGTACAAACAAATTTACTTCATATTGCTTGTTACAACAAATTGGCAAATAAACATAAGAAAATGGATGAAAAAAGTCTATTTGTGATTTTTGTTTTGTCTTACAATGGTGTTATTGAAGCCAGTGTCCAAGGATTTACTGAGCTGGTTGGTGCTGGTTGAGCCTTTCGTGCTACTGTTTTCGCTCACTGATCTTGGTTAGCTTCTCCGTAACTTTCTCATCACATTTGCTGTTCTGTTACTGGGCTGTCAGGCTGTGAAATTTAGAGGTGTTGCGTGTGTGGCTGTATGTTTGCTTAAGGAGCAGTCGGAGATGCAACATTTGGATGTGGGAGGAGGGTGAGTGCCGCAGAGGCTGGGCCTCTCCGAGGGACAGAAACTCTGTCATCCCCCATTTCAGGAAAGCCATAGCGTGTCCAGCCTGGAGATCTGTCCACTTGGGAGAGTTTGGAGACTTGGTGAATTTTCCGCAAATTTTCTTATTGTTCAACACTTGCTTCCTGTGGATCCTCTCTATTATAAAAATCAAAGCAGGCTTATCCTAGCAAACTGAAAAGTCAAGGGTAGACAGAAAGGACAGTGCCAACCTACCTATTTTCCGAGAATATTGAAATATTAAAAATGACACTAGAAAGAGTGATGGCTTTGTAAATGGAAAGAATAGATTTATCAAAGATTTTACAGGAGTGTTGACTCTCAGAATTAAATTTGTGTTAATGTTTATATAAATTTCATTGAAGTATTTATAGAACTTAAAATTGAAAAAGAGCATAAAGAAGCAGAGACTTGGAGATCACTAAGAAAGATATTACCCAGTGGTGCTGAGAAAACTGGATAGCTACCTGCAAAAAAATGAACTCTGACCTCTGTCTAATGCCAGGCACAAAAGTCAGATCAAAGTGGATCGAAGACCTCAATATCAGACATGAATTTATAAGGTACATAGAGGAAAATGTAGGCAGAATTCTCCATGAAAATGTAGGCAGAACTGTCCATGAACTCTAAAAGCATCTTTAAGGACGAAACAGCACTGACTGTGCAAGTGGAAGCAAACATAAACAAATGGGACTACATCAAATTAAGAAGCTTTTGCACTTCAAAAGAAACAGTGACCAAAATACAGAAAGAGCCCACAGAATGGGAAAGAATATTTACCCAATACCTGTCTGATAAGGGATTAATACCCAGGATATACAAGACACTAGTAGAATTGTGTAAGAAAAAAAACCTCTAACCCCATCAAAAAATGGGGAGAAGAAATGAATAGAAGTTTCTTCAAAAAAGAAATACAAATGGCCAAAAGGCACATGAAAAAATGCTTTGCATCACTAGTCATCAGGGAGATGCAAATCAAAACAACAATGAGTTATCATCTCACACCACAGGGAGTGGCACACATTCAAAAGAACAAAAGCAACCAGTGCTGGGATGGATGTGGGGAAAAAGGGACGCTCTTTCACTGTGGGAATGCCGACTGGTCCAGTCTTTCTGGAAAACAATATGGACAGTCCTTCAATAATTAGAAATTGAGCTTCCATATGGCCCCACAGTACCACTTCTGGGGATATATCCCAAGGATGCAAAAAAAGCACAGCAGAAATGACATCTGTACCTGTACGTTCATTGCAGCACTGTTCACAATAGCTAAAATATGGGAACAACCCAAGTGCCCTAGAACAGATGACTGGCTAAAGAAACTTTGGTACATCTATACAATGGAATACTATGCAGCTGTTAGGAGAGATGAAGTCATGAAATTTGCTTATAAATGGATAGACATGGAGAGTATCATGCTAAGTGAAATGAGTCAGAAAGAGGGGGACAGACATAGTGGGACTGCACTCATTTGTGGCATATAGAATAACATCACATGAGGCTGACACTGAAGGACAGTAGATACAAGGGCCAGGAGGATTGCCCCCTAGCTGGAAGCCTGCTTCATGAGCGGAGGGGAGGAGGCAGATGGAACAGAGACGGGATCACTAAGAAAATGATGGCTGGAGGAACCAGACGGGATGGGAGATGCATGCCGAAAGTAGATAATGGACCAAACATGATGACCTCTGAGTGTCTGTGTTGCAAGCCATAATGCCCTAGAGTAGAGAGAGAGTATGGGGAATATTGTCTGCCATGGAGGCAGGGGGAGGGTGGGCAAGGGAGGGTCTACTCGGTATATTGGTGGTGGGGAATGTGCACTGGTAGAGAGATGGATTTTTGATCATTCTGTGATTGTCACCCAAACATGAAAGCTTGTAACTATCTCACAGTGATTCAGTAAAATTAAAAAAAAAAAAGACATTACCCAATGGGAGAACTTATCTACACAAGTGTGTGTGTGTGTGTGTGTGTGTGTGTGTGTGTGTGTGTGTGTGTGTGTGTGTGTGGTGGGACATCTTAAAGGAGGGTTATTGGGGTTCTTGTGGGGAGGGAGGTGGATACACTAGTGATGAGTGTGGTGTTGGAATTATGTGCACAAGAGACCATTATTAACAGTATTAGAAACTGCAGAATCTTAATCAAAATAGGAAAAAATTTAAAAAGGAAAGTGTTACTTTATATTGAGAATATTTGATTATAAATAATTATTTTCAAAATTATTTGTTATTTTCAAAAATACATAATTATCCATATTTATGGAAATTTTGTAGTATCCAGGGGACCCACTCAGTGTTGCTTGGGGGTCCAGGACAACTCCCAGAGACACTTGACGATGTGGTGTGCACCTGATGACAGTGGGGGTCAGTGGTGCTGGGTTGCCAGGGCTCCACCAAGTGGCTCCACAACTTGGGGCTCGGGCCCTGGGACCGAGCTCAGGGTCTCATGCATACAAAGCATGTCGTCCACCCCTGTAAGCTGTTCCGCAGCCTGAGCACATGCATTTTCATAACCAGAGAATGACACGGGAATCCCACATTTGTGTCCCCAGCTTATGCTTGCATAGTCTTATTTCAGTGTACATTTAATGTTGTCTTTCTGCAATACCAGGGATAAAGACATGGTTGTCACTCCCAATCCCTAAATATTCATGTTTTGACTTGTTTTTAACTGTAGCACTGTAGCACTGTTGTCCCGTTGTTCATCGATTTGCTCGAGTGGACACCAGTATCGTCTCCATTGTGAGACTTGTTGTTACTATTTTTGACATATCGAATACGCCACGGGGAGCTTGCCAGGCTCTGCTGTGTGGGCAGGATTGTCTCGGTAGCTTGCCAGGCTCTTCAAGAGGGATGGAGGAATCAAACTGGGATCAGCCACGTGCAAGGCCAATGCCCTACCTGCTGTGCTATTGCTAGCTCATAAAAATTGATTACTAATTTTTTCTCCACATCAGTTTGCTCATTTTTCCTTATAGTAGCTTCTCAGCAAAGTGCAACAAATGTGAGAGAATCTTTTTATCAGTGTTTTCAGGCATTAAAAAATGCCTCTTTTTGGTAAACTTTATTGCCTTTCTTAGCTTAGAATCTATTTGAAATATCATATAGAAGAAAAATCACTTTTGTTTTAAAAGAAGGAAAAGTTTCAGAAGTACATAAAGTTTAAATATAAACTTAGGGCTTGGAAGTAGTTGGTACATCCAGTATGGGTTTGGTTCTACCATACAGTGCTATGACCTGGGTTTCCAGGGCACCACACGGCAAAGCAGCACCACACCCAGGCACCCTTGGATTGAACTCCAGCCTGGTTGACTGAGAATGGCCTTCGGCGCCCCCAGGAACCACCCCTCAGTGACCCCCGGCCCCTGAGTAAACCATTCTGTTCATTTCTTTTCGTCCACAATTGCACCTTCTCCCAGGAAGTTACTGTTATTAAAAAATAGTGTGATATGTTTTTGTAGTCCTTCTTCCTCATACCCACATGTATGTATTTACTTAAGTAGTTCAGTGGCTATTTAAGTGCCTTCCTAAATACATATGTAAACACACCAACATATGGTTACATATGTGGCTTCTGTAGTACAGGTTCTGCTTTTTCACTTATAGTGTTTTAAAACTCAAGTTGGAACATTTATGTCTATATTTATTAGTGGCTACGTTAATGGATACATTGTAATTTATTTTTCAATTGCTGTACTGATGGACATTTAGCTATTGCAGCTTTTTACTATTACAAGCAATGATGAATCAATAATCTTATATATTCCTAGAAATCTCAATTCTGAGTTACAGGAAGTATTAAAACGTTTGATAGATCTTTCCATACTGATATACCAGTTTAAATTTCCAACAGTATCGGAGAGCATTTGTTCCCTATATAAATTACTTAATTTATAAAGTTTTAAGCATGCTACACACTATAACCTGATGCCCTATCCTCTTCTATCCCCTTTTCAGGAAAAAATCTCAGGACCTTGAAATGATATGCCCAGATGTTACCTGGCAGATCTATGAATGTTTCTGAGTCTCCTATCTATATTCCCTTAGAGCCTCCTCGTTTAGATACCTTTATGTGCCAGGTTCCTCTGTGCATCTGTACATCTCTATTTCCTCTCTTGCTGTACATGCATCTTTTCCAGTCATGTTTTCTTACTGTATTAACTGAAAGACCCCTGCTGTTGCTATCTTGTCTGCACGGAACATCTTTCACTTCATATCCTTAAATAGCTACCTTCTTACATTATTTAAAACCTATCTAATACAGAGGGCATATAAGTTACTTTCTCTTCCCCAAGGGTCCAGCACAGCAAAGACAGTGTCTTCTGAATTGTATTTCCTTATCAGCAGTTGACACTATCCTGTTGGCCAAGTAAAACATAAGATTCTTCCTTTATAGACTCAGAATAGGAAATTGATTATATTATAGGCATTTGTCAGTTATAGTATTTCTGCTACATTTGATCCCCTTATTTTTGTTACATAACCACTGTATCACTGTTATCTCATTGTTCGTCGATTCACTCGAGTGGGCACCAGTAATGTCTCAATTCCTCCCAGCCCTGAGATTTTAGCAGCTTCTCCTTACTTATCTTCCCCAACGATTGGAGGCTCTTTCAGGGTCAGGGGAATGAGACCTACCATTACTGTTTTTGGCATATCAAATATGTCACGGGTAGCTTGCCAGGCTCTGCCCATACGAGCGGGATACTCTTGGTAGCTTGCCGGGCTCTCTGAGAGGTATATATGACTCCATATTTTTTTTAAAAAATAGAGGCAGGCCAGAGAGAGCTCAATGGGATGAATGCATGCTTTTGCATGCAGGAGGCCCAGGATCAATCCCAGCATCTTATGATCGCCCAACTAGAGCATTGAGAACTGGGATAGTCCCTGAGTACTGCTGGGCATGGCTGAAAAAGACTAAATAAATGAACAGGGACCAGACCTGTGGCACTCAGGGGCCACAAGGGCTACACTCGAGAATGTTCAGGGAGTCACGGGGTGCTAGGATCTAACTCAGAGCCTCACACATTCTAGACATGTGCTCTCCCACTTCAGCGATTTCCCTAACTCTGATCTGTGGGAGAGCAGGGTTTGAACCATACTTTGCAGACTAGGGGGTATTCAGGATACCCGGCAGCACCAGGGAGGGAACCTGGTCCTCCCACATGCGAAGCCTGCACTCAGCCCCTGGAGCTGCTGCTTCTGTGAGTCATCACTCAGAAGAGCTCCGTCTGCCTCTGGCCCGTTGTGAGCAGTATCAGCCACTGGGTCCCAAGTCTCTCCTTCCTGCAGCACCAGGGCTGTACCCCGGGGCCTGGGGCTGGCATCTGTGCCACCTCTTGGGCAGACCTTATGCCCCTGCGCATGATGGTCGGCAGCAACCCTCCAAGGTGCCGCTGGCCCACCTCAGTACTGTCTTCCCCTTTGGAATTTGAACAAAGGGGAGCCAGATGCTGTCAGTGGGCAAGCACCGTGCACCGTGGCTCGCGTGTCGGGGTCTCAGGACAGTGCGGCCTCCCACAGTCAGCCTCATGATGGAAACAGACCAATTTGAGCCCTTTTAGGAACAAGAAAAAAATATACATTAAAGAATTTGGTCTTTTCTGCTACTGGAAACCTTAAAAGTTTATTAAAGAAAAGCTCTTCAAATAGCACACGCAAAACATCTTTTATTTCATATTAGAGGACATCAAAGCTCCAAAATATTAGTACTTATAAGATCCAGAGTGGGGTAATGTTATAGAGTAGGGTAATGTTACTTATAAGATCCAGAGTGGGGTACTGTTAAGTAATGTAATGCATTATTTGACAAAATAATTTCAGTCTAATGAAATTCTAATTAATGACATTAAAACATTACGATCAGTTGTTTTTTCTTTTAGAAATGCTTTCATGAAGTATTCCGTTTAGAAGGTATAAATAAATTCTTCTTTTGAGTCAATATATTTTTCATTAGGTGCCTGTAGTGTAGGTCTGTTTCTCTTACAGAGCTATGGTCCTTGAATCTTCCGTTGATGAGCTGTGAGAATTTGTGTCATTACTTTACAGACTGTTTCTACAGCCGATAACATATCAGGCTGCTCACCTACCAAGATTATGATTTTAGGTGAAGAATCAGCTAATGAAATTCTAAGAAACAGACGTCAGTCTTGATGCATATTTTAGTAATGCTGAAAGAGATAGAGTCGAGTGTAGGATGTCAGTTAAATTTGGTCTGTGGATGTCTTTGAACACTGAGGAGAGCAGTTGCATCATAGCCCATCAATTATTTAGTGGCACCGGATATTAGCGCACAGAAGACACATCCACTACCCATTAAAACTTTTATTCTTTTTTTTTTGCTTTTTGGGTCACAGCCGGTGATGCACAGGGGTTACTCCTGGCTCTGCACTCAGGAATTACTCCTGGTGGTGTTCAGGGGATCATATGGGATGCTGGGAATTGAACCAAGGCCGGCTGTGTGCAAGGCAAACGCCCTACCCGCTGTGCTATCCCTCCAGGCCTAGAACTTTTATTCTAAAACAGAAGGAACAAAAGATACATTATTCTGTTGTTTTGTTGTTGCTGTTGCTATTTTATTCTCCCACAGTTTAAATGAAGTTTATATGTGCCCCAGAAGAGGGTGAAAGACAGGCCAGGTATGGGGGTTTATGGAAGATTTGGAGCAAGTGATTAAGTTTGAGATTTCAAAGTGACAGTTTTACAGAACAAATCCGTCTCTTAATTTGAAGAGACATGGACTTCTTGAGCCTTTGTTTTTCTTTTTCTTTAAAATTAAAAAAAGTAATTTCATTGTAGACAAGAGCCACAGTATACCTCCTTGCTAATCCCATTAAAGTTTTTGAAAATCATGATAGTTTCAGTTATGCGCTTATAATAGTGTTGATGCATAAGCGTCAAATGGGTTACCATAAGGCGGCCCTCACCTGCCCACAACCCAGATCTACAAGAGCCTTGAGCAGTATCCTGTGCTGCCTCCAGTCCATCCCTGCCCCCCATCTGCCCCCTTGGCATGTCAGTTCTGTGACCCAGAGCCCAAAGTCTGCCCTCATTTGAACCCTCCCATCCCTTTGTCTCGTCTTCGTACCACAGATGAGTGAGACATGCCCAGAGTTGTCCTGGTTCCTCGGCCTTCGCCTGGTATACCCTCCAGTTCCATCATGGTTTCAGCTTTCCTAAAAGCTCCATAGCAATAGCACAGCAGGTAGGGCATTGGCCTTGCATGTGGCTGACCCCGGTTCAATTCCTCTGCCTCTCTCGGAGGGCCCGGCAAGCTACCGAGAGTATCCCGCCTGCACAGCAAAGCCTGGCAAGCTCCCCGTGGTGTATTCGATATGCCAAAAACAGTAACAAATCTCACAATGGAGACGTTACTGGTGCCCACTCGAGCAAATCGATGAACAATGGGATGACAGTTACAGGGGCCGCTCGGGTATAAAATATCAACTTTTCTATATGAAGATAATATATTTCATCATAAGATTGTTAAGTCAGTGTCGAAGAATTTATTAAGCTGTTTGTTGCTAGTTGAGGCTTCTGCGTTGTTTTTGTTTATTGGGTTTAGTTGTCCTCTGTTATTTTCCCTTCTAACTTGGTGTGCTCTTATGCGCCTGCGTGGTCCTGAGACTGGGGTCTGGGACAGTGAGTTGACATGGGGGCGTGGCTGCCAGGGCCTTAGGTATGGAAGGTGATAGGAGGCTGCCCATCTACTCCACGAAGACACCAGAGATCTCAGCTGGACACCCGGAGCCTGAAATTGTTCAGTCTGGCGTCTCTGCAGAGTATTTGTGAAGGGGTGGAGCTGAGCACTGGCGGCACTGCGGTGCTGGGTGTCGGTGCAGCTGGCGGGGCTTCTGCAGGGCTCGGGCTCGAGGGCGCCCGGAGTTTCCACTGTGGGGATGGGTATGTCCGTGAAGTCTAGCTGCTTGGAGTGCTTCTCCTGAGAGCAGGGCCGGAGGATCTCTTTTTCTCTTTTAAACGAAAGTTATTCGCTTGACATGTGCTTGTTAATTTTCTTACTCTTAACATGAACACTGTAGATGTGGGTTTAGTTATGAATTTGGGTTTGGCTAAAATTTTGTATCAGACTGTTATTTTAGACAGTAACCCTTAGACTACATGAGGATAATCTCTGAGTTTTTATTAATTTTTTCCATTGCAATAGAGAATGCCATGTTGGAGGAATAAGGATATACTCACAAAACTAAAGAGGAGAGATTAGATAGTGGGATAAGAACAAGAAGACTAGTATAACTTGTTTACTTTACCATTAAGCTTTGTTCTAGGATGGAAAAAAGGTAAGATTCAAGAAATTAAGATTGATTTTTTTCCCCCATAGGGATGAATTTTTTTAATTTCTCACTTTGACAGAAGATTGCTAAGATGCTGGGTTTAACAAACTGCATCAACGTATGCATGGTAGAACATTTTTATAACATCTACAAATGAAAAGCCAATTTCCTTTACACTGACAATAATGCAAATGTGCACTGTAGCTTTGCTATAGAGAAATTAAATTGTTGCAATTGATGATTCCACTGCTTTAATGGGAGTTCATGCTATAATAACCTTTATTAATTAGGAAAATATCATATAATTTAAATCTGGGCAAGAATATTACAGACCAATAAGTTGCCACTGAAGAAATTAAACAGAAATGGCTCGTCCTGTATTTTCCAATATTATTACAACTAATAACCTCAGCACTCATCTTGACTTTTTCATTGTTTCTTGGCTCTAGGTACAGATATATCTCTGCTCCCAGAATACAGCTCATGCCGTTTCAGTGGACTTGGGACCAATAAGACTGAGAATCAGAAAAGTATAGTTATTTGAACTCTGAGATCTGTAAGCAATTGCTGTTTCTTAGAGTTGTATGCAGTGGCTTGCCTCTTGCAGTAATCACCCCATCTTACAGAGGAATGCATTTACACAGTAGAACAAACAAGAGTTGAAAAATAGGAACAGGTTGAAGTCCGGGTAAAATTCTGAATGGGTAGTCATTCAGAATTTAGGCTAATAAAAATGTAATGATGGGTTTCTGCACCTTATCCCTTTCTGAAGCACGAGCTAACGAAGGTGCTTTGTGGAGAACAAAGAGAAGCAAGTTTCAGTATTTGAGGCAGCTTGAAGTACCGTAGAATGAAGCATATATCAAATGTATGCTTGTAGAATGAAGCAAATATCAAACGGGTCATTTGATATTTATTTTGTTCTAGTATACCTAATTTGAATGCTTTTTGTTTTGTGTTATTTCAGATTTCCAGTTCAGGTATTTAGGGAAGACTATTTAGATTTGGGTTCAGAGAGACTAAAAAAGACCTGGAATTGAATAGAAAGTAAAAATAATGTTGTGAATTTTATATTGAATTGTTCCTGCTTTGGGATTCTTAAATACTTTGTGGTTGCAATTTGTGTTTGCCTCAGATAATTTGTGATTTGTGAGTAGCTTCTAGCCACCATAGATTTAGGTATCATTGTCAAACTGAGCCAGACAAGTTGCTTCTTTTGTGAGATGACTTCTCAAAAGATAATTGGTCATGAAGCTGTAGAGATAGTGCAGAGATTAAGGTACTGGTCCTGCATGCAGTCAACCCTGATTTGATTCATATATGGTTCTCTGAGGACTGCTGGGTGTGGCCCAAAAACAATAATAGCAGAAAAATGTATGCCCTGATGAAAAAAATAATGAATAGAATTTGATTTAATATATCTTCTCTGGTAACTTACTATTAAACAATCAATATTGAGGGTATGCAAATGTGATGTTCTTTTATTTTAAAATTCACAGTAATAGTACTCACTGGAGATTATAAAGGCGTCTGATTTTACGTTCTAGTTAGAAGCCTGGCGACTATGCAATTTAGCAATGTTGCAGATCTCCCGCCCCACATATGAACATGCCTTGTTAGAATTCACGTGGTTTTCTTGGAAGGGCATAGATTGTCAGTCTAGGATTATTTGGTTGGTTGGTTGATAATTCTGTTTCACAGAATATGTGCCTTTTTGTTGTTTCTGTTCTTAGTTTTTAATTATAAATTATTGTTTAACTTTATCACCTAATTTGCTATTGGTTATTCAGTAAAATTAATTCATATTTATATTGGTTATATTCTTAGTACGTATATAATTTTTCAGTAATTATAATTGGACTACATTATAGTATGAATTAGTCTTCAAATTATACTTTTATATTAGTAAAGCAGATGTATGTGTAATTCCCAGCAATTGGCTTGGAAAATGACCCTTTGTTCTTATCATATGTGGCATATTTTACTTGGTCTGAATTGGATGAATTTTTAAAATTTGACGGTTGTTGCTGGGTGTATACTTCCATGGTATACATGCTTTGCATGTATGAGGCCCTGGTTTGATCCCTGGCACTTTGTGACTCTCAAGCATCACTGAGAGAGGTCATTGCTGTCCATCCCAATACCATTATCAGAAACAGCAAATGTTTGAGAATTGCTGATGGGTAGGTTTAAAACACTAAATCAGAGTCACTTCTGGTTTTTCCCTTGTAATTACATTTTATGTTTTAGTAATTCATGATATTGACAGATCTTGCTTTGAATTTACTTATTTTCTCTGTCCTTGGAAAAGCTGCTAATCTTGTCTCTACCAGTGAAGTATGAATAAAGCTGGCATCTACCTAGTCCGGGTCTTCGAGTACTAAATAAGATGACATAAGTCTAATGCTTAGTGCTCTCCCTGGCTCTCAGTACCTAGTAACCGTGAGTTGAGGAGTACTTTCTGTGCCCTAACTGCAAAGTGGTTAATTTGCTATTAGATTGTATTTTGTTGGAGGTTAAAATGTTCAGTAACAATCTTTATATTTTCATGGAATTAAAACTTTAGCACTATATATTTTACACGGTATTATTTCAAGTTTGAAGAGTCAGTTTTTAAAATAAATATGATTACTGGGAATTGAGTTGTCATATGGCATTTTCTTACTATTTGCTTAAGCTGGCAGTGTCACTTTTTCCTCGCAGGAAGCTTTTTAAGCCCCCTTGTAATTTTCTGAGAATAATTAAAACCAGATAACATTTGGAATATTGAAGTAAGCAGGCACAGATAAGCCTATACACAGAGAACATGAACCTCAGCACTACTTCTTTGTGGGATTTCCACTCTTCTTACAAGACTGTCTTCTGAAACAAATGCTCTTTATTATTATTATTATTTTTGAAAGTAAAATAGCTTTATTTAGGGAATACAGGATGTTGCAGAAAGAGAGGGAGAGAAAGGGGGTGTGGGGGATGGAGGAAGAAGAAACAGAATTTGGTCTTCTCCAGAGAGGGCAGTGTCCACCCAGATATTCAGTGTCCACCAGATATTAAGTAAATCTATAATTTTGTATCATGTTTAGGTTGAAATATATAAATCAACAGAAGTGTTTTCTCCTTAGATTTCTGTGGTTTCTGTTGCACCCCCAAAGGACTGTGAGTACTTCATTTTGGAGAGCAAGTAGTCAGTTATTAGGATTTTACCTTTTTTTTTGCGGTACAGTAATATAAGCGGTAGTTTTCTGAGTATCGTATTCTATTTGCATTTCGTATTCTAGTTAACGTAGTTTTATTTGTTTTGTTATAGAACTTATGGTAGATAACTATACTTGAATTTCTAATGAACATAATATTATAAAAATCATAGAATTGTCTTTATTTGCTTTATTTGTCATGTAGTCCTACCATCCTCAGTAAACAGTGAGTTTTTCAAATATACCAACTTTATCTTTTATTAACCTTTGTGTTTATGTCACTTTACACTGGTCCTGTATCAGAGAGAGCCGAATGGATCTTTTGTTGGGTGAATTTTACAAGCATTCAGAAACTGGTTTGTCTCTTGCCACTAGAAATGAAGAATTAATAGGAAATTGGTAAGCTATACACTCAGTAAAATAATTTGCCTTTTTTTTGGGTTTTTTTTTTTTTTTTTTTTGGGATCACACCTGGCGATGCACAGGGGTTACTTCTGGCTCTACATTCAGGTATTACTCCTGGCTGTGCTCGGGGGACCATATGGGATGCTGGGAATCAAATCCGGGTCGGCTGCATGCAAGGCAAATGCCCTACCCACTGTTCTATCGCTCCAGCCCCTGCTAATATTTTGATAAAATTCATTTGTGTTAAAATTGAACATATCTATAGACATTCATTTTTCAAACATGTAAAATCACAGAGTGACAAAAATCTAACATTCGTTAGAAATCACTTGATCTTCCCCAGAGACTAGAAAATGCCCTTAAACTCCAGTCATATTTCTCAGCATAGTACTTTATTAACTGGGAATTGTTACTCTTTTGCAATATTTAGAAGTGGATTTGCAGAATATCAGAATGAAACTTACACTTACCAGTGTGGTCAGTCTATACCTGTTTACTCAGACTTTTGGATTACAAGGATACAGTATACATCACCAGAGGTGAAGTATCTTTCCCAAGAGAATGTAGAATGTGATTTTTTTTAGAGTGTTTTAGATTCAGACAGGACATCATCTATCTCCCCAAGCGATATTAATTTAAAGTTTGAGGAATACCACTTCAAATTACACACCACATGGGTACCAAGAGCAGAAAGAAATTGCTAAACCATATGCTTGTAAATGCCATCTCTTTCCTCAAGAGAAATATCATTTATATTTGCAATTAAAGAGCAGAAGGTCTTTTTCCCCATAAAGACCTTTCAGTCAGGAACTGCACGGGAGGGAAGCACTTCCCGGAGGAGATTTATTCAGTATTCAAGGACTCCGTGGCATCTTCACCTGGTGGAACTTGGCTCTTTGTCTAGTTTCTGATTAAATTGTAGAGAAAAAAAAGTCTCTATTCTAAGGATATGGTAAGCTATTAGTAAAGTCTGTAAGCAGTTTTGCTAGAAGTGAGTTTTAAGAAATTGACAATTAGGTCATCTTGTTTTTTCAGACTCCTGAAGAGGCTGTTATAACGCTACAACATTATGAACTGCATATGGTGCTCTCACTTTATTTACAGACATTGTTTATTATTTTGGTTAGAACAAATGGGTGTGGGTTTCTTGCTGCATAATAAACAGCCAGTAACCCAGAGAATTTTGGTTACTGCTGCTTTAGACACTTCAATTTTTTGATGCGTTTGACTCTATCAAAGTTAACCAACCAGGAGAACAGTGCAGTTTCTTTATTACCATTCTGGATGAAGTACATTTAGATAAGGTTCCAGAATCCTTAACTAATAATCATATGTAGTTTTAGGAGTTGTACCGTTTCCTGATTTAGATACTCTTGCCCTCTCTTAGAGTTAAATCCCCATTTCTTCCACCTTGATGTGACAGCTTGAGTGAATTGATTACTCTTGTCCTATTCTATGCATATCAAGTATAGACTCAAGGATCATTAATGAGGAAGAAATTTTAGAGTTCTTGCTGGAATCTGAGAAAACCTACCTTTTGGAAGAAGTCATACTGAAAATCTTTAAGGTGGGGCCTGGTGATATAGTACAGGTGGTAAGGCACTTGACTTGCATGTAGCTGATTCATGTTTGATCCCTGAGCACCACCAGGAGTGATCCCTTAACACAGAGTCAGGAGCAAGCCCTGAGTATCACGCAGTCTGTCCCCAAATCTCTCTCTGACTCTCTGTCTCTCTCTCTGTCTCTCTGTCTCTGTCTCTGTCTCTGTCTCTCTCTCTCTCTCTCTCTCACACACACACACACACACACACACACACACAGACAAATCTTTGAGGTAAAGATCTTGAGATGTGTCAGATGGTATATCCTTAGGCAGTACTACCAGGTACCTGGTGTTCATTACCTTTTTCCTGTTCTATGTAATGAACTTTCTGTCCTTATCTTTAAGTTGTTTATTACTTTCTATTTGTGGAGATGTATATGGTCCCATTGCTTAGCCATTCTATCTTAGTCACTAATTCAGGTACAACTGGTTACGGCAAATTAAAGCATTTCTCATACACTAATTTATTTCATAATTTTATTTGCTAAAAGTAATGGAATATTTATAATATCAGGGACTACTCTGAAAATCTTTATGCCATAAAATGAGAGAACCTAGATGAAATGGATACATTTTTGGACTCCTATAACTTTCCAGGGTTGAGCCCATAAGATATGGAACACCTGAATAGACCAGTTACTATCGAGGAAATCAAAATGGCAATCAAAAGCCTTCCTAAAAACAAAAGCCCAGATGTAGGTGGGTTAATTAGTGAGTTCTTCCAAACTATTAAAGGGAACCTACTGCCAATTCTTTTCAGACTCTTCTAGGAAATTAAAGACACAGGAACACTCCCAAACACCCTGATACCCAAAGCAGAGGCAGCACCAAAAAAGAAAAAAAAAAGAAAAGAAAACTACAAACTCATTTTCCTGATGAATATGGATGCAGGGGTCCTCAACAAAATACTAGCAAATTGATCCAATAGCACACCACAAAAATAATGTACCATGACCAAATGGAGATGCAAAGATGTTTTAATATAATGCGAGTCTGGCCAGAGTGATAGTATGCTGGTTACAGCCAACCTGGGTTTGATCCCTGGCACTCTGTTTGGTTCCCTGAGTCAGAAAGGAGTAATCCCTGAACACAGAGCCAGAAGTAGCACCAGAGCACTTCTGGGCGTGGCCCAAAACCAACACAAATATATGCAAATCAATGTAATACATCATATCAGTAAAAGGAAAAGTAAAAATCATATGATGATACAAATAGATGCAGAGAAAGCATTTGACAAGATCTAACACTCATTCATGATACAAACTCAGAAAATGAGAATTGAAGGAACTCTCCTCAGCATAGTTAAAGCCATTTACCACAAGCCCATGGCAAACATAATATTCAGTGGTGAAAACGGAAAGGCTTCCTTCTGAGAATAGGCACAAGACAAGGATGCCCGCTCTCCCCACTGTTGTTCACTATAGTACTGGAAGTCCTTGCCAGAGCAATTAAGCAAGGCAAAGATATTAAAGGCATCCAGATAGAAAAAGAAGTCAAGGTCCCTCTATTTGCAGGTGACATGATACTTAGAAAACCCTAATGAATCTATAAAACTGTTGCTAGAAACAAACTTGTGTATAACAAAGTGGTGGGCAACACAGTTAACATGCAGTGGTCCATGGCTTTTCTATCTCAGCTAATGCCAATGACGAGAGAGAAATTTAAAAAATACAATTCCTTTCACAATTGTGCCACAGAAAATTAAGTACTTTGGAGTCAGCTTAACAAAAGAGGTGAAGGATCTCTACAAAAAAAATTGCAAAAAAACATTAAAGGAAATAATGGAGGACACATGATAATGGGAACATTTCCTGTTCATGATGAAGATCAGGAGGACTAACATTGTCAAGCACCCAAAGCACTACACATATTCAGTGAAATTTCTATAAATATATGACATTTTAAATGTGTCAAATACTCCGAAATTCGAAATTCATATAAAATAACACCCTTACCTCCCCCCATTCCCATCCCCCAATAGCCAAAGCAATCCTAGAGGAAAAATGATGGGCAGCATTGCTTTCCCTAACTTTAGGCTCTACTGCAAAGCTGTTGTAATTAAAACAATGTGGTATTGGAATAAAGACAGACTGTCAAGTCTGAAACTTCAGAGACAAATCCTCAGGTAAATAGACAGTTATTTTGTGATAAAGGAGCAAAATATATAAAGCGGAACAAGGAAAGCCCCTTGTTCCTTGTTAAAGTACCATTTACTTTAATAAATGTAAAAAAAATTAAAGTACCATTTACTTTAATAAATGGTGCTGGGAAAATTGGTTGGCCACATACAAAAAAAAAAAATGAACCCAGACCCCTAACATTGTGAACAAAAAGTCAGATCAGGATGGATTAAAGACCTTGACATCAGGCTGGAATCTAAAAGATACACTGAGGAGGCATCTCGTGGCATTAAATCTAGAAGTGTCTTTAAGGAGTCAGTGCCACTAGCCAAACAAACAGAAACAAAGAGTTAAAAAAATTGGACTACATTAAATTAAGAAGCTTCTGCTCCTCAGTGGAAGGGGTGATCAGAATACAAAGACACCCCACAGATTGGGAAAATAATTGGTTCATCACTCATCTGATAGAGGAATAATAGCACTGTAGCACTGTCGTCCTGTTGTTCATCGATTTGCTCGAGCAGGTACTAGTAACGTCTCTGTCGTGAGACTTGTTACTGTTTTTGGCATATCAAATGCACCACAGCTAGCTTGCCAGCTCTGCCGTGCAGGCGGGGTATTCTTGGTAGCTTGCCGGGCTCTCCAAGAGGGATGGAGGAATCGAATCCACATGCAGGGCAAATGCCCTTACCTACCTAACAGTCCAGAGGGTTAATATTCAGAATATATAAAGTACTGAACTATTCAGAAAAATCCTCAGCCCCATCAAGGAAAAGGGAGAAGAAATGAACAGAAACTTCCTCAAAAAAGACCAACAACTAGTATTGTCATAATGGATACTCCACTATCTTAACTACCATTTATCTCCTAGGCCATTGACCAACCACTGACCAGACCTCCTGGCCTGTTTTTCCTGACATTGGAATATTAGTGTAGTTGTTGTTGTTTATAATCCACAAATAAATGCAGTCATTCTATATCTGTCCCTCTCCTTCTGACTCATTTCACTCAGCATGATCCTCTCCACGTCTTTTCATTTATAGTGTTCAAAGCATGTAAAGGGATATACATGATAAATTTTCAGCATCTGGATTGCAAACCATAAAGCATAAGATTAGACAGAGAAAGAGAGAGAGAGAAAAGAGAGGTTCCTGCCTTAGAGACAGGCTGGGGGGGGGGTGGTCTGAAAAGGTGGGAGGGAAACTGGGGACACTGTTGCTGGAAAATTACACTGGTGGAGGAAGGGGTGTTGGACCATTGTATAGCTGAAATGCAGTCATGAACAATTTCATAATGCTCTATTTCACTGTGATTCAATTAAAAAATTACAAGAAGTTATACAATTGGCCAAAAAGCACTGAATGCTCTTCGTCACTAATCATCAGGGACATGTAAATCAAAGCAATAAGAATATACCACCTCACACCTCAGAGACTAGCACACATCAAAAAGAACAAGGACAGTGTTGGCATGGATGTGATGGAAAATGGACCCTCACTCATTACTAATGGGAAAGTTGACTGTTCAGCCTTTTTTGAGAACAGTATAGACAGTCATCAAAAAACTAGGAATTGAGCTCCCATTTGACCCGGAAGTTCCACTTTTTTGCATCTACCCCAAGGATCCCAAGGATCCAGGAACACAATAGAGAAAGACATTTGCCCCCCTCCCCCCCATATTCTCTGCAGCACTATTCACAGTTGCTACAGTTTGGAAATAACCAATTGTTCAATAATAGATGACTGGATAAAAGACACTCATGCGTATACACAATGAAATACTTCTTGGCCACAAGAAAAGATAGTCTTGCAGCTTGCTACTACGTGGATGGATCTGGAGAGTATCATGCTGACTGAAGTTGAAGAGAGAGTGACACAGATGATCTCTCTCCTATGCAGGATATAGTGACACAACAGTCAAATAACAAATGCCCAAAGGCAACCGAAATGAGGAGCATGAGAACCTTTAGTAGGAAGCTTGCCGTTTAGTGGGGCTGGGGAAGTGGACAGGGAAGGGAACTGCAGCAGCAGTGGAGGAGGAAGTTTCAGCTGGGAGCAAAAGACCCTATTGGCAACAGCACTGTAAAAACGGTATAAAAAATTATTTCAAAAAACTCCTCTAATAGAGGCAGCTGGGTGGGTAGAAGGGGAAGGGATTTCCTGAGGTCATTGGTGGAGGGAAGTAGACACTGGTGAAGGGATTGATGTTGAAACATTGTTTTTCTGCAATCCAATCATGACTAGCTTTATAATTCATGGTGATTTCATTTTAATTAATATAAGGAATTTGGCACTTCGCATTTTACTTATTTAAAACAAGTGAGAGATTTAAACTACAATATTGTTTTGCAGCTTGTCTTTTTGTATTAAAGTACATATGCTTAAGATTTTTCAATGATGATAATATCTGCCTTTTAAAATTCCAGCTTTACATTTTGTTGTATAGATTTATCATTGTTTGTTACACAGTTTCCATTAAAAGTTTATTGGTGCTTCCCTTCCCCTTTTGTTTTGTGGTGGGGGTGGTCATACCCAGCGTTGCTCAGGATTTACTCCTGGCTCTGTGCAGGGATCACTTCTGGGGTGCTGGGGATTGAGTGGGGGTCTGCTGAGTGCAAGTCAAGTGCACTACCCACCTTACTAGCTCTCCAGCCCCCCTCTTTCCCAATTTTTAGCTTTTAGAGGAAGTACTGAATTGACATCCTTTCATTTTTAACGTGCTCGCGTTTTGAGAAAATTCAGCTTTTTTCAAAGTAGCTAACATCTTGAAAACAACTCTCTATTATCTTCCACTGAATTTAAATGCTATATTTATATGTGTACAGAATTTCTGTATAGCCGTGGGTTTAATTTTTGGACTAGTATATTTCGTTACTCCATCTCTCTCGTGTGACGTGGTCTGAATGCCTCTGATTTGTGACTTGCTTCAGTTCCGGTCAGCGGGTCCCTTCTCAGGATGCTTCTTAGAGATGTTCTTTTTCAGAAGTTACCAAAACACATATTTAGTTCTTTGAGATAAACTCATTTACTCTAATTTACTTTTAAAACTTTGTTGTGGATCTGGTAAAGATGACTTTAAATTCTAACATTTAAGAATTTTCTCTCAGTTTAACACAGCCAAACCAGGCCTGAGGGTCCCGGGCCTGGCGGAGTGAATGGAGCCCTCGCCTGCTGAGGCTGTTTCTCCCCTTGCACTCGGGGCCCCTCCCAAGCTTGCCGGGTGTGGTCTTTATTTAGAAGAAGAAATACATTTATTAACATAAAATTGTCACTTTCAATTCTTAACATTACCATGAGTATCTCCTCCTGTGATTCTTTCCTTTACTGTTATCCTCCCAAGAATGTTTTGAATTTTGCTTTGTTACTAAAGCACTGTTTTTAGTCAATATAAAGTATCATAAAATATTAATTTTTAATAGTGATTTAGAACTTAGTAATCTCTGACATAAACAATATAGGTCTCTTCATTAGTTTACTAGAATTCTTTAATAGAATTTTATAAATTTTCTTTTCATATTTTATGAGTCTATTCTTAGTGATTTATGTGCTGTTTTCCAATTTATAATATATTTGGACTTTCTTCATATTTTCTAGACTGTTGTCTTAACATGGATAGATGTTATATATTTTGTCATAATTTTATGAATTTACCTTAATGAGAACTCATTTTTTAGAATCAAATTATCAGCAAATATTAGTTATTTTGCCTTTTTGGTTTCATTTGCCTTTTACCTCTTTTTTAAATTACATTATCTTGTATTGAAAATTGGTAATAGTGATGAGTCTAAGTCGGTCTTATTTCTGCTTTCAAGGAATGGCTACACGCTCTACTCTTCCTGTCAATTAGATCTCTTACAGCTAGCCTATACATGTATATATCAAAATAAAGAAGTCTACTTTTAATCCTATCAGTTAAAACTTTTTAGAAGTGGGGCGGGGGTGGAGAGGTAGTAGAATATGCAGGGCACTTGCCTTGTTTGTTGTAGACCTCTTGTTTTCACTGTTAACGAATGTTGGACTTGCTGCTTCTGGAGGTATTTGTAGGAGAGAGGTTCACTGACAAAGAGTCTTCTTGCAATACTGGCTTTTGTTTTGCGTCTGGGAGCTTTGATTTGGTAAGTTTCCTGCACTTACTGATAAGAATGGCTCACATAAACTGTATGAACAGTATGCTTTATGTTGGACACTGCTTTACTTAGGGGAGCCTGGAATTTGAGTGCATGCCAGTTGGGATAACTATGGGAACAGCTTCCATTAAACACTCTGAACACTGAATTTTTAAAATGTTAGCAACATTTTTGGGTTCTCCTAACCCACCCTTCTGCATTTGAACCATTTGCAGTCAACTAGACCACTGCAAGGGCTGTGCAGGATGCTGGGGGCCTCCGAGTGGTCAGAGGCCCATGGAGCCCTAATCAGGAACGGAACTGGGCTCAGCTGTATAATCCTTAATCTCTGTTCTCTCACTGGCCCAGTGTTGGCACCATTTGTGTCTTGGCACCCCCTGTTACTGAGAATGTGAAGCACGTCTACATACACTTTTATTGGGGAGAGGACCTGTGAAGCGTCTGATTTCCCCAGACTTCGACACATGTGCTTTTCACAGTCATTATTAATGTTGCTCTGTATTTTATTTATTTATTTTTGCTCCATAAATCAGTCATGAGTACAAGCTGTTGATGCCCCAGAGTCCATATATATGGCAGGTCCAAACAGGTATTAAAGACCAGTGACAGATTTATAAGGCATAACTTAGAAAAAATCTATAACCATGTCATTTCAGGTGTGAAAACAATGGAAGTTAGAAAATTTGTTCAAGATCTGTGGTTTATTTCTTATTTTTAGTGACACAATAGTTTTCATCGAATGAAACTTAACTTAGATGTGAGGGAGGGAGAGAGAAAGGAGTATGTGGTTCAGGAGGGCACGGAAGCCTGAGGCAGCAAGCAGGGAAGCCAGCAGAGACACACAGACGGATGGTGTTAGAGGGAGAATGCCGGCTTGAAGGAGCAAGGCCTAAAACCTGCGTTCCTAAAAACGCGTCTAAAGTGCAAGTAGGACCCAAAACTATCACTTTAAGATAGGTTAGGGCACAAGGCACAATATTTTCTTCATGCAAGCTGTGACATTGGTACTTTTGTTAACTACATTAGATGTGCAATAAGATCCTTAATGAACTTTCTCAATAGATATTTGTATATTGGTGCCTTGAGTAAGAGATTCACATCCCTCCATCGACTATGATAGAGTCTAACTAAATCTGTGGCTCTTTTCTAGGTTTCTTATTAGAATTATTTCAAAATAGTGATTCCATATTTCAGACCAGTTAAATCAGAATCTCCTCTGGGAGGGGCTTTGATTTTGTTTGCTTTCATTCTATATACTTCCCATGTGATTCCAGTCTATGGCCAACACATTGAGAATTATTTTTCTAGGCTAATAAAAATTGTGTTTATTTTATACTAAGGAGTTATTTTTCTTACTTTCATATCTACAGTTGGAAAAGCACAATTAAAATGTAAATTTAGCAAAATGAAATTTAATAAATTAAGAAGCACAGATCTGGAGAACTTATAAGGTAGACATGTAACTTAAAGGTCTATCATTTATTAAGTTAAGAATTGCAAATTTTTCTTTTAGCTAGTTATCTAAAAGTCATAGTTCATCAAGAGTCATTTAGTCATTTGAGTTCTATTCATGATCTAGATTTTATTTTAAGAGACTAGTACACCAAATAATGTGGTCACTGTTTTCTCCATGGTCTCCTTTCAGTCGGGAAATCTTATTTGTTTAGAGCTCATTGTGTACCACCATTTGTGAGTATGTTGAAGAATAAAATTTTGAAATCAGTTGCCAGTAGCTTTGGATTTCATGGTTGGCACAGGAGATGATAATGCTGTTTCAAAGCCAGTTGAGTAACCCAGTCAGAACCCAAAACAAAATTCAGAAACAGGTGAATCCTTTGTCTGTCCTTGGCGTCATGTTAGAGTAGCAGTCAGCCTGAGGGTTAAGTTCAGACACTTTTCAGTAAATAGTGAATGGCTATTATTGAATTATAGCCATGCTCATTTTTTAATGGTTGTCTGTGGCTATTTTTGGTTTCAATAGCAGAGTTAAATACCAGTGACAGACATATAATCTGGAAAGTCTGCTCTCTGAGCCTTTGCAAAAAGTTAGGGTGTATAAAATACTTTAAATGATTGACTCATATTATTTTCTGACACTCCTAAGTTCTCTTAAGCAGGATTTGGTCTTTCAGACACAGGAGGCTAGAGGCAATTCCATTTTTAGGGTTCTCAAGTGAAGACCTGGTTGAGGGGGATTTGCTGCTGGTCATCATTGTTGTCATCTGCTGCTGCAGGGGCCAGGAGCTCCTTGCTTGCCTGGGGCGGCCTCCTCCCTGACTAATTCCTCTTAGTTTCTCTGCATTGTAGCACTGTTGTTGCACAGCCCATTGTGGGTAGGAGCAGGTAACTGGGGGACCTGGACCATGAGGGTCTTCTACTGTAGTCTGTGAGGATAAAGACCATTCTTTTTCATACTGCGTGGTCATGAAGGGTCTGGATAAGGAAGTTTAAAGAGTATCAATGGCTAGATATTTAATCTGGTCCCTGGAGAGTTCAGGAAGGCGTGAGGGCACGTCTGATTAGATTCCCCGAGTCTGGTGTGAGAGGAGCAGCTGGCTGTCCTCTGAGTTCTTAATCACCTTTCCATCTCGTGCGTCTGAGTGCTGAAGACTCCCACACACTCGCTGGGTGGGGCAGTACCTGCAGACATGGCTGAAATGTAAGAATATGAAAACATTGTTAAGCTTTCCAATAATACCAGTTCCCCTCTGTAGCATGTAAAACTGTTGTTCTAGTTGTACCTCTTTGTTTTTCAGTTCTGTTTATAGAAATGCATGTAATGCCTTTAGAGGAAGTATCTCAGAACGAGATTAAGTAATGTTCTCGTAAAGACAGGAGACCTGATCATCACACTACATGTTTGGACTGGATATTGTAATCTGGAGAAAACCTTGGGATATTGTTTCTTCAAGATTAGGAATCAAGGAGATTAGTGTACTATTAGCTTTTGTTTATGAATGTTATTTTTGTGACTACAGAGACTATGATTTGGGGTTGGGAAACTCAGGGGGCCCAGGCTGACCGAGTCAGAGGTCCAATGCTCGACTGAGGGTTTGGTTGCTGCTCATGTTCTGAGTGCCGGGGCCAACCCAGCAGTGTTTGGAGCTGACCAGGACCAGGCCAGGCCCTCATGGCTGTGCCCCATCATGCTCTCTACATATGGCTGGGGAACACGTGTGACTGGGATTGAACCAGGGTCAGGTGAATGCAAGGCATATGCTCTGACCCTGTATGGTCTCTCTAGGCCCAGAGACTGTAATTTTTATGCACTATTTAGGATGATTTTGAACCAAAACCTTTGAAATTATTTGAAATTTAATTATTTTATTTATTCTGTTTGTGATAGAAGTGTAGTTCTATGCCCAACTGACGTTTCTCTATATATAGATAGCTAAAATAACCTTAGTGTGACTAGGCTGAAAGAAAAGTTCTGAGTGTTGATTTTCTTTTTCCTGAAAAATATGAGAATTTAACTGGGCAGTTTTCTTTTTTATGAAGACTCCTAAGTGCTATCTTTCTTAATATATTGCAGCAGTGAAAGTAGTAGATTTCACAGAAGTAGGCTGTGTTGCTGAATGTTAATAAATATAGTAGTAATGATGAAATTACTCTTGTATGATTGTTTTTGCAAAGTACTTTAAATTTCTTTTTAGCTTTGTTTGTAGTATGTGAGTTTCTTCTCTCGACAACTAATGCTAATTCTCTTTATATAATAGATCAGTGACTGTCGCCTATTCTACAAGATGAGTAACAGCCACCCTCTTCGCCCCTTTACTGCTGTTGGGGAAATTGATCATGTGCACATATTGTCTGAACATATTGGTGCCTTGTTGATTGGGGAAGAATATGGCGATGTCACCTTTGTTGTGGAAAAGAAACGTTTTCCTGCCCACAGGGTAATTTTAGCAGCAAGGTGCCAATATTTTCGGTAAGTATATTAATACTTTTTGAAGATTTAAGTCATTTGTGGAAAACACTGATATTTTCAATGGTATGGAAAATATTACTCAAGAATAACAATAATTCTGGCAATCCTTCAGCATCAGTGAGAATTCCATCATTGCAGACTTTTCATTGTGTTTTGAAAATCACCTTTTCTTCAGGAGCCATCTTAGAATTATAGGGTTAAAAGACTTCCAGGCTAGATTATACTCAGTCATTTATTTATTAAGGTTTTGCGCATATTTGTCAATTTGGGGCTTTGTTGCCTTCTGTTCACAGTTAATGACTAAAGAAATTTACAGTGATTTTTGTTGTTTTGGTAATATACCTCTAAATTTGCTAATAAACATATATACCTCTTGGTTTCAAACTGCTAATATCTAGAACATGTAGATAATTCAGGACCTATATCTCTAAGATGTGGTTTGACAACCCCAAATTAAAGTGATTTAAGTAAATAACTTACTTGATGTTGTTTTAGTACTAAAACTAAACAAAATATGCATTTAATAAATATAAAACGCCTACTTAAATGTAGCTGTTGCTTCTTTAAATAGCTAATCTTCAGGATTAGCTGTTCTACATTATGTTTACAGTGCTGCATTTTACCTAATATTAAGTTAAAAGGGAATCATCACATTAGCAAATTATTGACTGAATGACAGTTTGTTTCTGATGAATCCAGAGTTCATTACACATAGAGTCATGGGCATACCTGGGGAAATTTGGTAATTAAAAAGCAGAGATGTGAGTGGTTTAGAGAAAAATTCTGTTGAAATTTGCAGCCTGATTTTTACAATCAGAATTAACCAATTCAGCGAAAACAGCAATACCTAGAGTCACACACACATTACAGTGACGAGTGTCTCTGGGAGCGCTTCCCGTCTGACTCCAACTCATAGTACCATAGTTACAGTGACGAGTGTCTCTGGGAGCGCTTCCCGTCTGACTCCAACTCATAGTACCATAGTTACAGTGACGAGTGTCTCTGGGAGCGCTTCCCGTCTGACTCCAACTCATAGTACCATAGTTACAGTGACGAGTGTCTCTGGGAGCACTTCCTGTCTGACTCCAACTCTTAGTACCATAGTTACAGTGACGAGTGTCTCTGGGAGCGCTTCCTCTCTGACTCCAACTCTTTTAATACTGTATAAACATTTTCTGAAATTCCTGCTTTACATCCCCTTGCACATATAAAAGGTGATTGGAGAAGAAATGTCCAAAGAGAGGAGTCTATTGAGAATTCTCCCTAGCACTTAGGCCCCACTTTTAGCAGTCAGTTGTATAGGTACTTGACCTTGGTCGTGTTACGATTTGTTGCCTGACCCTGTCCTTTGCACACTTTTCATTTCAGTTTTTTCTTTTCTGTATCCCCCCTACTCTGAATTTTTTTTTCCCACATTAATGAGTTAATAATGTCTGCACTCAGGATATTTCACTAATGCAGTTATTTGTAGAATGAAAACGTTTTTTGAATCTTATTTTAAAATCTTTGTTTTTCTTTAGAATACTGTTTAAGATGATTGCATTTTTAAATTTAATTTAATTTTATTTTATTTTTGAATATTTATTTATTTATTTTTTGCTTTTTGGGTCACACTTGGCGATGCACAGGGGTTACTCCTGGCTCTTCACTCAGGAATTACTCCTGGCGGTGCTCAGGGGACCATATGGGATGCTGGGATTTGAACCCGGGTTGGCTGCGTGCAAGGCAAACGCCCTACCCGCTGTGCCATTGCTCCAGCCCCTGATTGCATTTTTTTATCCTTATATCATAAGTTGAATTAATGTTTCTTCATAATGTTGGCATTTCATATTTTCAGAACAGTTCCTGTGTGAGGTTTGCCTTCACGCTTCTTTCCTCTCATGCAGGGCATTACTCTATGGTGGAATGCGAGAATCTCAGCCCGAAGCAGAAATCCCTCTTCAAGACACCACTGCCGAAGCTTTTACCATGCTGCTCAAATACATCTACACTGGGCGGGCGACTCTGACGGACGAGAAGGAGGAGGTGTTGCTGGACTTTCTGAGCCTCGCTCATAAATATGGATTTCCAGAGCTGGAGGACTCTACCTCCGAGTATCTCTGCACCATACTCAACATTCAGAACGTCTGCATGACGTTTGATGTTGCCAGTCTCTACTCTCTACCCAGGCTGACTTGTATGTGCTGCATGTTCATGGACAGAAACGCTCAGGAGGTGCTCGCCAGTGAGGGCTTTCTCTCCCTCTCCAAGGTTCGGCACTGCCCACTGGGCACCCTCACCCCGGTGGCGGCATCTTTCTCTCTGTGCGGCAGAAGTGTAGTAGTGGACAAAGGGGTTTTTTGTTTTATAAACATTGTGTCTGAGCCTGTCTCTGCAGCCCCTTGCTCCGGCTTGGGGATGCTCGATCACAGAGGAGAGGCAGACGGCTGCTGTTTCCTTGTCTGGCTCAGGAGGCTGCTCTGGGCGCTGGTTTTCCAGGTGCCGGCAGGCAGGTTGTCTCCTTTTGGTGCTGCACTGTCTTTGGCCTTATGTTTCTCTGGCGGTGCAATAAACAGTTCTTCATTACGAGAGAAAATTTATAAAGGACATTTGATAGGCCATTGGATATGTAAGCCATTGCTTTTTTGTTAGCTAAAAGTTCACCATTATACTGTGAATACATTTTCGTATCTGTTACTACATTACATACCCAAACTGCTTACCTCTCTGGCTGAGCCCTGGACAGTGGTTGTCTCTCCCTTTCCTTTTCTATAATCCTGCCAGGGCTTGAATATTTTAAATGAGAAAATCTCTCTGAAAAGTCACATATTTGAGTATAAACTGTGGCTTTTATTACCTTGTTACCTTTTTAGTAATTAAAAATATTAATTTTAAAGGCAAGGGTTTGTGAGGGATTGTACTAGTGGTGCTGGGAGTTAGTCTAGAATCTGAGAACTCCAAGTTTGGAGGGGCATTAGTATTGTGAAACAAAAGATTTTGGTAAAAGTCTTACTGTATCTTACTGATTTACAAAGAACTACAGAAATCTAGAGGGGATAACTCTTCATGCTATTTTCTTGTCTTATTAGGTATGTGTTCAGACAATTTGTAAAGAATAGATGTTTGATGTAATGACCCAAGCAGGTACTAACCTGTCATCCTTTCTCATTGTTCACACAGCCATTAATGGACAAGAGAGTGTAGGGCTCCAGAGAATGAGCAAAGCAGATGGTCAGAAAAAACGGTAGTTGTTTGTACCAGGGATGTAGCTCAGTGATGAAGCACTGCTTTGCTGGAATGAGGCTCTGGATTTGACCTTTGATACTGGGGGGTGGAATGGTGGAGAATAACATAGTTAATTGTTTAAATATAAATGGTACCTGATCATGAATGGCTTTATAATTATGTATCTCAATTAGAATATATATATATAACTTGCAGTCCTCTTTTTACATATTGATCACATATGTGATTGGGCTCTGTAATAAGTAGACTTTCCTTTTTTATCCTTTCAGACAGCACTTTTAAACATCGTATTAAGAGATTCATTTGCAGCTCCTGAAAAGGATATTTTCCTAGCTTTGTTAAACTGGTGCAAGCACAATTCAAAGGAGAATCACGCTGAAATCATGCAGGCTGTGCGTTTACCTCTGATGAGCCTTACTGAACTTCTCAATGTGGTGAGACCTTCGGGACTGTTATCTCCTGATGCCATTCTGGATGCTATCAAAGTTCGATCAGAGAGCCGGGATATGGACCTCAATTACAGAGGCATGCTCAGTAAGTACCTCTTTATTCTAATTAAACCAGGAAGCTGGTTTATATCTTATCACAGTTCCAAGGTACAAAACTGAAGCTGAAAAGATAGAGGGCAGGTATATAATATATCTGTGTTGGTCTCTGAACACGTTGCCTTGCCACCTAGTGAATGCCATTTCCTGTCAGTCTCCTTATGGAACTGCTAATCTTTCATAGACCCCCAAATAGGTATTTCTTGTTGCATCTGAACATAGTTCTTCAACTTCTGCCTGTGATGACAGGAATAGATGCTGCCCCCAAAAGTTTCTTCTCAGACTGATTTTTCTTCTTTTCTTCAATCAAATCAGTTCTCAATAAATGTATATTATTATTATTTAAAAAATTTAAGGCATCATGATTTACAAAATTGTCGGTAAGAGTTTTTAGATATTTGACATACTAACACCAGTCCAACCACTAATACCAATTTCCGTCTACTAGTGACCCCAGATTTCATTGGTCTCTACCTTCAGCCCACCTGCTTAACAGGCACATTTTTGTTTTATATTTTAGATTGCATCTGGTGGGCTCAAGGTTGACTCCTGGCTCTGTGCTCAAGGACCACTCCTGGTGGGGCTTGGGGAACCATATGTGGTACAGAGATCAGCCCAGGTTAGGTGTGTGCAAAGCAAGCAAGCACCTTACCTGCTGGACAGGCTTCCCAGCCTTAGTGCATTTTTGTATTCAGACCTGAATTATATTTTTTGTGTCTCAGGCTTTAGAATTAGAGAAAGAAAACAATGTCTTGATTCTGCAGGTTTTTGCAAGGGAACACATTCACCATTTCCATTGTTAATATTTACTTAATAAAAAATAATTTGTTCTTAGAGCTGCAAAGTTGAATTATTAATGTATAAATATATATTTAAATCTGCAGATTTATATTTATATTATATTTTTATATATTATATATACCTGTTTGTGATATTATATACCTGCTTATATTATTTCCAGTAACCTAGATCAAATTAGGGAGCTTTGCAGCTAGTATTGCATTGCTGCTTTTCTTAGCTAGACTCCTACTAGACTGAAGTTCTTCATGTCTTTTCTAAGTACTAGTACAGTTCCCTGAGTCCCAGAGGTCCTGAGATATGTTTAAATCATTTTTTAAATTTTAAGGCATCATGATTTACAAACTAAATGAGCGAATGAATGAATCTTTTACATCTAAACTAGAATTTAAAGTGGGACTTCTTCATAAAGATAGTAACAATAGCAAACCTTTAATAATTAAAAAAATTCAACTTTTATTATTTTATTTTCCCAACCACAGTTTTCTTATCTTCACTGGTAAATTAAATACTCCTATCAAATAAGTGTTTCTCTACGGAGGCATTTAGTATCTGACAGAAGCTCTAGCTGCTGGTGGTCTGAGCACATGGAGGGCAGCATTCTCTTGGAAGTCAGGTTGGGGAATAGATACAGATGTCCTGGGGGACAGAATTTTGTGGTGGTCACAGCAGGCAGAGAATCAAGCCTGAATCTAAATGATCTGTTGTGAGCAACCATCTCTTGCTTGAGAGTTTAACAAAGGGTGATTAAGAACACTACGAGTCAAGTCCAGGAGGATCAACCCAGCATTATTCAGATTGGCTCTAGGGTCTGCTCCAACCACCTGGGTTTTTTTTTTTTTTCATTATAATTTTTTATCCTAACTGTGAAGCCTCAAAGTATATTTGCTAATATTTATAAAATATCAAACTTTACATATATGAAGGAAATGGTTACAGTTGTCTACTATTTTGTTTAATTCCTACCACCCTATATTTTCTTTGTTTTGGTTTCTCATTTGATAGAAAAATCTAGGAAGAAATAATATTTACGTTTAAATTTTTATTGGGTTGGAGAGAGAGATCAGTAGGCACATGCTTTGTATGTAAGAGGTCCCGGTTTGGCCCCCAGCACTGTATGGGGTTCCCCCGAGCACCACTGGAAGCCACCCCCACACACCAAGCTGGGGTGGTTACAGAGACTGCTGGGTGTGGCTCCGAAACAAAACACTATTAAAATACCTTATTATGACTTAAAATTTGGGGGACATCCATACCAGGCTGTGCTCAAGACTTGCTTCTGGCTCTACTCTTAGAAATTGTTCCAACAAGGGTACAGTATGGGGTACTGGGGCTGGGACCCTGTTGGCTCTATGTCAGGCAAGTACCTTCCTTCCTTACCTGCTGTGCTCTCTGGCCCTGACTTAAATTTTTCCATGACCACTTTTCTTTCAATTCTCTTCATTTTGGGTTTTGGGCCACTGTTGGTGGTGCGCAGGGGACCGTACGGGGTGCCAGAGATTGAATCCAGGTCAGCTGCCAATCAAGCGAGAGCCCTACACTCTGTTCTCTCTGGCCCCACATGACCACTTTTCTACTTAAAATCATTTAAATAGATTTTACAAAATACCAGAGGTTATATTTTTATCCTGTTAGATACTCAGATTATAGTTACTCTGAGAGTTTCTACTTGTATAACTGTCCCTCATTTGAAATAAAAGATCCTTTTCAGAGAATGAACATCAAGAACAGTGCTCTTGAAATAAACTTCAAAAGAAGACTTTAGACTTGTGGTAGAAATTTTATTTCCATTTTAGACTTTTAGTTGCAATCACTGAATCTCGTGTGCCTACTATGTTATTTCTAGCGAGATGAATTTTAGAGTGAAGCCTGTATAATATCAGGCTCTAAATCGGAGAGCTTCAGCAACTTTTTGTGGTGGTCCTCATGGAGATGTAAAGCAGGGGATGGCAGCAGAAGCACTCACTGCACCTTCACTATACTCAGCAACAAGGGAACAGGATTTGTTTCCCACTTAAAATTTTTTTCATCGCCCTTCTGTTGTCATTGTGGTGGAAGTCATACACGTTTGATTACGTTGCTCATACACTGGGTGGAAGTACTTGCACATGTGCTGGCTCTGGCGCATACACCTTAGTTGTAGTATTCAAACACATTTGATCTGGCTCCTGGGAATCAGTCACACATACTTGGTTGCATTGTGCACTGAGCTATCCTTGGGAAGGCTCCACAGGAAGTAGCTATAGCCACATTTGAAACTTTTGCTTACAAAGTATTTTAGAGGCTGGATAGATAGTATAGTGGGTATGGTGCTTGCCTTGCATGCAGCTGACCTGGGTTCAATCTTTAGCACCTGAGCATGGCCAGGAGCGATAATTGAGTAAGAGTCAAGGGTAAGCCCTGAGCACTGCAGGGTGTGGCCCAGAAACAAAACAGAACAAAAGAACAGGAAAGTGTGCTTTTTCTCTATATTGGAGGGAGCAAGAGGCCAGGGCCTGTCTGCCTAGTTCACTGAGAGATTTCCAATACTTCATTGCTACATGGTAGAGAGCAAATCCACAGAAAATGTTTTTCTGATTGTTTTATATTTCTATAATACTTCAGCATATGTCACTTGTGATTTAAACGTCGCCATAATACCTTGAGATGGGGTTGGCAGGGTACTTATTTAATAAGGAAGTAGATTCAGAGACACACGAGACTTCACTCAGAGATAAAGTGATAGAGCCTCGGGATTAGTTCTTTCTCTTTTCAAGTCCCACTTGCCATCCCCTGTACTAGACTGTGACCACGTTGGAGGGGAAAGTATTGCTGTCCCACTGGACACTGCATGAGGGAGATGGCCAAGCACAATGTGCAGAGCCAGGCCATGGGGACAGGTTGCCTGTGGGTTTACTGGCAGCTCTACTCTGACTGCTTGATCTTGGATGGGAGTCCGTCTACCTTTTCTTTATCCTCAATTCCTCTTCTGTACAATGGGTGAAATAGTAGCACTGGACTCAAAGGATGATTATGGTAAATCAAAGGAATTAATTCTTTTTTTTATAAAAAATAAACAGGAAGGGTATTTATGATTATCATGAGCTGATAGAATTTAGGAGGTGGCAATTTAATTTTTTTATGTTAGGAGTTGAACTGGAGTGATAGCATAGCAGGTAGGGTATTTGCCTTGCATGTGGCCGACCTGGGTTCGATTCCTCCGTCCCTCTCGGAGAGCCTGGCAAGCTACCGAGAGTATTACACCCGCATACCAGAGCCTGGCAAGCTACCCGTGGCGTATTTGATATGGCAAAAACAGTAACAACAAGTCTCACAATGGAAACATTACTGGTACCCGCTCGAGCAAATTGATGAACAACGGGACGACAGTGCTACAGTGCAGTGCTACAGGACTTGAACATAACTGGGTTTGTTTCTTAGATGCCTAATTTCTTTTACCCCTTGCATTCTCTTTGTTGTTTTGATGACTGGTTGCCACACACATGTGGTTGTGATGTGCCAGAGGTTACATAATTAGGCAAGGCTGCCGGGACAGTGGCAGAGCTGCTGGGACACAGGGCAGCTGGCGTGGTGCAAGGGATTGAGCTTCTGGCCTCCGGCCGTTGAGGCAGACACTGTACCTCTGGGCTTTCCCCAGGTTCCTGAGTTGCCTTGTTCTTTTGAAAATCATCTAAACCTACTTCAACCCTTGTTTTCCAGCCACATTTTTGTTATCTTCTGAAGTCACTCTTTCACTTCTCTTCATTAAAAAAAAATGTTTTAATGCACGTTTGCCAAGAAATCTGCAATGATGAATTACTTATCTCCTTTCCCTAAGAGCCTAATTATAGCTCACACTTTCCCATATTCAAATCACATAGCTATGATGTATGTGTACTGTTGAGAATTCACTATTTATTTACAAGCTATAAACTTGCTTAGTTCTCTTATTTTGTATGCTTTTTTTCTATGTGTTTCACAACAATAATGGTGGTCTTTAATTTTTTTCAGTGCTTACTATGTGCTTTGCAAACATACTCTCATTTATCCCTTAAAACAAACAAAAACACTTGGGAGAGAGATATTGCTCTACTGGGAGATTGAAGTTGAGAGAATATAATTTTCTCAAATTGATAAGCTTGACTAAGAGCCATAATTTAAATTGTGACTTTGAAGTTCAGACTTTTAACGTTGATTGACCTCTTATAGAATGTTTTTGCTTTAGAATGTTAGCACCTAAAGATAGATTCCAGATCTGTGAAGCAAAACTTACACAGAGGACTTTAGAGTCCCAAGAATACATAAGAAATCTAATATGGAGAGGCAGGAGGGGGTGGGGTTAATTCAAACCATACTATTGATTTTGATGATAGACTGATGTTCCATTTAAGAAATCCTTTAGTGAGGTACAGCATTATCTTATTTTAAACATATTCATATATTTTAACCAGAGTAATTTGTTTACTATGTCAATGAATGAACTTCAGCTCTGTGATATTAGAACCTTTCATTTTCATTAGTTTTATCAGAAATCTGACTTGTCTGCTTTGCTTTTAATTAAACATTGTGTTTAGTCTACATGGACCTACCTGCTACTTTTTCACTTTAGATATTAATTTAAAGCTTCTAACAGAATTAACTCAGAGGAACTGTTTTGTTTGACTTAGTAATATCTTGTCTAGTATTATTAGATTTTTCTTAACAGCATTAGTCTCAGGCACTTATTGGCTGTGTCATTAAATTTTAATGTGGCTCGTTTCTTCATCCTCATAGACATTCTGTATCTTTCATCTCCATAAACTTTCTCTGCCATTTAAAAATTAAATTTGCATATTAGAATCAACTAAATTTTTTTTCTTTTTCTCCCACTATGAAATGATTTAATAACCATTGAACTAACCTTTTTTTTTTTTTTAACCGTAGTACCAGAAGAAAACATTGCAACTATGAAGTATGGAGCTCAGGTTGTGAAAGGGGAGCTGAAATCTGCTTTGTTAGATGGTGACACTCAAAATTACGATTTGGATCATGGGTTTTCTCGGCACCCAATTGATGATGACTGCCGTTCCGGCATCGAGATTAAGCTGGGCCAGCCGTCCATTATTAATCACATAAGGATACTCCTGTGGGACCGTGACAGCAGGTGAGTGAGCCACTGGTACGACTTGGCAATAACCTGGCATGCGTGACTGAGATGGCCCAACCTTAGATGGCCTGAGCTTATGGTCACCTAGTTTGCTTTAACAGGTTTGATGACTTCTTTCTTCGCAGTCACTTTGCTATTTCTGTTAAAGTTGAGTTCTGAAAAAAGAGTTTAAAAGTATATTCCTTTAAAAATAATTTTTGCCTATTCCTGTTTATAAAAACAGTGAATGTGTTGACTATAGAAAATAGAGTTAATCACAAATAAAGGAAATGAAAACTAGTAATCTCACTGCTCCCTGTTATATAGCTATATAGTTATATATAAATATATACATACACATATAAGCGGCACTTTTGTTTTGCTATAGTCACACATACAAATTAAAAGCAAAGATTAGATAATATGGAAAGCTGGCTTTATTTTTTAATCGATACATTATGAACATAATTTTTGTTTTTTGGCATTTTGGGCCATACCTGGCTCACTCCTGGCTCGGGAGTGATCAGGGATCACGCCTGGCTCTGCACTCAGGTATTACTCCTCACAGAACTCAGCAAACCAAATGGGATGCTGGGGTTGCACCTGCATTCAAGATAGATGCCCTGCCTGCTGTACTGCCACTCTGGCCCCGCATTACGAACATTTCTAATCTTTTGAAAACATTCTTCGCTTCATCTAACTCATGTATGGTAAATAAAGGAACAGGGGAATGGGAAGCTCTCTGTGAAAACAAGCCCTGGGTCTCTTACTGTGTAACCAAGGTTACAAAGCAGAGGGAGGGAGGGACAAACTAGAGGAAACAGGAGAGTGGCAGAAGGTCTCTGGAACTTGGGTGAGATGTAGTACACTGTGAGATGCAATTCACTGTTTTCCAGGAGCTCAAACTCTCAACACTTCATAACCAGTTCACCTCAGCTGCAATAGCTAAAAATTATATAAATGAAAAAAAAATTAAAATGTTACTTTGAATGATTATATGGGTTACCATTATTTTGTTTATTTGAGTCTTTATTTTTGTATATTTTGCTAACTTTTTTTTATTCGTTTTATCTTATTGAAGAAAAACACACACACACTAGTACCACCTGAGTAGATTATTACTGCTTGTCAGAGAACAGAAACAGGCAAGTCAGAGGTCTCCCTCTGCCCTCCCTGGCCTGACTCAGCTCTTCTAACTCAGGAAGAGACACACAGTTTGTGTTTTGGTGTCTGGAAAAGTATTGGCCACAAAAGAAAAGAAAAAATTTTTGTAAAAAGTTAGGTAGACACTAGTCTGAGAACCCATACAGTTTTATGATGGCTTCAGGAGTCGGCCTCCTTCCACTTATGTGGATATTTTCACATCACCATGGCTTGTCAGCCCCAGCTATTCTGATAGAGGTACCAGAGAAGTACCTCTGAGACATGAGGCATGACTGTCTATGTCATGACGTGGTAGGACATGGTTTCTGTCATGGCTTACATCATGATGGCAGAGCCATGAGATTTTGTTTTCTCCTTCATTGCCCCTTCCCGTTAGCCAGAAACTGACATGACTCGGGGTCTGGGCAGGGAGACGTAGTGGTCAGCGTGATGATCTTTTCGAGATTAGTTAATTTTCTTGCAGTGGGAGAGAAATAACATTATTCACTACCCTGGTATCTTAGGGCCGTGAAGTATGAGGGAAGTTTTATGAATGGACATCAACATTTCCCGTAGTCATGGGGTGCTGTGGGAAATGTTGACACCTTGGTCAAGATTTCATGTTATTATTACCTTTTTTTGAAATATTTTGGAATTTGGGGGCCAGAGCACGAGTACAGTAGGTAGTGCACTTGCCTTGCACCCAGCTGACTGTGGTTCAATTCATAGCACTCCGTTTGTTCCCTCAAACCTTACCAGGAGTCAGCCCTGAGCACCACTGGGTGTGGCCCCCTAACAAAAACAAAGAATATATATTTGGGGGGGAATCTAGAGATGTTGCTTATGTGCACTGATGTGGGCCTGACAGTCCAGGTGTTAGGGATCTTCAGTGAGACAGGACTCAGAGATGGCTCGGTGGTAATGGAGACACCTCGGCTATTCCACTCCCTGTGCTGTGCATGTGCGGAGGCCTTCCTGACTACACTTGGTTTGGGGTCCCCAGCTCAAAGGGAAAGAAGAGGCATGAAATGCACAATACACATGTTTCTAGGAGTCTTTAATAATAATAGTCAAATGCTATTACTGCTTACATAGCATTTTCATTATTTTTATGTGGTAGGCACGATTCACTAGTGAAATTATTATAAAAATTAGGAAATGTTAGTATATTTAAAGCTGAAATTAATTATCATTGTCATTTCTCTGATACTAAACACTCAAAGGCACTTTGCTTAGCATGTGCATCGCATTCATGGAGGACTTAAACTCTCTTTGTAACAGTTATGTTTCTCACAGAAGTTATTATTTTTTAAAATTCTTTTATTAATTCATCATGTGGAAAGTTACAAAGCGTTCAGGTTAAAATCTCAGTTATACAATGCTCAAACACCCATCCCTTCACCAGTGCACATATTCCACCACCAAGAATCACGATATACATCCCCCTTCCCCCCACCTCCCCAGTCCCCCACCCCGCATGTGTAACTGGCAAATTTCACTTTACTTTCACTTTACTTTGATTACATTCAATATTTAAACAAAAAAAATTCACTATTATTGATTTGGAGTTTCTCCCCCCTAAAGTCGATCTGCTGAAAAGAAAGCATTTGGTAATTTGTTTTCCATTGCTGAGAATGAAGAGATATGAAGTCAGGAGGCCGCACTAGCAGCAGCACAGTTTTGGATTTCTGTATTTTAGTATTTTAGTAACTAAGTCCAGAGAAATGTCTGCCAGGAATCGCAACATTGTAAGCTTGTACCTCTCAGCTACTTTATATTCCACATATGAGTGCGATCTTTCTATGTCTGTCTCTTTCTTTCTGACTCATTTCACTCAGCATGATACTTTCCATGTTGATCCACTTATATGCAAATTTCATGACTTCATGTTTTCTGACAGCTACGTAGTATTCCATTGTGTAACTATACCAGAGTTTCTTTAGCCAGTCATCTGTTTTTGGGCACTCTGGTTTTTTCCATATTGTGGCTATTGTAGACAGAGCGGCAATGAACATGGAAATGCAGATGTCATCTCTACTATACCTTTTTGCCTCTCCGGGATATATTCCCAGGAGTGGTATTGCTGGGTCAAATGGGAGCTCAATTTCTAACTTTTTGAGAATCGTCCATATTGTTTTCCAAAAGGGCTGAACGAGTCGGCATTCCCACCAGCAGTGAAGGAGAGTCCCTTTCTCCCCATATCCACACCAACACCGGTTGCTTTTGTTTTTTGGGATGTGGGCCAGTCTCTGTGGTGTGAGATGATATCTCATTGTTGTTTTGATCTGCATCTCCCTGATGATTAGTGATGTTGAACATTTTCTCATGTGCCTCTCAGCCATTCGGATTTCTTCTTTGGAAAAGTTTCTGTTCATTTCATCATCCCATTTTTTGATCGGGTTGGCAGTTTTCTTCTTGTGGAGTTCAACCAGTGCATTGTATATCCTTGTTATCAACCCTTTATCGGATGGGTACTGCATAAATATCCTTTCCCATACAGAAGTTATTATTCTAAGTAAAGGTGAAAAATTCCAGATCTTAAGCCAGAATGATTCTGAATGTGTTGTAAAATTATATCCTGAAATGCTGATAACTTGGAGAAGTTCAATGAAAGGGGACAGCAGAAAAACGAGGGGATGACACAAAATAAGCTGACCTTTTCTGGTCACGACTGTTGGGTGCACACTGACATTTATGGTCACCTAAATCTTTGAAGATATTTCTTGTTGATATTACTGTACAAGTAATAACTGCATCTCAAATTTAAATGTGACTTACAGTGGGAGAGAGTGTAGTTCTGTTGGGATGAGCAGGGAAGGGGCAGAGGAGAGTCCAGAGGAGGATGACAGTATGTTTAAATCATTAACCAGGCAATTAACTGGAAATGTTTAAGTGGTACACAAAAGAATGGGTAATTTTTCTTCACCCCTGTTATTTATTTTTCTGCTGGTTTTTAAAAAAATTTGTGTGGGGTGGTGGAAGACTAGGAGGAAGGAGGGAGAAGCGAGCTTCTCTTGGGAACCATTCTGAGTTGGCTTTCCTCCTGAGCAGAGCAGCTGAGTGTCCAGCCAGGGAAGGGAGAGAAGTCAGACCTTCTTCTCTGTTTCTTTCCTTTTTCTGTTGAGACACTATTAATACACCTAAGGGTCTGCGCAGAGCATCTGAATCTTATTTGAGAAGGAACAGATGTGGGCCTCGAGTGATAGCACAGCGGGTAGGGCGTTTGCCTTGCGTGCAGCCAACCCGAGTTTGATTCCCAGCATCCCATATGGTCCTCTGAGCACCGCCAGGAGTCATTCCTGAGTGCAGAGCCAGGAGTAATGCCTGTGCATTGCCAGGTGTGACCCAAAAGGGGGAAAAAAAAGAAAAGAAAAGGAACAGATGTGTTGCATGATCCATTTGTGCCAAACACTGTTGTAGAACCCGAGGTTGTGAAGATAGACATGGCACGGCCGCCTTGCTCATTAGGAGCTTGTGTCCTGATAAGGACACACTGACATGCTAAGAAATAATTTCAGCATGTGTACAGCACAGGGATCTACACAGATTTTATTATTAACACAATTTGTTAATGCAGAAGATATGATCAGTGAATTGTGTGATTTTGTACCTTTTAGCATTTTACTAAGGCATAATTTTGTATTGCTACTTTAATAAGCTTCCCCTCCACCTTTTTCTTTCGATTCACAGGTCTTATTCATACTTCATTGAGGTGTCCATGGATGAGCTTGATTGGATCAGAGTGATTGATCATTCTCAGTATCTCTGTCGTTCTTGGCAAAAGTTATATTTTCCAGCCCGGGTCTGCAGGTTAGAACTCATGGCTAATACATAATTTTGATATTTGCTTTAAAGATTTGGACTTTAAGAAAAATAATGTTTTTCCTGTCTTGTGAAAATAAGGATTTCTTTAGGGTATCAGCTTCCAAACACATGCCAACTGAAAACAGTGGAAATGTGGAAAATTCATCATTTTCCTATTAGAGCAGACTGTGGAATTGTTTATCCAAAGAGTTCTGTAACATATTTATATTCCTATGGTATATAAGTAAATGAGGAAGAAGGCAGGGAGATCATTGAAAAATAGAAAATTAAAAAAAAATTATGGTGTACATTGAAAGCAGTTGCTGTTACATGTGCATTCTTTCCATGAAAACTAGGAGGAATAATTCTGGGTTTTCCTGATGTTCTTCAGGACCAGGAGGGGGATTTTGGATGTCACCGTGCATGTTCTTAGTACCTGTATATTTTTTCCCCTAGGTATTAGTAGTATTAGTGGGTTTAGAAATAGCAGATGTTTTTAGTGGGTTGGGCCTGGGGTAAGGGCAGCTGGGGGCTCTGGCTGATGTTACCGTTGTGGCCTGCAGCCCCTCTGGGAGAAGTCCTGCATCTACAGACCTGGGAGTGGCCCCCACGCATGGCTGAAAACAGCCCCCCACCAAGATAAAGGAAAAAACTGCTGTTTGAGTGTTTCATAGTCTTCCTTAAGTATAAACCATCTGAAATCTCTCAAAACCTAGAGGAATAATGAGTCTGATAGTTGGAAAAGGGACCTTGAAACTGTGCTGTATTTTCGTAGCAGTTTTTGCCTAGGAAATTGCCTCTAGATTCTCTACCTTCAGTCAAAAGATCAAAGCGCCCCTCCCCTTAATCCCCCCCCCCAAAAAAAATGTTGGTCTGTTTAGTCAGTTGTGGAAAGGAATGTGGAACCTGCTCCTTTCTGCCCTGCAGACACCGTCCCCAGCCGCTCGGGTTTGGCCTGAGCACCTGGAGTGTCCCACGGCATTTAGTTTCACATGATACTTACTAAGCTCAAGATCTAACAACATCAGGCTGGATTTTTTTTTTTTTTAACCTCAGGAACTCCACAGAATCTACGCTCTTGTACAGTAAAGAATGTTGCCTATATTATTTTTATTATGGGTATGACTGGACCCAATATTGTTGCCCAGGGATCCTCATGTGTGAAAATGAAGAAAATCAATTTTATTTCCCCAAAGAGGGACTAAAGTGTCTTGGGTCTGACGGTTGCTCTTTTATCAGAGAAGTTTTGAATGGATTAGAATGAGAGGGACAAGAAATTGAGTGAGGATTGCGTATCTCAGAGCTGCCTAGGGATACTTTGATAGTGACAGAGGGGCCCCTGAGGTGGAGGAAGAGATTGAGTCTGCATCGATGCAGGTTATTACCATGGTGTCGGGTTAAAAAATAAGCAACCCAACAGCCAGAGCATCTGATGTGGACCATAGGACTGTGTGTTTGTATTTAATTTGAGACAATAGCAACAGGACTCCCAGAACGAATTGTGAATAAAATACCAGCCTTGACAGGATCTCTGTGCTTCACCCGGAAATCCCCATTTGTGGAGGAGACATGTGCCTTGGTCATGATCCCTGGCTTTTAGAAAATATACTTCTCCTTATTTATTAATGGACATTATTTATGCTCTCCTTTCCTGTTTTATCTCTCGTATGACCTTGCCTTTATTGCTGTAGCTTTCATGTGTTTTAAAGCCTGACTGTATCCATAATGCTAGTTCTTGGTACAGCTGGTTCCCAGCTCTGGTTTAGAAAAACTGAACAAAGGCAGTGTTAGTGATAAGAAGAAGAAGAAGGAGCTTTGATATCTGTAATATATTAGGAAACTTTAATTTGTATTAATTACTATATTCATCCATAAATTCTTCCTCTTACAATAAATATGTTGAAATTTTGTTCAAATTCCAAATGTATCTGAGAATAAGATCTTATTGGTTACCTAAGGATGACTTATAGTTGGTGTTCCTTATCTGCACAATCATTTTTTGACTACCTAAACAGTATTTTAAATATACTTCTTCCTGGAACTTCACCTGGAACATATAAATTGTCTGTTTCCTTAGCACGTTAGTGTTTAGATTGCATTATGTTTGGTAATCTGCACATTTGTACGTTCCTTTTGTTCTACAGTGTCCGTTACGTATTTGTCTTGCCTCTGATAATAAAAGTACAAGTCCGAAGCCAGAGCAATAGTACGGAGAGCAGGGCACTTGCCTTGCACACAACGAACCTGGGTTCGATCCCTGTTATTCCCTATGGTTCTCTGAGCACTGCCAGGATGATTCTTGAGTGCAGAGCCAGGTGTGGCCCCAAAACCATGACCAAAAAAAAAAAAAATCACATGTCCTTAGAAACAAGAAGTATCGATTCTAATCTTTTTCCTTTCCCCTTGGGGATGGGAAAACTATTAGTTATGGGGGCCACTTCTGGTGATGCTGTTGTGTTGCGGGAAACCGAATCAGAGCCTCATGCTCATAAGGCCCTGATCTCCCACTGGCCACGCCCTGCTGCCCTCTGTCACGGCAGCTCCCTGTAAAGAGACTGTTCCTTGCCACAGGAGCCTAGACTTCGTGAATTTTCCTGGGTACTAGTCTATGCACAGAAATCTAAAATATTCAAGGAGCTGTTCTCTTATTCTGAGCAACTCACAAACCCATTTGTGAGTTTCCCACAATTTCCAGATATTTTGGGTTTGGTAAAGCTTTTTGTTCATGTTTTTGTGGGAGAATATATATACCATTCAAACTTCTTTTGAAATATAATTCATTCAGCTTTTCACCTTGTGTGTCAGGCATTGAAGTCAGCATGTTCATCCCAGCCATAACGGTGAATTAAAGGAAATGATTAGCTTTTTGTGGGTCCTTTTATAGAATGCCTTGAGGGTTAAGTGGGCACTGCGCTACGTAGCCCAAAGTTTAGACTAAGCTCCGCCTTTCCGCCTAGCCCTTATGTCGAAGTAAAGGAAATGACTGGCCATTTTCAGTGCGAACTTTCATACGCTCTTGGAACCGTGTTACGAGCTTTCTCTTTTCTCAAAAGTTAATGTCCACTCATAAATTCCCCAACTTTTAAATGGTTTTCTTGGCCGTCTGGTAAGGTCTGTTCCAGCTCTCTTAGCTCGCGGGCCCTAGCAGCACCAGCGTCAGACTTAGCAGAGTGGCAAGCCATGAGTGCCCTTGAGGTGTTCATACTTTTTTTGTTTCTCAATATGATTCTGGCAGTTTGGCATCCGTGTAGCAGTGGCTGAGATACACGAAAACTTGAAATCCTTGGTGTGAATTGATAGAGGTGGGTTTTAGAGCCTGCATGTGACTGCAGCCTAGAGTTACAACAGCGATCGTGTTAAGAAAAAGTCTTTGTTTTAATTTTTTTTTCCTCATCAGTGAGGTAGAGTTTTTTTTTAATTAAATACTTGTCATTTCTTTTGTTTTACTTATAAATGACCTGCATTTTGTCTTCAGCATGTATTTCTTAGGGTAATTACAATTTTGTCTTTGGCTTGTGAAGACTATTATTAGTATATTAATAAATGCACATTGATAGAGTGTTGGATATGTGTACATATATGTGAGTGTATATGGCTGTATGACATTATCTTTTTTTAATACATGTTGCAAATTATTATCTAATATTTTATTAACTTTTGCCATTATAAAATTAGCATTTGAAATAATCTTTTTAAAGATTTCTGGTGGTTTAGTATTATGTTTAAAAAGGAGAGTCTTTGTTCTGAACATTAAAGTAAATATATATCTGTTATATATTTTTATAAAATGTTTTATAATATTTTAAATATTTTTATATTGCTTGTATTTTCTTTGTCTAAAGATTTAATCCAGCCAATAAGCTTTTCATGTATCTGTATAGTTGGGGATAGTTAATTGAGTAAAACCATTTAGTTAGTAATATTTTAATTGACTAAAACCATTTAGTTAATAATACTCCTTACGAATAATATTTCCTTACCATATGATTGTCCATATTTATCACGTGTCAAGTTCCAGCATATGGAATTTGATTTCTTTGAGTATTGCTGAAAGTCTTTTAATTATGTAGTTTTCCATCCTTTCTTTTTTCTTCTTCTCTTAAAATAAGAAATTGTAATGAACCAAATGTGTTGTGGAAAAGAGAAAGGTGCAGCACAGCATCTGCCAGCCTGTCTCTGGGTCTCAGCGGTCGCTTTAGAGGCCATAAGTGATGATGAACATCTCACTAGATGCTTCTACTTTCACTTACTACAGAAATTTAGGCGTGTTTCACCAGTAAGGAAATAGGTTTTTCTTCATTTATTTCTCACTCTTGCCACAATAAGCTTCTACTCTGTGCCCCACATTGTACTTGGTCCCGAGGCAGTGACAATAAAGAGGGCTGCTAGCTCTTTGCGGTTTTGGAATTTGGGTGAAGCAGATGCAAACAAATAACGGAAGCATGTCGGGCAGCTCCAAATGTGTGAAGATGGTGTTATGATAGTGACTGGGATTAAGAGGAGGAGGGTGATTATTTTAATTAGGGGGCTGAATAGAGGGGAGCTGGATATTAAAATATCCAGGATTGGATGGAAGGAATGATGTTTTGGCTTTCTTTGGTCTGCATTAAATGTTATTCGGAAGTAGCTGGTCTACTGTGGGAGACCTTAGTAGATTAATTATTAAAACTTTTAATTTTGGTATAGGGTACTTTAATCTCTTTTATTTCTGCTGTATATCCTTCTCTCCCCTACTATCATTAGATAACAGCATGATTTTTTAAGCAACCTATATTGAATTATAGTACCTACACAAATACTGTATAGATCTATAAGATATAAAACAAATGAGAAAACAAACATTCCTCTTTGTGGAAGCATTCTTTGCCTCTTATATTAACATTGTACAACAGTTTATAATGTCTTTTTTCTTTTATCTTTTGTACCTGAAATTGGCATCTGTATCTATACATATGTATAGGCAGACACATTATTTAGTGGTTCATCAGGATGCTTTAGAATTGCAATTAGAATCATGCTGAGCCTTTACTTTTTCTACATGATTGGCATCTTCAGAATTTAAGATGTGTCTTTTTCAGAGGTAAAGGAAAGGGAATAGCTTCCCTTTAAAAAAGTACTCATTTTAGTTCACTCTTAGTTTGAATCGTACCTTTACCCACAACATTGATGTCTTAGTTGAAGCAGCATGTAGCAGCCCAGCCTTCAGACGAATATTTTCCTTTAAAAAATGTAAAGCAAAGTGTAGCCACTTGGTGTCACTAAATCATAACAATTTTACTTGGGGCCAAAGGGAAGTTGAAATTGCCATTTTTAAAAATAAAACCATAGTTAAATATAAATTGTTCTGAAGTCTGTGATTTGTGAAGTAACCTGTGAAACAGTTTTGACTGTTTAAGTCTTTCTGCTCACACGGAGCATTAATTAGTCCTGAAGTCCGGTGATGTACATTTGGGTGCTGGCTAGCTCCTAACTTGACAGAATAAAGCTGATCGGTTGTCTTCTCTAGTAAGTTATTCAGTTTCATAAATATAACAATGTATTTTTTTCCTTTGAAATTTTGAAGTAAATAGAAGAGTTAACTCAAAAGTGATAGTTTTTTTTTTTTTTTTCCCCGAGAGAGGATTACTGGACTTCTGGGGAGGCCCAGAAAAGGAGAGGCCATTTATTGAAGAGATAATATGGACCAGACACATTTCATCACCTTTTATCATTCTCAGAGTAGCATTAGGAGAATATCACTAAATGCTTTAAAAGTCACAAATAAGGAAACTTAACCTTCCAGAAACTGATTTTGCCACAGATCTGACTGCACAGTTAGTGTGACAGCCTCACATGGCTTCTGCAGGGTATAGGATAAGGAAACAGCTTTGCTTTCCAATAGGAGGAGACAGGGTGCCCAAAGAAGCTCTGACTGCTTCTTTGGCAGGATCCACTTCTGGCCCAGTGTGGCCGTTCTTTGCCCACCCTGGTAATGATTCCTGGCAACAAGAACACTACTGAGTAGGGTCTGTAAGGGGAAGTTTTTGTCTTTAACATGCTTCTCAGGAAGGGGCCTGAGAGGTAGTTCAGTGTGTTTGAGCCCTAGCACTGCCAGAGGCGACACCCAAGGAACATCCTCTGAGCATCTCCAGGTGTGACACAGAAGCAAACAAAGCTTGAAAGGTGGTGTAGCGATTGCTTATCTTGATTTTTTTTTTTGTCAGTTTGGGAATAGAACTTTGAATTTTCCTGCTCCTTAGTTACTTAGAAGATTATTTTGGACTATTACTGCGAAGTGAATCTGATATTCTTAACTCCTGATTTGTTTTGCTTAGGAAGAAATACATTGCAGAATTTCTTTTCACAAGATCTCTTCACATCATGAATTGCTTTCTGCTAGGCCACACCTGGTGGTGCTCAGGCTTACTCCTGGCTGTGCACTCAGGGATCACACCTGGCGGGGCTTGGGAACCACATGTTTTCCAGGATCAAGCCTGGGTTGACCACACAGGACAAGTGCCCTGTCTCTCCAGCCCCCTGGCTATTGCGTTTAAGTTACCCAATTGAGTTCAGGCTTTAGGGGTTTATTTTAGTTGAAGGAAAATAACATGTTGCACTTCTTTTGTCCATAGTGAAGAGGTTAGAACATAGGAAAATAAACAGGGTTGTCCTTTTTCTCTATTTTATAATTTTAGAATATAAATTAATGTTTTTATTAAGCCATTATACGAGATGATGTTAACACACTAATGACCGCTTATTATAATCACAAACAGCTGTTGTCTGGAGGGGCAGAAGCTATATTTGGTGTTGCTAAAATTGTTTTCCAAACATTTAGTTCCAGGATGAGGTTTGGATACCACCTCCCCATCAGATACTCTTTTTCCTATGCTTAATAACTCCTTAGTATTCCTTTGTTAATTGTAAAGTTTATTCATTGGGACATTCATTTAACATTCACTAAATATATGTTTTCTTTAAGGCACTTAGTTTTGGTGCCAGGCATAAAAGGATGAGTTTTCAGTTTAGTTGTTGGTATGAAGAATTTCATGATATATTTCATTGATACAACAATAATTTCATAATACAATAGTAGTAGCACTGAAGCACTGTCGTCCCATTGTTCATCGATTTGCTCGAGCAGGCACCAGTAACGTCTCCATTGTGAGATTTGTTGTTACTGTTTTTGGTATATCAAATACGTCACAGGTAGCTTGCCAGGCTCTGCTGTGCGGGCAGGATACTCTCGGTAGCTTGCCAGGCTCTCTGAGAGGGATGGAGGAATTGAATGCGGGTCGGCCACGTGCAAGGCAAACGCCTTACCCACTGTATTATCGCTCCAGCCCACAATAGTAGTACAATAGTAAAATAGTGACAACCTTGTGATGATTGATAAGGTGAACTATGGTAATCCTGGTCTTAATAAAACGAGTAAGTGGATAGGCAGAAAAGTAGTTATGTGCATCCTCTAAAGATTGAATTTGAGAGATGCGGAGATGGCACATTGCTCAAGCAGCTCCCTGGGAGCTGGAGGCTGCAGAGTCTGCCCAGCACTGCCCCAGCTGCTGAGTGCCCTCTCAGCACTGCTGCAGTGTGTGGTCTCTGGTACAACGACCAGTGTGTATCTCTGGGGCACCCCAACCACGTGAGTGTGAGCTCTACTCCCAAATGCTGTCTAGTCTTGCAAGAGCGATGATGGAGAGAGAGAGGAAAAGGGAGATTTGAACTGAGCTTTCAAGGACCAAGGGCTTGAACTGGCAAAATGAGGAGAATGGACGTTCTGGTGTCCAGGACACCTGCTGGAGCAGAGTCTGTTTAAACTTAGTTAACTCTAACACTTGGCTTACAACTTTTAATCATTTCTCTAGCTTCATCTTGGGCCTGATTTTGTTTCAGCAGTAAAAATCATCTCTTTGTCATTGACCCACACCTCTCATCGATGTTCTTAAGTTCTAAGATGACATGTGAGTGATAGTGCTTCTTTCTTTATGTAACCTTATAAAGTTGTTTTGGACGTCTGGGACATAGTATTGCCTGAAGTTGCATTTAAAGATAATTGTTTCAACTAGAAGAGTTCCAGTAAAGGGTTAATTAGATTTATTTTCAAAAACAATATTCAAAGAATATTAAGAATTCCCTTGAAGTGAAGAACAAGTTTGGGAGCCAGGATTTAAATCTCTGTGTCTTTTGCTTAGAAAAGTAATACAGTCTCAGAGGTAGCCTTACTGGGCGCAGGGCAGGAGGAATTGGAATCAGTACTGCAGTTTCCTACGCAGAATCTCCTGGTGGAGATTTGACATTGCTGCTCCCCCTGGGATGATTTATGTCTCTAAGGAAATCCTGAGCCTGGAAGCTGGGTTTTGAGCTACTGGGCATGGAAGTGTAGGACTTACTTGTTTTTTGCAAGGAAGGAAGAGAATATGAAGCTGTCTTGGACTCATGAGCGGCTAACCTCCAAGCATAAGAAACAGACAAATGAGCCTTGATACTGGGAATTCAGAAATTAGTGCAGAAGTGGAATTTCTTGAATATCCAACACAACTTCCGAAGAGGAGGAGAAAATTGTTTCATTGGGGAAATCCTTATTGAATTTGCTTGTTGAATATTGGTATAGGGAAGGGCAGATTAAAAACAACAAAACCTTGGATATGTTTATTTGTGAATTACATAATTATTTCTCAGTCTTTATTTGGAAATAGTAACCTAAAGAAGGTATTGGCTAAGTCAGAATTCTCTGAAAGTTAAGCCTAGGCTACAATTCAGATTTCACCCCACTCTGCCTAGCAGTGATTGGTTGGACCCTTCACGGCATTTATAATTTGGATCACCCAGTTTGCCATTTATTCCATAATATATCACGTATGCTTCTCCATTTTGTGATTTTGGACCTTACTCTTTCCTACTCTGGTAGCAACTTGCTTGTACTTTATTTTGTTTAATCTTTTTGGTTCTTTACCATCCATGAATGCAAGTGCCTAAATAATCAGTTTTTTTCTGGGATAATCCTTTTTTAGCACAGCTATAGTTTTTTCCTAGTGTTAGCAGAAGAAGCTAAGAAACAGGATCTTTTAATATTTCATCTTTCCATTCTTCCTTTTTTGCCACACCCTTCTATATTCAGGCTATGTCTAACTCTGTGCTTGGGCATCTCTCCCTGTGGGGCTCAGAGGCCATGTGGTGCCTGGGATGGAACCTGGGTCTCCCACATGCTCATCTTACGCTTAACCCACTGAGCACACTCTTCCAACTCCCTTTTTAGTGCAGTTTTCCACAGAAAACACACTTCAAGAGAACTGTATGTGCAAGTCTTGTGGTTAATAAAATCATCCGTTTTCTTAGTGATCATTACAAATGGCAGAGGTTTCCTAGGTGAGGGTGCTTTCTGTTGATACAAGGTTAGCTCATGGGGAGAGTGAACCAGAAGTGAAACCAGATTGCTTGTTGGCTGCCAGAAGTTCTGGGCAGAGTGCCAGACCTGGTTCACCGTCTAGAAATTCATCTCCTGGTATGAAAATAGAGGGCTTGATCCCTGCCAGGAATGGTGGCAGCATGAAGGCTTGGATTTCCTTTGGCCTAGAGTCCTTTACTGATGTCAGGGAAGGTGGAGGGACTGATCATTGTGGGCTAGTGGCTTGACCTCATTTAAGAGATGTAATATTTTCTTTAGCAGCCTTACTTCATTATGTTTCAAATTACAATGTCATAAGTTAATAATTGTCTTCCAAATAATACGGGTCATATATACACATGGATATGTTCTGCATGATAGGAAACCATAGCTTTAATTTCTAATAGTCATAGAAATTCTAGGCACATTATAAAGCTATTAGGATGTAACAGCTGTTTTAGTTCATTTCACCCTGTAAAAGAAATGTGATGCAGACTAAAATGATCAGTAATTACATATTTTGAAAGCTAAACCTCCAGTTACAGAAAGAACTAATTTACACATTAGATACTGATAAAACTACAGTATACTATGAGTTTCAAAGTTAGTGTTATCTTCTGCCTAAGACCATGAAAGAAAATCTGTGCCAAAAGACTTTTCCCCCCCATCTTTGAAATCCTCATTTGTATAGTAATTTTGAAGTTGCAAATCAACAGTAATGAAGAACTGCTTGATATTTTTTCTAAAGAAAAAATTAGAAGGGATGTTAGAGGAAGTAGGATTTAGGATTTTACTTTATTTCTGTTGATCAGTGCCTACCATCTGCTTTCCAGTTAGTGTTGTAGAAGCATGCATGCGTTTCCCGGTTCTGAACAGATGATGTGCATGGTTTGTTGAGATATATGCGTATTTTGGATGTGTGTGTGTGTGTATATATACCTAAGGTGCTTAAAATCACACTTGAAGTGTAAAACAGATAATGAGTCTCCATTTTAGGATAATTTGCATATTCAGCTCTTATATGCAAAACAAAAGAGTACAATGACACTGATTTTCTTTTCTACTTTAGAATCTGTACTAACCAGCTGTCAACAAATATTTTGATTAAACACTTTTTCTTTATTGGGGAACTTTAGGGCACACTCTTTGTTTAAACATATTGTTTTCTTTGATTTCAAGGGACATATTTTCAGTATGATTCATGGGTGTATCACACCAGTAAACTGTCATGCACAAAAATATACTTTTCTCTGTAAACTTTCTTTTTTTACCATTGATTTCTGTAGGGCAGAAATATGACTCAGAACAGAATATTCCATCTCATGATATTTATTTGCTTAAAGTAAAGGTGATAAATAAATGTCTTGAAAATTTTTAAGTAAAGCAAAAATGTTAAAGTCTGTATTTATAAGATGGACTTTTCCAATAGATTTTTAAAGATTTAGCAATCCTTTAACATATTTAAAATATGATTTGAATACAGAAATGTTAATATTTTTATGTATTCACTTGTTTTCTGTGTATAATCCTATAAAATGTCATTTGCAAAAATGAATTAATGTATATATACTATCACACTATCTTACATGTAATTTTTTTATTCATTGTGCTGTCATTCCATCTCAGCATATGTATGTTTGATATATTGAAACAGTAGATAGCATTTTAAATGTACTGTTGTTCACTGTTCAACAATATAACTAGTTGTTTATTATTTAAGAATATAACTAGTTCCCTATTGAGGGAGTTTTTTTTTTTTTTTTCTCTTTTTGGGTCACACCTGGTGATGCACCAGGTGCATTTCTCCTGGCAGTGCTCGGTGGACCATATAGGATGCTGGGAATCGAACCCAAGTTGGCCGCATGCAAGGCAAATGCCCTACCCTCTGTGTTATCGCTCCAGTCCCCAGTTGGGGGAATTTTAAGACCTTTCCAGTTATGTTGTTTTATAAAACAGAGCAGTGGAATCCACACAGTTACCTGTCTTTTCACATAAGCTTGGTCATAAAATATGAATGAGCATCCTTTAAAAGTTTTTTTTACTTTATTTTAATGCTGTGGTTTACAAAGTTGTTCATGGTGATTTGGTACAGGCATTCAATACTCCAACCCCAGTCCCATCACCACTGTCACTTTCCCTCCACCATTGTCCCCATTTTCCCAGCCCTCAAGCCCGCCCCTGTAGCAGGCCCACAATACTTTATTTTATGTTGCATGTAATAACTAAATGACTAATGGAATGATCAAAAATACCTCAGTAAAAGAGAATTTCTGGAAATTGTTGTATCTTACCATGGAGACACTAAATCCTTGTCTGTGGGTTTACTAAACAGTTATTGCTTATTAAACCTTCTGGGTTAATGTTTTTGTTAATTGAGCTTAGTGATTTCTACTTTATATCCTCACCCAATTTGGTGTGTTCCTACCGGAATTTTAGTATTGTAGAATTTGGAGATGTCGCACAGACCTGGCCATGGCTGCTCCAGAAAATCCAGAATGTTTTACTGGGCAGTGAATATTTAATACGGTGGCGGTCATGGGCATGAGCGTGGCTGTCCAGGGCTTCTGGAGGCACAGGGAGGTAGGGAAAAGTTACCCAAACGGACTCTGAGAAGGCCTGGGGTTTTCAGCCAAAAAACCCAGCACACCCAAAATTTTTGGCACGTTAGCATTTCTGTGGAGCCCTGGCCTGAGGCCGCAGAGGGGACTCTTGGGTATGGGTGTGGCTGGCGGGAGTTTGGTAGGGTGGAAACTTGCTCACCTCCCCTGATTGCCCTAACATAACAGCTGTGACCAGTGTGTATGAGAAACTTTTGCAGCTAGATATATCTCTTTTGCGATTTCATTATGAATCTCTGGAATGGGGCTGGTAGGATGCCATCATGAGCATCTTCATCATGAACGCATTGGTAAATGCGATGTGAAAGTGCAGTTTATTCATCCAGGCAGCTTACGATGAGTAGGTGCCTTAGCATGTTTTTGCCTTATAATCATGTCACTGTCACTGTCATCCCATTGCTCATCAATTTGCTTGAGCAGGCTCCAATAACGTCTCTATTGTGAGGCTTGTTGTTACTGTTTTTGGCATATTGAATATGCCACGGGGAGCTTGCCAGGCTCTGCCATGCGGGCGAGATACTCTCAGTAGCTTGCCGTGCTCTCCGAGAGGGGCGGAGGAATCAAACCCAGGTCAGCCGTGTGCAAGGCAAATGCCCTAACTGCTGTGCTATTGCTCCAGAATACAGTAGCCTTATATTCATAGTGGCGATTTTTATTTTTAATTTGTCAAATTGTTGAACAGACCATAGCCTCATTTGTTTGTGTAGAGTTGTCAAATTGTTGAACTTACCATAGCCTCATTTGTTTGTGTAGAGTTTTGACTATTTGTAAAGTTAAACAACTGTTCACAAGCATTCCTGTTTTAATCGAAAAGCCGAAATTTGAGTTGGCCTGAAAGGATAGGTTGATATTTGATTGGATAATTGCAGAGGATTTTTCCTAAAAGATATTAAAGGAAAGATGGTCTCAAGCTGGGTGGTAAGCATCCCCCAGGAGAACATGGCACAATATATAGAGATGATAATCACAGCTGAGAGGATTGGACTGGCCTCTGGGTAGGTAGGAACCAAGGATGCTAGTAAACATCCTGTGATGTATAGGACAAAACCATACAACAAAGTATTCCAACCCAAAACTCAGTGGTATGGCCAGTGCTGAGAAACCCTGTTATAGGGAAAAGTTACAGTTAATTTTATGTGTGGCTTAGAGCTTAAAAGAAGGTCTCACTCCATGGCTTGGAAGCTGGTCTCACATTCTGGGGAGAGGGCAGCTCAGAGAGAGAAGGGAAAACCAAGTAAAATGAGGTTGGAGGCCATGCAGGGGAAGGGTGATGTGTGCTGAATGTAGACTAGAGACTGAACACAATGGCCACTCAACACCTTTATTGCAAACCACAACACCTAATTAGAGAGAGAGAGAACAAAAGGGAATACCCTGCCACAGTGGCAGGGTGGGGTGGGGGAGATGGGATGGGGGTGGGGTGGGAGGGATGCTGGGTTTATTTGTGGTGGAGAATGGACACTGGTGAAGGGATGGGTTCTCGAACTTTGTATGAGGGAAACATGAGCATGAAAATGTATAAATCAGTAACTGTACCCTCACGGTGATTCACTAATTAAAAAAAAATAAATTTTTTTAAAAAAGAAGGTCTCAAATGAAATCAAAACTTGAGGTATTAAATTAATTAAAAAAAAACCCTAAGAGTTGATAATAGAGTTTGGTATTTGAAATTGCAGGAGTAGTTTAAACCCCAAAGAGAGAGAATACAGTAGCATGTAGGGGAAGAAAACAGGCTAAGTGGAGTTTCGTGCTTAAGAATTTGAGCAAGTTTCCGGACCCGAATCCGGGCCAACAACACCAGGGGTCCAGACGGAGGAGGTACAGCTGGTACACCTTCTCCAGATGGAACCCTGGCGACACTGAGCAGCAACTAACACGGCTCCGGGTTTCGGGACTGGAACACAACCTTTTCTAAAAACTGAAAATATACAATCTTTTAATCTCTGGGGGGAAACTCCAACAATAATGAGTTTTGTTTTGCAATATGGAATGTAATCAAGGTAGAGAGAAAATGAAGTAAAATTCATCAGTCATACAGTTGAGGGGGGGCGGTAGCGGGGGGGTATACTGGGGATTTTGGTGGTGGAATATGGGCACTGGTGAAGGGATGGTGTTTGAATATTGTATAACTGAGACATAAACCTGAAAACTTTGTAACTTTCCACATGGTGATATAATAAAAATTAAAAAAAAAAAGAATTTGAGCAAGTTAGAGGAGAAACTAACAAAGGGAACCAAATAGTTAGCAAGGGATGGGCAGGAAAGTGCTGTTTTGTTTAGGAGGGTCAGTTCAGCAACACCAGATGTTGTTGGGATCAAGTAGATGAGGAATATAAAGTATTTATTGGCCTTGGTCACATAGAACACACTGTTCACCTTGGCAACTGGCATGATGGGGAAGTCAGAGTCTTAAAATATAAATATAACTTAGAATAAAGTTTAAAATTTATGTACCCATTAGTACAACACTTTCCCTGTTGGTAAAATTCATTTGAAGGAAATATGTATGTGATGCTCCTTATTGCAGCATATTTGTAATATAAAAACACTGCAAATTACCAGAATGCTCATCAGTAAGGGAATTAAAATGGAAAAGTAAATGTTGTCTTTATTGTTTGACTTAGAAAGGTTTCCATAAAAAATTTGTAGATGAAAAACACATGATGAGAATTTTAACGGGTTTTTTGTTTGTTTGTTTGCCTAGCAGACTACTATATAAATGTATTTGAATACATAGACTTTGGTATTAGCTATTTCATTAACAATTATTTAGCAAATAACAGTTTTATAGCAAACATAGAGTGGTATCACTATATCACTGTCATTCCGTTGTTTGTTGATTTACTCAAGTGGGCACCAGTAACTGAGTGTCTCTATTACACTCAGCCCTGAGATTTTAGCAGCCTCTCCTTACTCGTCTTTCCCAACGATTGGAGGCTCTTTCAGGGTCAGGGGAATGAGACCTATTGTTACTGTTTTTTTTCAGTAACAATATCGAGTATGCCACGGGTAGCTTGCCAGACTCTGCCCGTGTGGGCAGGATACTCTCGGTAGCTTGCTGGGCTCTCTGAGAGGTATGTATATATCTGTTACTGTATTTGGAATATGAATACGCCAAGGGGAGCTTGCCAGACTCTATCATGTGGGCAGTAAACTCTCAGTTCTTGCCAGGTTCTCCAAGAGGGAGAACTGGGTTATTAGATGTTACGAAGCCGCATTGTGGCCTCATGCTTTCTGGAGCTTAGTTTCTGGATATTGGCCGTTGACAGGATTACATGGCGCCAGGGTGATCCTGGGTGTGACTGCCTAGCTGCTGGCAAATGGGGGATCTGGGTGGAAGAGGCCCCGTCCCGATCCAAGCAGCCTTTGGAGATCTTGGCCCCGGGTCCTGCACACATGGGTTCCGCTGCTGGTTCCTTCATGCATTGAGGCTCATCCGAATGTGTGGAGAGTGGCCTTGAGCATGGCTTTGGCTGGGTTTTGGAGGTCTTCAACTGCCGAGGCTCTGCTTGGGGCAGGGAGGGAAACTCAACCCACCCCTCCAAGGGGCCCCAGTGAAGACAGCCAGGTTAGAGACTCTGTCGCTGTCTTCCGGGAGCTTGGTTTTATAGTCTCTAGATGTTGGCTGTTGACGGAAGAATAGAGAATGGTATGGAAGGATATTCTTTAAACTTTAGAATTGATTAGGAAAGTGACAGAAGTTAGTAGACAGTGTTACTTATTTTTTGTTTTAGGGCCATACCCTGTACTGCTAAGGGTTTTACTCCCGGCTCTGTGCTCAGAAATCACTCCTGGTTGGTGCTAGGGGATCCAGGAATCGAACCAGCATCAGCCACCTGCAAGAACAATGCCCTGCCAACTATACTATCTCCGCAGCCCCGACAGTGGTACATTTACTTGCTCGGACTTTTTTTTTTTTTAACTTGAAAAGCAGTTAAACAGTTCTTTTAAAAGCTCTGGAGTAGGGGCTAGAAGACGATTCTGGCTAACACCCCTGCCACCTTGCAAGTTTAGGGAAGCAGATTTGCTTGCCAGTGCCACCACATGTGGCACTGTTACTGATGGTGTCCGGCAGTTCTGCTCTTGGACCCCCAGGGACACAGCGACTTCCAGCTGCAGCACAGCCAGGTGTGTGTGAGAACCGTAAGAATGTGACACCTGGCAAGTGCTCAGCTAAAATGGGTGAGCAACACAGCTATACAGGTGTGCCTCTCTCAGTCTTCACAGTATCAAGAGTAGAGGGGAGGTGTGTGCAACACACACACACACACACACATGCGCGTGCGCACACACACACACACATGTGCGCGCGCGCACACACACACACACGTGCGCGCGCACACACACACACACACACAGAGCACTCCTGCCCCTCCTGGCTAGGATGTGAAGAAATGCAGAAAAATTAGCTCTTCTGAGACTTTGTGTGTGTGAAGGTGAGTAAAGATAGACGACTAGCATAGAAGCTGGACGGATTTGTGCTTTATAATGATGAGAAATACAAAAAGATGTGTAGAGGGTCTAGGAGGGAGAGCTCAAAAAGGCAGAAGGGAAAGAAGCCACTTGAAACAGGAAGGAAAGAGGAAGTTTGGTTTCAGAATGCAAGTCCCACTATGTTGACTTTTGTTTCCATGAAGATATTAGGAGCTAAGAAAGGCAAGCCAGGTTTGTGGAGTGGAAACATTAGTTAGAGCAGGCAGCCGGGAGAGCAGCTTCCTGGGGAGGGGCAGCATTTCAGCATTTCAGAGAGAGTGATGGTCCATTTGGTATTGATCACTGTAGCACTGTATCACTGTCATCCCGTTGCTCATCAGTTTGCTCGAGCGGGCACCAGTGACGTCTCCATTGTGAGACTTGTTACTGTTTTTGGCATATTGAACACGCCACGGATAGCTTGCTAGGCTCTGCCATGTGGGCAGGATACTCTCGGTAGCTTGCCGGGCTCTGATATTGATAACCCTGATTCATGGCAAGTCCATTTACCCTGTTGTATGGTTTTCCTCACTGATTAAATTTAGTTGTCCCAGTAACATTCAGAGAAAGAGTGCTAAAGGTATGGGTGGGAATTTGGTTAGGCGAGTGCAGTAGAAAGGTGGAGGACCAAGAAAGTTCAGAGTGTTTGCAAAGACCTGGAAGGCCTAGAGATAACTCTGCTGAGTCAGTAATAATAATTGGTTTATCGAAGTCCTGTTTTCTAATTTCTCTTTTTGTTCTATGTTGACATCACTGTTTTAACCACCACTGCAATGTGTTTTGTTTTGTTTGGGGGTTTTTGGTCACACTCAGAGATGCTCAGGGGTTACTCCAGGCTTTGCACTTAGGAATTAATCCTGGCAGTGTTCAGGGGACCATATGGGATGCCCAGGATTGAACCTGCATGCAGAGCAAATGCCTTACCCTCTGTGCTATCCCTCTGGCCCCAACTACCATGACAACTTTTATTTTTCTTTAATTTAATTTAATTAAAAATGATTTATTAATTAAATCACTGTGAGATTACTGTCATCCCATTGCTCATCGATTTGCTTAAGCGGGCACCAGTAATGTCTCCATTGTGACACTTGTTACTGTTTTTGGCATATTGAATACGCCATGGGTAGCTTGCCAGGCTCTGCTGTGCGGGTGAGATACTCTCGGTAGCTTGCCGGCCTCTCCAAGAGGGGCGAAGGAATCGAACCCAGGTCGACCTCATGCAAGGCAAACGCCCTACCTGCTGTGCTATTTCACCAGTGTACATTTCCCACCACCAATGCAATTTTCATCCTGGGCCTCCCCTGGGAAGTGGCAGCCTCACCCCTCAGCCTGCCTTTATGGCACACCCCCGCTCCCTTTCTCTCTCTCTCTCCTCCTCTCTGTCTCCCTCCCTCGCTTTTCCTCCCTCTTTTTCCTTTTAGGCATTGTGGTTTGCAGTACTTTCACTGAAAGGGTATCATGCTTATCACTTTACCTCCTTTCAGTAGCCAATTCTTGTCCAGAGTGATCATTTCCAAGTATCATTGTGGTAGTGATCCCTTCTGTGTCCTAACTGCACCAACTTTTGTGGCAAGATTCCTTTCATGGACCAGTCCTCCTGACCCTTGTTTCTATTGTTTGGGTATTGCTCTCATACTATTTTTAAAAAATTTTAATTTTTTAAAATTTTCTATCTTTATTTTGGAGGCTTTTGGATCACCCAGCGATGCTCTCGGGTTACTCTTGGATCTGTACTCAGGAATTACTCCTGGCAGTACTTGGGGGACCATATGGGATGCCAGGGATTGAACCCAAATCGACTGTGTGTAAGGCAAATGTCCTCCCTGCTGTGCTATTGCTCCGGCTCACTTGGCTTTTTTTTTATATCCCACGAATGAGTGTGATCATTTGTGTCTGTTCTTTTCCCTTGGATTTCACTCAGCATGATACTCCCCATGTCCATCCATGTACCAAATTTCATGACTTAATTTTTCCTAACAACACCACATTTTTTTTTTTATTAGTGATTCACTGTGAGGTACAATTACAGAGTTATACTTGCATTCCAGTCATACAATGATCGAGTATCCATCCCTCCACCAGTGCCCATTCTCCACCACCAAAAATCCCAGTATCCCTCCCACCACCCCCACCCTATCACCTCCCCGCCCCACCCTGCCTCTGTGGCAGGGCATTCCCTTTTGTTCTCTCTCTCCTTTTGGGTGTTGTGGTCTGCAATAGAGGTATTGAGTGTCCATCATGTTTGGTCTATAGTCTAATTTCAGCACGTATCTCTTGTTCCGAGTGGGTCCGCAGAACACCCTTTATCTGGTGTTCTCTTCTCTGTCTGAGCTGCTTTCTCCCCCAGCATGTGAGGCCAGCTTCCAAACCATAGAGCTAACCTCCTAGTACTTATCTCTACTACTTTTGGGTATTAGTCTCCCATTCTGTTACTTCATATTCCACAGATGAGTGCGATCTTTCTATGTCTGTCCCTCGCTTTCTAATTCATTTCACTTAGCATGATACTTTCCATGTTGATCCACTTATATGCAAATTTCATGACTTCATATCTCCTAACAGCTGTATAGTATTCCATTGTGTAGATGTACCAAAGTTTCTTTAACCAGTCACCTGTTCTTGGGTACTCAGGTTTTTTCCAGATTCTGGCTATTGTAAACAGTGCTGCAATGAATATACAAGTGCAGATGTCATTTCTACTATACTATATTTATAATATATATATATATATATATATATACACATACTATATTTTTGCATCTCCAGGATATATTCCCAGAAGTGGTATTGCTGGGTCAAATGGAAGCTCAATTTCTAATTTTTTGAGAAGTGTCCATACTGTTTTCCAGAAGGGCTGAATCAGTCGGCATTCCCACCAGCAGTGTAGAAGGGTCCCTTTCTCCCCACATCCTCGCCAACAGTGGTTGCTTTTGTTCTTTTGGGTGTGTGCCAGTCTCTGTGGTGTGAGGTGGTATCTCATTGTTGTTTTGATCTGCATCTCCCTGATGATTAGTGATGAAGAGCATTTTTTCATGTGCCTTTTGGCCATTCAGATTTCTTCTTTGAGAAAGTTTCTGTTCATTTCATTGCCCCATTTTCTGATTGGGTTAGGTGTTTTCTTCTTGACAGCACCACATTTTAAAATGCGCGTAAAGAATAGTTATTTTGGCCTGATAATTGAATATGGAAAAGATACGTCTCTCTATCTCCTCCACCCGCACACCTGCCTCCCCCTCCTTGCTGGAGGAGTGGAGGGTTGTCCACACCCAGCTGTGCCTCCTCCTTAACATTTTCTGTCTCTCTGCTTAGGGAATCACTCCTGGTGGTGTAAGGGAGGTCCCTTCACCACTGTATTGTGTTATCTCTCTGTCCCCAGTTTTCTGGCTTTCTCACAGCTCTTGAAACCAGATTCTGGGCTTGTCTTTAAATATGAGTTGGTGGAAGCTCATTTGTGTGCCCAAACGGTGGAAGAAAGCAAACTAAGACAAAGTAGTAGGTGTAATTGCAGTCAAGAACATGGTCTGGATGCTGCTTCCTGCCGTGTGGATGGTGCAGTGCACACTGCAGACTTTTTGGTTGCTTGGTCAGGTGAGAGATTCCTTGGAATGTTGTCCCTGAATAGTACTCATTATTTGATATTATCCTGTTGGTTTTATCAGCCTGTTATTTATTTTGTCATCATAAGGAGAACATGACCGATAGATATGGCACCTTTAGAGCAGACCTCAGAAATGTGTTTTATTGCTGTCATAATGTGTTTTGAAACAAACCCTGCAGAACCGAGGCCTGAAGGTTTCCGACATCTTAAATTTTGGTGGTTGGATTTTTGTTTTTTATTTTAGATACATATTGTTGAGCCCTAACTCTTTTGCTTTCTGCATGAAAATTGTTTTACTCTTATTTTTTGGTTTATTATATACCAAAAAAACCTTGAGTTTTTGCACATCACTGTATCACTGTCATCCCGTTGCTCATCGATTTGCTCGAGCAGGCACCAGTAATGTTTTCATTGTGAGACTTGTTACTGTTTTTGGCATATTGAATATGCCACGGCTAGCTTGCCAGGCTCTGCTGTGTGGGCAAGATACTCTCAGTAGCTTGCTGGCCTCTCTGAGAGGGGCGGAGGAATCGAACCCGGGTCGGCCGCGTGCAAGGCAAACACCCTACCTGCTGTGCTATCAAAAAAGTTGTTTTTTTTTTCCTGCAGTTTTTTTTTTTTTTCAATCTAAGGATATGGTGCTTCTCAGACCATAGGTTGCATTGCTGGGAATTACCCTAGGCCACCTGCTGGTGTATGGGGGGATCTCCAGGGCCACACCCCACAGTAGTGGGGGCCTCCAGGACCCACTGTGTGGTGCTGGGGATTGAACCAAGGTTGTCTGCCTAGATCTGCCGTAATGCCTGTACTATCTTTGTGGTCTCCAAACTCTTGTTTTTAAAAATTGTATTATGTGAGGAACAATGGTAGTAATGGTCAATGCCTTCAAGTGTTAGGCACTTTTATGTACTTCGGCACCCCTCCCCCTGCCCCAGTTCCTAAAACAACTCTGAGAGATAGGTTTGATTTTTCTCATTTTATAGACCTTCCAAAAGGTTAAGTACTTTGCTCAGGATCTCAATATCAGAAAGATCTAGAATTCTAATACAGATATGTCTGCCGTCAAAAATCATACAGTGATACTGAAAAAGAATCACTTATGCTGAACAACTTCCTTTTTATTCATAAGGCTTAGCGCATCCATGCTTGTGTCTGGGATCTCATTGTTTGGGGGAAGCTTTGTTTATAACAGTGGTTTTATCAAGGGAGTCTGACAAAGTTTGCATAATGTTAGTCTTATACTTTGTTTCATAGGTAGGTAGAGCTTTTGCAGGCATTCTACTGCCATCATGCCCAGAAGAAGGAGAAAGGTTGTTGCTTATTAGCTGGGATATAGTTTACAGCACAGACAATACTTATAATTTTCCAGATGCTTTAAGTTTTTTATTTGGTCTTATCTGGGAGCAAAGCATTACTGTCCAACAATTCTATTTTATAAGTGAGGAAAGTAGTGAGACTTAGAGATTTACTGTAGATATATTTTTAACATGTAGTGCAATCTTTCCCATCCCTGTTTATCACCTTGTGGCATTATCTTTGTTGTAGGGCATGATCTTTGTTATTTTTGTGAGACTTCAAAGAAAAAAAGGTAAGAATTTTATTCTGAAGTTAACAGATTTTACTGCAAGGTTCATACATACTTTATAGAATAAGGATAATATCCATATGCTGCATATTTTTTAATCTTCTAAGAGCTCTTAATATCCTTAGTAGCTTCAGATTCTGGCAGCTGCCAGATAATACATTTGGATCCTTAAATTAATAAATCAAAATTTTAATTTTGCTGTTATAGTTAGTAAATGGTGCCAGATTAAAAGAACTTCCAGCATCGGAGAGTAAGATGCACATTTGGTATCATTTTTTTCAGGCTTTTTACTTGATAGTAGGACATACAGGCAGTCAGTATTGAAACGCAGACTGCTAAGATATGCCTCTGTTGATGGGCTTCTAGAGAAACTTGTTCTCGTACTTGAAGACGACTATTTTGATGCTGATACACTGCCTCTAACAGAAGGGAGCCCCTGTTGGCCAAGTATCCCCGTGCATCATAGGTGCAGGGCGGTTGCAGAGGGTCATTGGAGTCAGCACAACGTGAACGTGCTCATTGATAAACTCTCCACCTGTAAAATTCGTCCCTGTTCAAGCATTCATCCCTGCTGAATACAGTTCTTACTTACCCTGTTACTTACAGCGTTCCACTTATTGTCAGGAAGATGTAAAAGAAAGTCATTGCACTCAGTTGCAGTGCCAAATGGTAGCTTCTGCAGAAACACAGGAAGCAAAGATCTAATGAAACCAAGAAAAGAAATGATGTTGCAGATCTGCCAGTCTTGCAGATAAAACCACTGGCAAAGAACATTCGTACATGTTTGAACAGTAAAACGTTAGCGAGAGCATTCACCTAAAGGATGACCTGTTAGCTATTTCAGTGGAGGCTCTAACTGCTGGAAATTAAGGGAAATTTGGTGATATACAGGTTTATTTTTAGGCGAGTTTCTTTTTCCATAATTGCACAGGGAAATCAGGTAGGAAGTGTCAGGGATTCTCTGGCAAAGGTGTCTCTCAGTTGCTTGCTACTGTCACCACCACTTCTACCAGGTATCAGTATATTTTGGTTAGCACATAGTTGCATTTTGCATTTTTAATTTACATTTGTTAAATAGCAGGTAAAGTATCCATGTTTGTTTTCAGTTTTTGAAACTTACTGGAAATCCCACTTTTCTCCACATTCAACAATGAAATTTGGCTCTTGTTTTAAGTGAATTGATTTTAAATGTTTTCTTCCACATAACTGTTTTCCTTGAATAATGAGGACCTCCTGTAATGGGTGTGTACGTATCTTTATGTACCTGTGTGTTGTTCTTTTCCCGGTACGCTGGTATTGAACAGCAGCAGCAAAAGGAGTGATTTATTCTGAGCAAAATTGCCTTTTAACCAGTCAGACAAAGAAACACAGCTTCTCTTCTAAAACAATGACTAATCAGCAGATTATACTTCTGTCTTCAGGTCACTCATTAAATGTCATCAATAAAGATTTCCAGGTTGAGGGGAATGCAGACATATTCTTTTTGAAGTCTTTGTTTCTATTCAGTAGCGTTTTTCATAGCATTACTGTTACTTGGCTTATAAGGGGAATATATTTTGGAGCTTCCTAATCCATTTGAAGGGAAAAGCTTGTTGTCACTCTACCAGCTACAATTTGGCCCACTGGTAGACTTGGCAGGCCTTCAGATGGAACAGCTAGGGTGTAGTCTAATGTACCCTGTTGGCTGCTTTTACAACATCGAAGGTTTTGGATGCCTGTTATTTCTGAAGGTGATGCACATTTTTTTTTTTAAGTCTTGTAATCAGCAGAATATCCAAAGATATTGGCAGTGTCAGAATTTAGTATTTTCTGAGTTTTGAAATATAAAGAACATTTACCAGTTTAAACAATAATAATGTGCTTTTGTTTTTCTGGTAACTTCTAACAACCCTCAAGCTTTGTTCTAAGCAAAAATCAGAAGGTTTTTTTTTTTTTTTTTTAGACCTGCGAAGTAATGTATACCTTAAAGCCATGCTCCAAATAGAGCTCATTCATTATGACCCCCATTTAAATTCATGCTTCCCTGGAACTTAGGCCAGAATATTTATCTGTGCAATTTAAGTAGCAGCATGTTAGTTAAGTGCTTGATTTAAACTAGCTGGCATTTCCATTTATTTTTCTTTTATTGGAAAAGTTCGTCCTTCTGAAAGGGCTTAAATTAATCATTGCATGGTTAAGATAAGTCCCTTGATTGGGGGCGGGGCAAAGCATTTACATATAATTGTGAGATCGCATTTCATTGACAAATATGAGTAACCGACTTCGCCATTTTATGGCAAATCATTTTATTGTGCTGAGCATGAATCTTAATTTGTTTTTTCCATTGGGTTTTACTTTGGAGGTGCACTTTCTTAGAGATAAAAGGCTTATTTTCACACAGATCTCCTCCTGTTCCCCTTCCTTTTGTTGTTGTTACTGTTGTGGTACTGAGGGTCAAATGCTTGGTTGCTGTGTGCTAGAGTCACGCCCTGGGTTGTGGGACCATATGTGGTACTCAGGAGTGAAGCCGGGTCAGCTGCGTGCAAGGCAAGTACCCTTCCTGCTGCAGTCCTGTTTGGCCGCAGGCACGTGGTTTGAAGCAGGGCTGGGTAGTCACACCTGGAGCACGGGGGGTCATGCCTGTGCAGTGGGTGCTGAGGGTCCAGCCCTGTCTCATGCATGCAAGGCTCTCCAGTGCTGAGAGTCTGGGACCTGTGGTTTCTTTTATAGGTATGATTAAAGAATGGATTTTTTTTTTTTCTTTTTGGGTCACACCCGGCGATGCACAGGGGTTATTCCTGGTTCTGCACTCAGGAATTACTTCTGGCAGTGCTCGGGGGACCATATGGGATGCTGGGATTTGAACCCGGGTTAGTTTGATGACTAAATGAAATTAAAAAGTCATAAACTATTATAACAATGTACTTTAGTGATTTTGCAAGAACAGAATTTGGAAAATACTGCCTTTGTAGTAAGTTTATAGTTTGTATTTTATAGTTTATAGTTTCTATAAACTTACTTTGTAGTAAGTTTATAGGATATGTACTATGCTCAAAAGCAAAATTTATATATTTATTGCGTTTTTATGTTTGGTTTGTTTTGGGGGCCACAACCAGCAGTGTTCAGGGCTTATTCAGGGCTCTGTGCTCAGGGACCATTCCCCGTGGTGCTCAGGGGACCCTGTGTGATGCTGGGGATTGAACATGGGTCTGCTGGGCAGGGCAAACATTGTACCTACTATACTAGGCTCTGGCCCGTCTCAGAGATAACATTTATTTTTTCTGGTGTTCACAATTTAAATCTCTGTCATGTTTTGCTCATTTCTTATTCTTCCGTTTGAAGTTCCAGATCAAGGGAGCTATTCTGAGTCACATATTGACAGGAGTATCATTTATTCAACAAGTATTTTGCGGGGAGTAGGGGAGGGAGGAGCACTTGTTTTCTGAAAAATGTATTGCAGCTGCTGAAGAAACGATTCTCAAGGAATTCACAACTGTGTCTATGTGTGGGCGGAGGTCACTCAGTTAAACTCTTTTCAAGATAGTTGAGCTTACGAAAACAAAAATAATCATTTTGACTTACAAAATAGTCTTACATGCATATCATAGATGCTTCTGAATGAGAAGTATCAGTGTGACTTTCACCTTAAAATGAAATTTAAAACTTGGAAGCTGCAATATATGGTTTAATTTTCCATACTATTAAATTACCAAATTAAGTACTATATAACTAATCCAAAGTTTATTATGGAGCAGGAGCTACAACTTAGTGGTGAAATACTTGCCTTGTATATCTGTGGCCCTGAGTTCGATTCTTGGCATTGCATGGTCCCTGGGCATTGTAGGAGCCACTGACCCCTGGCACATCCTCTGCAGGAACTCACTGCCACACTGGCCACCACCATGTGTGGCCCCCAAACAAGGAATTTAGGGTAGCACAGCACATGATAGCACAGAGGTAGGGGCTTGCCTTGCATGCAGCTGACGGTTTGATCGCTGGCACCCCGTCAGGGTGAGCCCACAAGGCGTGATCCCTGGCTTAGTGCCAGGAGCAAACCATGAACATTGCCAGTTCGGGCCCAAAAACCAAAACAATTTTTTTGAATTATAAATAAAATTATTGCCTATGTTTTTATTTTTGGGCCATACCTGGTGGTGCTCAGGTTTACTCCTGGCTCTGTGTTCAGGAATCCCTCCTGACATGACTTATGAAATTACATGAGCTACCAGAGATCGAACTCTGGTTGGCCATGTGCAAGGCAGCTGCTCTGTCCACTGTGCTGTATCTGTAGCCCTAAATATAATCATTTTAAAGAAGTCTTAACTGTTGTCCCATCATTGCTGCTCAACTGAATTCTAAGCAAAATAGTATTTCTTAGAATAATGTGGATGGTTTTGTTATTATTGGAAGTGTTTTTTTTATTTTTAATTTAATTTTATTTTTTATTCTTTCTAATATTTTTGCTTTTTGGGTCACACCTGGCAATGCACAGGGGTTACTTCTGGCTTTGCACTCAGGAATCACTCCTGGCAGTGCTCAGGAGACCATCTGGGATGCTGTGAATCAAACCCGGGTCAGCCGTGTGCAAGGCAAATGCCCTCCCTGCTTTGCTATAGCTCCAGCCCTTTAATTTTATTTTTATAAAGTTGTTCACGATAATTCATTACATTTAATATTCAAATACCAATCCCACCACTATACACTTTTCCACCACCATGTGAGGAAAGTTTGTCAAGATTGTTGTATTTCATCCTGGAGCCATGTAAGCCCTTGTGTAAGAGATTACAAGCTGTATGTTAAGCCCAGACAAATACGTTCTACTTTTGATACATCAGTGGGCTAGAGTATGGGAGGTCGCTCCAGGAATTCTGAAATTTAGAATACGATTATAGATCATAGTCACTCATAGGTCAGGCCTATGTCACTTGAAAGAATGTTTTTCCATTCCTGTTTTCTTCCAGTCTATATTAGTAAATTCTTATTATGTTTGACATTTTATTTTTATTTTTTGTTAATGGTTTTTGAAATGATCATATTATTGCTTCCATTGTAAAAATACAATAGGGAAAGGCATGGGAAGGAGAGTTGTCAGATAAATAATATGTGCACACAAATGATACTTACCACCCCACAAGCAGTACCTTCTCTCCCTCATCCCAGGATGTCTTTCTGTGAACCACTGAGACAGAGGCAGGATGGGAAGATCAGAATCACAGAACTAAACCCACGTTCCCGTAGATGTTAGGGAGAGGTGAGACTCAGGCTGCAGTGGCCCTGAAGTGTGGCTCCCTGGCTAGGCCATTGGCATTGCATTTTTTATTTAATTCTACTTCATACGTTTTTGGGCCACACCTAAAGTGCTCAGGGCTTACTGGTGGCCCTGTGCTCAAGAGTCACTCTTGACAGTGCTTACTATGTGCTCCTAAGAATTGGACCAGGATTGGTTTCATACAGACAAGCACCGACCCACCATCTCTCAAGACAGCCTTGACATTTTAAAAGACATTTTAAAAGACATATTGGGGCTGGAGTGATAGCACAACGGATAGGGCTTTGGCCTTGCACACGGCCGACCTGGGTTAGATCCCCACCTTCCCATATGGTTCCCAAGCACCTCCAGGAGTCATTCCTTAAGTGCAGAGCCAGAAGTAACCCTGTGCATTGCCGGGTGTGACCCAAAAAGCAAAAGCAGCAAAAAAAAAAAAAAAAGTTGAAAAATCAGTGAGTATAATCATTAAAATCATTCCTGTAACTAAAAGATGACATGTTTTCTTGGTAAGACTCATAATGAGCTTTTCCAGAGATATTATTTGATATGTATGGAGTAGGAGGGTGATAGGTACTTCTGTCACAGATAAATTGATGCTGACATAAGTCACCATGTAAGTGGTATATTTTGTTGAATGTCCTCTGTGCCCCCGCCCCTACTAACAAATCTGAACATCCATTGGATCCAGACCTCTTCCCATTGGTTTAATTTGCATCTCAGATCTTTCAGGTTGAATCATCCAGCTCTATCCCAGCTTTTTAAACTGTGGGTTGTGACCATTACGGGGTTGCTTACCTGAGCGGCAGAGTTGGCAGCAGTGAGGGTGTCTGACTGCGGCTCCCTCTTCAAGCCCACACTGTCCCTTGGACACATATCTTGCTTGCCTGTTTCTGTGACTCTTGCTTTTTCAACTTGGAAAAAGGCCGTGTTCTCTCTCTCTCTCTCTCTCTCTCTCTCTCTCTCTCTCTCTCTTTTTTTTTTTTCCTTTTTGGGTCACACCTAGCAGTGCTCAGGGGTTACTCCTGGCTCTGCACTCAGGAATTACTCCTGGCAGTGCTGGGGGACCATATGGGATGCTGGGAATTGAACCTGGGTCAGCCAAGTACAAGGCAAACACGCCCTACCCACTGCTATTGCTCCAGCCCACCACCCCCTTCCCCACCGCCTGGCGGTGCTCAGGAGACCATATGGGATGCTGGGAATCGAACCCTGGTCAGCCGCGTGCAAGGCATATGCCCTACCTGCTGTGTTATTGCTCTAGCCCCACCTATCTCATCTTTTAAGTAAGTTTCAATAAAAACTATCTTGCTTCACAAAAAAAAAAGAAAGAAAAGAAAAGATAACCAATCTGATTTGCACAAATGACCTCAAATTAATTGAAAATTAGCCTCATAATTAATCTAAGATGTTTCCTGCAGTACTTGTCTATGCTACATTTCTTGGGTGAAACGAAGTCACAAGTAGAAAAAAATTTATTAAGCCCTGAACAAGATTACTAATAGGAGTCTTGCCACTATCTCTTTTTTTGTTTGTTTTTTTTTTAGAGATGGGAAGATTATGATCCATTGATTTTTATGCCAGGCCATAATCTTACATTATCTAGAATCTTGTAAACTCCTTTGTCCTTGATCTTTTATAGAGACCTTGTACCTGCCTCTCATAGTTTTCAGAATTAAGTTGTAAGGTCTGTCTACTTCCTTTCTTTGTCAACATTCAGAATGCCATCCTTTAGAATCTTGGAATTCAGGTGAAACTGCCAGAGGTGATACTGTTCTTGGATCTCTTTCAGGGACCAACCTGAACCTATCTCCCCTTCAAATCTACCTAGTTACTGGGGAGAAATTTATTCTGCTACAGTATAGCAGGCAGGGCAGTTACCTTGCCTATAGCTGACTTGGGTTTGATCCCCACATTCCTATGGTCCCTGGACCCTGCTAGGAGTGATTCCTGAGCAGAGCCAGGCGTAAGCCCTGAGCACTGCCAGGTTTGGCCCCAAAACCTAAAAGAAAATTTTTGTTTCCTCACTACTATTTGGAATTAATTTTTTAGTTTAATAGGTGTTTGGTGTGACCATTTTTGGTGTGTTTTGACCTCTTTATTTTCATAACACTTATTATCTGTTAGCTTTTTCAAATAAAATAAGAATATGCTAAACTTATTGGTCAAGTTCTAAATTTTTAATTTATCAGTAAAGTTTGTAGATAGTAAATAATTATGAAACCCTAAGGTTTCCTGTCTTTTCTTTACTTCATTTTTGGGATCTGGTAGGTCTTGCTTGTTGAGGGTCTCCTTCCTCTTTTTATTTTTTGGGGGTTGTAAAAAACTAAGGCGCGCCAACGGGGCGTGTGCACTCGCGGGCTCTCCGGGCCGCTCTGTCTCACCACCCGCGTTTGGTGCTCTGGAACCGCAGTGTGTGGACTGGATCGGGACGGCCGTTGGCCAAGGACTGGCGAGGGAAGAGCGAGGACCAAGCTGGTTGCTGATTAGTTACCGTTTATTCAATCTTCCATCTTTCCCATCTCCCGCACTCCCAGCTCCGTCCTCTCTCTGGATCAAATGCCACCTCTCTGGCTTCTCTGTCTCTCCTACTTCTCTCTCCCACCTTGCCCTCTAGGCTACACCCAGCCAGGTAGCAAAATCAACATAAGAAAGCCCTTCCTGAGGGCTGTCAGGTTTAAAGGGAACACAACCTAGGGGCGTTTCAAAGCCCTTCCTGACTGCCAGTAGGCAAAATACCTCTTAAGGGTTTTTTCTCCTCTCCCCATTCCAAACACTCATTAACATCTTAATACTAGTTATTTTTGCATGGACATAGCGAGAGGTACATTGAGGTTTGCAAGGCAGCTCTCCTGGCAACATCTTGCCACAGGCTCAGACCACAGCACTCAGGCCAGATTAATCATTCCTCACCCTAGCAGGGTCCAAATCTAGTTATCACTGTTTGGATCATGACAGCATTTGTCCATGATCAAGCTTTTAACTTATAGTTAAGCATTAGGCACTTTGGCCAGGCCCATCTTGATGCCAGGGTAGCACACAACTCACCGCTTGCCCTGGGTCCGTCTCATCCCTCATCGGGATCCTGCTTTTGGGGGTGCTAGGAAGTAAGGGCAGCTGAGGCTTAGGTCAAGAGAACAGATGCCCAGGAGGAAAATATCATGTAGAGTCAAATGACTCCCAGGTTACAAAAGCATAACATTTGTTAAGTCTTCCTGTGTCCATACAAAAAGGACTTGCTCTGAATAAACTATGCAAAGGACTCAAGGAGAAGAGAAAAACATTTACAAGTCAACAGAACACTAAGAAGCTACAAATAAACAAAGAGGAATAGGAGCACTGTAACAGGAGTAACCCAATAAACCTAAACTACCTGAGGCTATGTTATCCTACAGGGGGCACACCCAGTAATGCTCAGGGGTTACTTCTAGCTCTGCACTCAGGAATTACTCCTGGCACTGCTTAGGGACCATATGGGATGCTGGGGATTGAACCCGGGTCGGCTGGTGCAAGGCAAATGCCTTACCCGCTGTGCTATCACTCCAGCCCCTCTCCTTCCTCTTGGAGGTACTTCTGCTACCATGGTTCTTGCTGGACTACTCTTAAAATACTTGTTCCTTCCACGAAGTCACCATTGTATTAACGTTGAAGCAGACTGCTTCATGTAACTCAGTCATTCATTCCATGGCCATTTTCATCTCTTCCTTCCTGCACATAATTCAAAGAGTTCTGGACACTGCTTCAGGTTTATGTGTTTGTGGTTGGCCTGAGAATGGGAAAATTCTAAAATAGAGACTTTAAGGAAAAATAGAGGCCCTTAATTACATCTTGCTCCAAAGCCAAGTCCAGCATTACTAAACTCATGCTGTGTATATTTTGGATGCTAAATTAAATAATAATAGAATGACAGTTTGGTTTTTCATCTAATGTTTGATTTAATTTTTTTGAAAACAATTTTAATGTTTGATTTAACTTTTATGAAAATAATATGTGTGGAGGGAATGATTAATAGAGCAGGAATCCTTTGATTTTGTTGTTTTGTTTTGTTTGTTTTTGGGGCCACAGTGATGCACTGCACTCAGGAATTGTCCTAGCAGTGCTCTTGGGACCATATGGGATGCTGGGGATTGAGCCCGGGTGGACTGTGTGCAAAGCAGGTGCCCTACCTGCTGTGCTGTCACACTGGCCCGGAACCGTTTGTCGTAGTCATATCTTCAGTCACTGTTCTAGGAAAACTATTAATTATGGTTTCTAAAATCTTTCTTCCCTCTTGCCTTCCCTCAGCATCTATAGCTTGAACCTTGCTGTTTTCTTTTGCCTGTTACTATTTTTTTCCATACTTCCTCAAAATGTGAACCAACCACGCATCTTATTTTCTTCTATAAAAATCTTTCAGTGGTTCCTTCTTCCTATGTTACAAAAATTGTGTAAACACAAAATAAATAAGTGAGCATGAGTTGTGGTGGTCTCTTTCACCCCACCATGTGCGTTAGGTGGTCATGAGCCGCTTCCCCACCCCGTCCCGCACCCCTTACCAGCAGATACAGAAGGAGGGAACAGGGCTGCCAGGCTGGTTGGTGATCAATTGCTGTTTATTCCATTCTCCCATGCTCCTGTTCCAGTCTCTCTAAGCACCCCATTCCTGTCTCACTCTGCCCCTCAATCCTGTCTCCTCTTGTCCCCCATGCTAGTCTCGCAGTGCGCCATCTCAAAGCCTTGGTCTCCCTACAGCCTCCAAGCATTGGGGGTAGCAACTACACCCAAGTGAGGTAGCACAATCCACATATAAAAGCTCTTCCTGCAGCCAGGAGATCTGCTCAAGGGCAAAATACCATCTAGGGGTGTGTTTCTCCTTTCCTCAGTCCAACAGTCATTTAAACATTCATCTTAATTCTACTTCTTAATAATATTAGTCATTTTGTATGGACACAATAAGAAATACATTAAACTTATAGGGTGACTCTCCTGGGGATATCTCAGACTACAGCGCTTGGGTCAGATTAGTTAGTCTTTCCTAACCTTAGCAGGTCCTAATCCCGTTGTTACTCTTTGCATCATGACAGAATTTGTCCATAACCTTGCTCTTAACTTATAGTTAAGCATTATGGCACTTTGACCAGGCCCATTCAGATGCCAGGGTAGCTCACATCTTGCCCTGGGTTCATCCAGTCCCTCGTCGGGACCCTGCTCTTGGGGTATTAGGAACTAAGGACAACTGAGGCTTAAGTTGAGAAAACATATGCCCAGGAGTGAACACTGTTGGAGTCAGTTAACTCCCAAGTTACAAAAGCATAGCATTAACTATCTTCCTGTGTCCATACAAAAAGGACATTGCTCTCAAGTAAACTATGCAAAGGACTTAAGAGAAGGAGAAAAGCAGTAATTCACTTACAAATGCAAATCCAGTGTCCTAGAAGGATCTTATCTTACAAGGAAGCAGAGTCTGATTTGGGAATAAAGGTGATTGGCCGGTTGGGGAAGAGAGCACAGAGAAGAGGTTACAGATAAACACAGAGGAATAGGAGCACTGGGATGAGTGTAACCCAGTAAACCTAAGCTCTCTGTGGCGAGGGAGAATGGACAAATGAATGTTATTGTACGAAACCTAAGATCCCTAATGCAAAGTCACAGTAGTGGAATAGTAAAAAGTGCTGTTTGCAGTTGATCTGCCTGGTTTTAATTACTTTCACTTATTAGCTGTGTGACTGTGGGCAAGCCACTTAACCTTACAATCCTCAGCTTATATACCTGTCCAATGGAAATAACACAAGTGGATTATTTTCAAAAGAAGAATTACTATGCTGATTAAATAACTTAAAATGGTATGAAAAGACCAGTATTGTCACTCAGGGTTAAAGCACATGCCTTGCCCGTATGAAGTCCTGAGTTCAGTACCCAGTAACTGAGCACTAATGTCTATGAAAACTTTCCAGATGAATCTCAGCAGCCAGAGTAGAATAAACAAAAATGATTCAGCAAAGTATAGATTGCATTAAAATGCTATTTTTTATGGAATTTAATTCTAGTGTAGAGTTACTTATGATAAGCCATGTAAGAAAAAGAGAAGACACGTGAGAGTGTTTATAGAATGAAGCTACAATTTCAAACAGGCAAAACTTCATTATAAAGGTGAAACCTGAGTAGTAACTTGCAGAATAGAAGGCAGTGTGGACACGGGTACCCAGGCCCAATAAGTAGCAACTGGGTCTGACTGATGAACATGCTGGTATGTTCCATGAATGGTAAGACGCCACTATGAATGGGGCCAAAGGGAGAAGGGTATAAAATAGTCTGGGCGAACTGGTATTAGTTGGCGTGGGGCTCAGGTGAGCAGAGTGAGGAGCCAAGGCACGGTGTTGAGCAGAGGAATTGTGAACTGATTGTTGCAACTTTGTGGTGGAGATGGTCTGGGAAGGGGGAGGGATAGATACCATTCAGCAAGAAAAGTCTGGGCAACAGATGCTGGTGATTTGGATGAGAGGGAATGCTGGGGATGTAGGGAAAGATGCGCTATATTTAGGATGACCGAGACTGACCGATAGATACTACACAAGACAAAGAAAGGAATGGGGGTAGGGAGAGAGCAGGGGTCAGCCTTGTGTCACCCCCACTCAGTTGGCCCCTGAACCTTGCTGTGACCCTTGTGATCCCCAGCACCACAGCACCTGGCAGCGCTGCACCCACGAACCCCAGCCCTGAACTGTCCAGCCTGGTTGGCCAAACATCATTGGGAGTGGCCCTCGACCACCATTTGGGAAGCCCAATAATAAAACAAAATAAAGGAGTCAAGGATGACCTTTACATTTTTGAGCTGAACAACGGCAGGGTGGGATTACTTCCCTGAGATAGGGAGGGGTGTGAAGAGTTGGCTTTAGAGTTGCTCACTTCTGTCATTTTGGATTTGGGATGTCCATTAGGTGACTAGTGCAGTTGTGGAAGAGGCAGTTGAATATGTACCTAGCATTTAAGGGATGAGTCTGGGATGGATATGTTTATGTCGGCACTATGCACTTAGAAACCTTTGGAGAAGTGGGGTCACTCTTGACGGTACTGGAGTGCCAGGGGGCTGCTCTGATGCAGGAATCAGACCTGGGGACTTCATGCGCAGTGTGCACACGCCGGCCGTGGAGCTATTGCCCTCGCCCTCAGGCCGAGTCTTAGAGCTGTGAAGCTGGATGAGATCACTGGTCTAGAGAGACTGACCACAGGAGCTGCCCATTCCTTGGAGCTGAGGAAGGAAGTGGCCAAACCATGCTGTGCTGCCAACATGTCATTTAAGTCCAGGGCTGCAAATTGGTGATTCGACTTGGTAATGGGGATCCTGAATGCCCTTGTGAAGTCGTTTTAAATGAATAGTAGGATGAAAGCCTGATTGCAGTAGGCTGGAAAGACAAGAGAGGAATTGGGAATGGCATGTCTAGATGATGTGTTTGAGACGCTAAGCTGCGAGAGAAAGGAAAGAAGTAGGACAGGGGCTCCCCACGTTCTGTAGCCTTAGCTGGCAACTTCTCATGTCAGCTCTCTGGGAAAAGCTATTTTTGCTAAAACCTAGTTATTACCACTTGGGTTTTCCTTCCATCTCCTGACAGCTGTCATTTCAGGTTGCTTCTCTCCTTCTCTCTGACAATACCTAGCTTAGTTCCAGCTGAGATTTTGAGTTCTCTCTGATCTTCAGATAGGACGCACAGATCCTAAGCCAGCCTCTGATGGACGGAGTGATGTCTGAGCAGGTTGTCCGCAGCTGTCAGTGTGGAGCCCGACACTTCCTGAGTCTCTGGGCAGAGTCATGTATGCTAAGAAGGAAAGCTGATGTTTACTAGTGAGTTCCTTTGTGCCAGTGTGATCTGTGTGCTTGGCACTCTCCTTTCTTCAGCCGAGACAGCTAACTGGGGTGAGAGTTTCAGAAGGAAAGCCTCACAAATGAAATAGTTGGCATTTTCACTGCTCTCCTGGTTCTGCGTTTTATCCAGCCAACTTTACTCTTATTGGAGTGCCTGTGGGTGTTTACTGGATGCCTGCGAAATGCCAGGCTATGTTAGAGATCTGGCCACAGAGACATTAAAAGGAGTTACATTGTGGGTTACTTGTTAAAATACATGAGCTTCTCCGAGATCACCATCAACAACCCCAACAACCCCAACAACAACAATCCATATCCAGAAAGTCTAGATTTTTGGAAACTAGCACTCTAATGGAATTCCTTCCGAAGATCTTAAATCCTTATAATTTATAGACTCCTATACCCCTGGATTCTTTTGTATCTTACTACCATTAGTGATTTTTCATGGTGCCTTTTCTATAATGTTTGCCTGACCGTATTCACTTTCTTTCTTTTTTTTTTTTTTTATTGAATCACCAAGTGGAGGGTTACAAAGTTCTCAGGATTATGTCAGTTATACAATATTCAAACACCCCTCCCTTCACCAGTGCCCATCTTCCATCCCCAACCCCCCCAGTATATCTGCCGCCCCCTCCCACCTCCCTAGTCCCAACCCTTGTACGTGATAAGTTTCACTTCATTTGCGCTTATCTCGATTACATTCCATGTTTCAACACACAACTCACTACCGTTGCTGGGGTTTCCCCCCAAAAAGAAAAAGACAGTCCTATTGCCAATGAGGCATTTGATAATTCTCCATTACTAAGCATATAGAGATATTAAGTCCTGCTGTTTGTTACATAACTTTTCTTTTTCCCCCTTGCCCCGCGCCACCGAGTTCACGCCTGTTTAGTAATCGCCACGCTGTCTGACAAAGGGAAAAAAACCGAAGAGGATGGTTATTTCCCGTCATCAGCCGGCGTGGGGCTCTGGCTTAGTTGATAGTCTAGTAGAGTGTCTGGAAGCAGTTTCTGGAACCAAAGCTCTTGCGCTGATATCGGCTCCGGCTCGAGATACCACCAGCGTCCCGATGGTCCATGTACCTAATTATTCCCCTTATTTCCCATTCCCACGCCACCAGGTCTGTTTGCTTAATGGACATCACACTATGTTTGACACCACGCCACGTTTCTTCCCGAGAAAGAAGGATATTTCTTCTCAGCCGGCGTGGGGATATAGCTTAGTTCAGTCTAGAGAGATGGCTACCATTTTGATTGCCTTCAATATTTCAACAAAATACTTACTATTCTTGTTAGGATCACCCACAAAAGTCCGACCCATTAAGAAGGAACCATTACATACTGCTGATACTAAGATGACATTAGGTTCTGGGTTTCTGTCTAAAGTCCAGGGAAAAAGTTGAAGGAGAGAGAGAGAGATTTCCGCATGGGGGACCTGGCGGAAACTCTCAAGTCACATACTGCAGGTTGCTGGTGGGCTGCTGGTGTCCCAAGCAGCTTCCTCCTCTTCGTCAGTCATTCTGGGGGTGCGGGCGCGGAGAAATGGGAAAGCCCACGTGGCTGCACTCTCTTTAAGTGTCCGATGTGGGCGGAGACCGGTACTTCCCCGCCCTGGATCCCCCGCCAGCCGCGCCACGCACTTGGGTGCGTCTCTCCATTTTGTGCTCAGAAGTGGGGTAGATGCTGTGCTGTGCCCAGAAGTTGAGGGGAAGAGAGATAGATTAAAGAAAAAAAAAAGAGAAACGCCAGGCCCCCGCTCAGGGGACCTGGCGGAAACTCTCAAGTCACATACTGCAGGTTGCTGGTGGGCTGCCAGTGTCCCAAGCAGCTCCATCCTCTTCGTCAGTCATTCTGGGGGTGCCCATTTCTCCGCGCCCGCACCCCCAGAATGACTGACGTATTCACTTTCTTATAAATTTATTTTTCATCTTTTTACCTTGCTGTTTTTAGAGCAATACTATATTAAACATTTATCCCTTTTGCAAGTTTATTTTTATTAATTAATTTTTTAATTGGACCATCGTGAGATACAGTTACAAAGATACACAGTTACACTTTACAACAGTTTAAAGGTAGATTGTGCTGTTGGCCTAAACGTGTTGATAATGATCCATAACAATACTTGAATCATAGATGGTTTTATAGGTGAATGTCTTAATGTCCTGTTTTCCTTTTATGTAAGAACTTTGCCTTTTCATTTGTTTACATATTGCTAGAGAAAAGTAAATTCTTGAATTGGGCAAAAACAAATTTTTGCTTTGAAATTATTGTATTCTTTTTTTTCAAGGTGGCATCTAGGGATGTTCTGTTTTAAATTTTTCAGCTTTTTAGGTACATTTTAATTTTAAAAGAAGAGGGAAAATGATTTTTAAAAATGTGTTGACAAAACCTGAAAAGAAAGCTTTAAAAAAAGGCCTGAAGCCTGACAGAACAGAAAGAAATGATTTCTGATGATCTGTTCCCAGAGCGTTACAAAGCATATGAAATGGCCTTCGAGAGGGATGGCTCCGATGGCACGCGCCACGCTGCCTTCACAGATAAGTGAATAAATGAAAGGGAAATGAATTGTCTCCGCCTGGCAAATCTATTCCATTTTTGGTAGAGTGAAAATGAGTGAAATTGAAATAGTTCTGTCACTCTTTACTGAAAATAAACCATACACGTGTTTTTGGTGTGTTCTAGAGAAAATGTACTTGTAGATTTTCTGTAAAGATACATGATACGGAATCAGAGGTAACTATCAAAAATAAGATTATAATGCTGCTTTTGTAATTTATACTGCAAAATTTGAAATATAACTGTCACAGTGAATGTTTTCTTAGAGCCTAGAATATTTTGACAATGGGAAACAAATTTCATTTATGTTTATTTAAGACATAGTTGTTGAAAACTTGCCATGTGCCAGATAATAATTTTTTAATTTAAATTTTTTAATTTAAAACTTTTATTAAGATAACTGTGATTTACAAAGTTGCTTCTGATGAAGTTGTTTAAAAAACACAATGTTCAGCACCTGCCACCCTGTCTCCTTCCTCCATCCATGCCTCAGGCTTTCCCCAGACCCCAACCTTTCTCCTTGGCAGGCATATAATAAATTTGTTTCATATTACTTGCTTCAACAAAACTTCAAGGAATGGCAAATGGAATTATCAGAAAAATATTGTCAATTTTTAATGATTGCTTGCTAAGTGATTTTAAGCAATATAAATAAGACATTAATTCATTATTCAAAATGAATAAGATCTAGGAGCTTTCTTAATCTAATAGAGGACAATCATACGCACCATTAGTGAATGCCATACACACATCCTCATGTTAGGAAGTTTGTTCTGTTCTTTAGAGAAGCTCTTTTAATGTTTCCTGCAAAACTGATATCAAGGGTATTAATTTGCTAAACTGTTTCCTGCCCATGAAGCTCTGAATCCTTCTTTCAAATCTGAATGATAATCTAGCTGGATAGAATATTCTTGGTGAGGTGTTTATTTTATTAAGTTTTTGTACGGTACTTCATACTGTATGGCTCACAGAGTTTCATTTGATAGATCTGCTTATGGGCTCTCTTTGGATGTAAGTTCCTTTTTTGCTATTGCTACTTTCAGTATTCTGTCGCTAGATTTTGTCATTTTGAGTACAGTGTGTCTTGGAGTTTTCTTAGTTGAGTCTGTTTTTGCTTGGTGACTATCGTCCTCAACTCTGAGAATTTCTTTTTCTTTTCTTTTTTTTTTAATTTAAATTTTATTGAATCACCATGTGGAGGGTTACATAGTTCTCAGGATTATGTCAGTTATACAATATTCAAACACCCTTCCCTTCACCCGTGCCCATATTCCATCACCAACCACCCCATTTTACCTCCCGCCCCCTCCCGCCCTCCCAGTCCCCGCCCTTGTAAGTGATAAGTTTCACTTCGTTTACGCTTTATCTAGGTTACAGTCCATGTTTCAACACATAACTCACTATTGTTGCTAGGGTTTCCCCCCAAAAAAGAAAAGACAGTCCCACTGTCAAGGAAGCATTTGATGGCTCTCCATTGCTGAGAATGTAGAGATATTAAGTCCCGATGTTTGTTACATAACTTTTCTATTTTTTCCCCCCTCGTCCCGCGCCACCGAGATCACGCCTGTTTAGTAATCACCACGCTGCCTGACAAAGGGAAAACAAACCAAAAAAGATGGTTATTTCCCGTCATCAGCCGGCGTGGGGCTCTGGCTTAGTTGATAGTCTGGTAGAATGTCTGCAAGCAGTTTCTGGAACCAAAAGTAGCACGCTGGTATCGGCCCCGGCTCGAGATTCCACCAGTGTCCCGCTGTTCCAAGTACATAAAAATTTATTCCCTTGTATCCCATTCCCATGCCACCAGGTCCGTGTCAGCTTAATGGACATCATACTATGGTTAACGCCACGCCGCGTTTCTTCCCAAGAAAGAAGGATATTTCTTCTCAGCCGGCATGGGGATATGGCTTAGTTCAGTCTAGAGAGATGGCTACCACTTTGGTAGCCTTCAATATTTCAGCACAAGATTTACTATTCTTGTTAGGATTTCCCACCAAAGTCCGACCCATTAAAAAGGAACCATTTCACATTGGTGATGATTAAATGACAGTAGGTTGCGCGGCCATGGCAGCGGCCTCGCGGCTTTGAATTTCTGTATAAAGTCCAGGGAAAGTACAGCCAGAAATTACACGTCGCTACAAACTTTAACCCTATTACAAAGGAACCATTTCATATTGCTGATGATTAGATGACATTAGGCTGCCGCAGCCGCGCGGTTTTGGGTTTCTATATAAAGTCCAGGGAAAATTCTGCCTAAAATTCTATCGCTACAATCTTTTACCCTTCAACAAAAAACTCAGTACTATTGTTTGGAGTTTCCCCCCACGGTAAGTCCTGCCAAAAAGGAACATTTACACGTTGCTGACAATCAAGAGATATTAGGTCACGCGGCTGCTATTGCAGCCGTGCGGTTTTGGATTTCTATATGAAGTCCAGGGAAAATTCTTTTGGTAATTGCATCACTCGCTGGCAGCGCCAGGGCCAGAAGCTCCGAGCACACAGTTTGGAGGCATTTGGGGGGCGCCGCTCGTGTCCAAAGTGGTTCAGTTGCCTCCGGGGTCGATCTCGAGTGGGGCCGGAAAAGGACGAGAATTTCTTACTAGTGATTTCTTTAACTGTTGTTTATCACATTTGCCTTCCTGTTCTTCAGGGACTCCAATGATTCTTGTATCGTTCCCCTTGAACTCGTCCCATAGTGCTCTGGTAAACTATTCATTTCTTTTCAAACTATTTTTTACCTCCTGCTGTTTTCTAGCAGCTTCCTCCTTCTCATCTTGGAACACCTTATTGCTCAGCTTCTGTTATTCTGTTATCCAGAGCTTTAATTGGCTTTTAATTCCATCTACCATATTCTTCATTTCTGTCACTTCTGATTGTAGTATTTTTTTTTCATTTTGACTCATAGCTTTGCTGTCATTTCTTGTGTTTTGCCATAATTTGTTACTACCCGTGCTACCATTTCTTTGAATTCATTGAACATTCTCATCATGGTGTCACTGAAGACATTGAAGATTTACTGGTGGTGTTTATGTCATCAGTGATACTGTTTCTGTCATTGAACTTGGTGTGCTTCTACATTTTTTTCCCATTGTTTCTCTCACATTCTTGCTGTGTTAGGGGTGAGTCTTTGTACTTAGAACCCCAGGAAGATGCTAAGGAATTAGTCTAGGATTACTCTCTTCTCTTCCTTTCATTCTCTTTCACCAGATAACAAGAAGAATACTCTCAGCAGCATGTTATTTGTTGAGTAGATCTGTCACATGACCACTTACTTGCACAGCGTCAGGAGCTGTGTTGTGGTCCCTTTCATGTGGCACAGGTCAGGTGTGGAGGCTGCTGGGACCTGGCTACCAGGGAGGGGCTCTGCCATTCCTTCCAGATTAGTTCAGTAATGTGAGCTTAAGGCAGGCCTCATCTGAAATGGCAGAACAGAAGGTCCCAGGTAATAATTATTAATAAATTAAGCAATGTCTGTTCCAAAGGAAGAATGTCTGCCTTGAGGGCTTGAGGACACAAGCACCATCCAATGTGAGAAGTGTGATCTTAGTGGCATATTGTTTTTCTGTGTTTGGGTAACAAAACAGTTGTGGTCAGAGGTCACTTCCAGCGGTACTGCTGAACCATGCACAGCCAGGATCGAACTCCGAGTTTCCACATGGAAAGTGTGCTCTCCATCCCTTTGACTTATTGCCTTGACTTGCTAATCTTCTAAAAACCTTTCAGTAGCGGGGCTGGGGAGGTGGCGGGGAGGGGGAGGTATACTGTGATTCTTGGTGGTGGAATATGTGCACTGGTGAAGGGATGGGTGTCCGAGCATTGTATAACTGAGACTTAAACCTGAAAGCTTTGTAACTTTCCACATGGTGATTCAATAAAAGAATAAATAAATTTAAAAAAATACAAAAAAAAAAACCTTTCAGTAACTTTGGTCTCATTGAGGGTAAAAGCCAGAGCTCTTTATTTTGTCCTTAAGGAAATACATGTGGCCTGTAGGCACATGGAGCAATATTCAATTTTAGTTATTAGGGAGTTTCAATTAAAATCAATGAGATGTTACCTGACATCAGTATAAAAAACATATTAAGGAGGGTTTGGAGAGAGAAGCCCTGCTACATTTTTGGTGAGTGTAAATTGGTACAGTCTATGAAAAACAGTATGGAATTTAAACAAATATTCCATATGATCCAATACCACTTTTAGGCATTTAACTTGAAAAGACATTTGTACCATGTGTTCTTAGTAGTGTTAATACCAGTATTCAGAACATGGAGTCAACCTAAATATCCATAAACAGGTGACTGGATAAATTTGTGACACACACACACACATACAAAATGGGACACTGATCTACCATTAAAAGAGATGAAACTATTTGGGACAAAGTGGCTGAAGTGGGAAATGATTGTGCTAAGTGATACAAGGATGTGAAAGATCATTATGATATGTTCATTTGTGCAATATAAATTGGAAAAACACATAAAACTAACTGGTAAAATACAGCAAAACTTTTTGACTCAGTGAAAACTGGTGGTTATTGAAAAGAAAGGGAAAGAAAGTGGGCAGAACAGCCAGTGGTTTGTTTTGTTTGGGGCCACACCTGGCGGTGCTCAGGGCTTCCTTCAGGCTCTGCACTTGGGAATTATTCCTGCCAGGCAAGCCCCCTCCTTAACACCTCACTCTCTCTGGCTCCATATGGGGTTTTTCTGATGGTGCGTTGGCTCTGGCACTGTGGGGGCTGGGGGCGGTAGATCTTACATGAAAGGTAGGAAGTGCAGCTCTACAACTTACAATGCTATAAACAAATGATAAAATAATTAAAAAGGGGGAATGTTGAAATAGTTTAAAACTTGTTTTAAAGGTTCGAGTTCTTGTATTCTAGAAGACCCCATATGATCTGAGAGCTCCTCTCCCCTTTATTTCTCAGGCCCGGTCTCCTTCTGTTCTTTATCCACTCCACTCTGCTTCAGACACGTTGGCATCCCCACCCCCTCTCACCGCCTGGCTCCGGGCATTTCCCGTTGCCTGGAATCTTCCCTTGTCTCCTGTCCGTTTTGCACAGGTGCCAGCTGCCTCGGGGGCCTTCCGGAGCATCCAGTGCCAGTGTGCACAGACACATTCCCACACTCACTGCCTCATATTCATGGTCCTCCCAAATCCTTGTCCTATTTTTTTTTTTATCACTTTCTTGCTTTTAAGGAGGAATTACTCGTATATAATAAAAAATACATTGACTGGTTTTATACTAAACTTGCTAGGAGGAGAGGAAGGAAGAAGACTCAACTAATTTTGACTGGAAATTTCAAGGTATGAATCAGTTCCAGAATTGAAACTTTATAGTTGGCCTTTCTGTCCCTCTTCTAATTATAAAATTCCTTTCTTTTTGAATTCCTCCCTCTTTCCCCTCTTTTATCCCACTTTACTCCAATTATTTGAGCATCTACTATATTCATAAACTCGTGAGGCATATTTTTCCTTAATATATGTCGAATTATTCTATTATGTGCACATCCATTTTGTGGGTCTTTCATGCTGTTTCTATAAGGACGGGAGTATAGAAGGCTGGAAGTAAAAAGCCGTAATAAATTAGTAATAAGCATTTCACTTTAAGAGGCTTTCCATTGTCGTTAAGTTTCTAGTTATCATTTCACCTCTGTCAAACAATCCATTGTGTCTTCTTGTCTTGTCACTCCTCCAGTCCAGCTGTGCATGTCTGTGGAGAAGGCCCCGGCTCAGTGCAGACCACGTAAGGTTGCTGCTTTGTGCAAAGTATCGCCATGCTCGTGTTTGGCATCACACAACCCAGCAGGAGCCACATCACAGTCCTGCTTTGCTTTGGAGTTAAATTCAGCGTAGTGGTTTTATTTTTCAGAAGTTTATACTGGAACCTTTAGTTATCTTAACACTTGCTCCAGCGAGAAGCCGCTGCCCTGCAGCTGGCTCAAATTTTTGGTGGGGTAGACTTTTTATTATATAAATCTTTATAAAGTTGGTCCTTGGGGTTGACCTTCAAGTATAAGACATACTGCTTTTGTTTAGTGCTTAAAAAAATAACAAAAAGTAAATCTGAACAGAGGCAGGCTTTTCTTTTTGTTGAAATCTTGTATCTTCTTTATACCATATGCCTGGAGGCATCTTAAAATGGATATGATTTTATAAATCTTAAATAAAAAATAAATGCTTTATAGGTTTGGGATTTGCAAGTGGATAAAAGCTATAAGTCTGTGAATAGCTTGGAATACAGTAAGGTTTCTTGTAATGCAAAGTAATTTATCAAAAATATGGCTCTTGCTCTACTAGCCTAATCAATAAAATGGACCCCATTGTGGAATGGTGAATATTAATTTATTGTAACTTCACTGTTTGTATTATTTCCTAACACTTACTAATTGACCAAAATTTCTCGAACAAAACCAAAAATGGGGATGATGACTAGAGACACTGCTCAGTGGCAGCGCATGTGCCCACCAACTTCAAGGCCCTGAGTTCCCCATCCCTGGGACCACCTAGTTCCCAGCATCAGGTGTGCCCTGGTAGTCCCTGAGCACCACTCAGCACAAATCCTTAAAAGGAAAAGGGACAAGCCCCAGACCACAGTTGTTTGACATGCTCAAATGAACAAGACACAGGAAGCAAAGTCCTGTGTTTCTGGGTCCCTCCTATTTTGGTCCAGATGCCCTAATATTTTATTATTACCTCCTGAGCTGTTTCATCACTTCCATTTTTATGTAGGTATATATAGCAATGTTAGTGATCATCTATTAAGTATAGGCCTTCTATTCAATACAGAGCCTTTGCCTTAGGAAAGCACTATTGGCATTGACTCTCTCGCCCCTTCATTCCATGAGAACCCTTTTAGGACTGGCACCAAGGGGTTTCTAGAAATGTGTATTTCTATGAGCTTGTGAACTCAAATATAGCATAGAATTTTTTCTTTAGTAGCATCTTGAGTCTAATTTCATACAGAGCCTAATGCAGAATTATGTTTTAAAGTATCATCATTTTAATATTTGTAGTTAAATCTCATTTCTCTCTTAAAATTGGTTGGTTTTCCATTTTATTTGTGGCAAATAAGTCCATTTACCCATTATGTTCCTATCATTTGGCTTGTACCCAAAATACATGAGAAAATGATAATCAAATAAATCTCTTAAAAATTAATAGAAGATCAGAGCCAACTAGAAGCGATTTGTAGATTGGTTTTGATCATCTGTGCTGCTGTCTTCAGTTAACATAAATAATCAAAAATTGGCTGTAGCACAGCATAATTTTTGAGCAGAACAGTGGTCATCTGGTTATAAATACTTTTAAGACTGGCCATCTGCTCTAAAGGAATTCAGGAATTAGAGTCTCAGGATTTTACTTAACTTCTGCCCATCTTGGAAATAAGTGTTAACTCAAAGTTCATCTGGTTAGAGAAATAAATGCATTTAAATAAGGAGGATATTGATAATAGTTGAGCTAAGATGCAAATGTTAGTTAATATTGTATCAGTAACTGACATAGGCAGTTAGCTAGATGTGCAGGTGATTAAAAATTTAGAAAAGGACAGTGGCCTTAATAAATTTAGATTTTAAAATACATAGATAATAATGTTGAACATCAGAATTACTCCTGCTTATAAATAAGAAAGGTGGTTATTTAGATACTACCTGTCATTCCTAAAATGTACTTGGTTTCAGATTTAGAATCATAAAGAATGCTGTTATTAACTTCTCCCACACCCCCGTTCCCATTTGCTTTTAATGTTAGTGTTGACAATGCATGTACTCTTCTGAAACACCTTAATTTTCCCCAATAATTTGTAATTTCCTCCTCTCTTGAGTTTAAAGCTATAGGTTTTTCTTTTGTTGTTTTTTTTTTTTTTAATTTAAGAATTAGGTGAATTCCTAGGCATCAGGTGTATAGGAACAGATTTATACCCAGAAATTTTTCCTGCCAAATTGGTCCTTCAGTACTTTGAATTTGCAAAGAGGATTTATGGGCTGTAATAATACAGTTCAGATGTTCAATTTTATCTATATATCTATTGGTAAGAGTACCAATTAAGCTGTTAAAGAAAAGAGACCCAATAACTTTGATAAAAACAGAAGATTATTTTTCTTTCACTCTAACAGTCTAGGGCTAATATGTGGGCTTTCCCGCATGGCCTAATGGAACTCTTTGATATGAGCCTCCCATAATTCCTGGGTGCCTAAAAAAGTGATGTCAAGGTGTGGAATGTCACACTCATTCCACTTGCCCACTGTTTGTGACTTCCTGAGGACTGCCAGAGGAAGCTGGAAAATGTCATTCTGTTGGTTAGCCCTGCCACAGCTTAAGTTTGCTGAGGAGGAAAGAACAAGTTGTGAACATCTGCTACTCTTCCATCTTATATTTATTTTTCTTAGTTTATAAAATATAATTGTCTTCTTGGTACATGGTACTTGGTACATGGAAGCTAAAGCAAATCACTTTCCTTAACCTTCCTCTAGCCTAACCTCTTAGAAGTAAAACTACTGTAAATTTACCCTTGTGTTAAAAAATTTATGGGGCCAGAAAGATAGTATAGTGGGTAGGGCCCTACGCTCAGCCAAACAGGGTTGGGTCCCCCGCACCACGTTTGCTTTTCTGAACCTCACCAGTAGTTATCCCTGAGTGTAGAGCCAGAAGTAGGCCCTTGTGCACTGTTGAGTGTGGCTTACCTCCCAATTCCCCCAAAGAAATTAGATTTCCGAAATCAGTAGAAATGGTTATAATTGCTCATTATCCGTGGGGGTCTTCGATGATAGGTGTAATTTATCGGTCTCCAAATATGGAGCCAAGAGACCTGCTGCCCACTATGGAAGGGTAACAAAAGGAAAGGAACTGAGATAAATCCCAAGAATATATATTCCAGCGCACTGCAGTGGAGTGGATTTCTGATTTCAGTCTTGCAGCTCTTGACTCTGATGCCTGTGTTCACGTGACTCCTAGGGCTCTTGTTGGAGTACAGACTCCTCAGATACCTTCCTGACTAGCATAGAATTCTCTCCGGAGAAAGAACACCAGGCACCCACTCTGAATATTCCGATTCCTGTGAGAGCGCCATGAAAGTGATTTTTTTAACATGATTTTTATTTTCTTAAAGGTAGTTAGAAAAATGTAATGATAGATTTTTTTCTTCTCTTGGAAATTAGCATCTCCTGATGATTTTGACTTTTATTGAACTGGGTTAGCCAGAGGCATGTGCGGGTCCTACTGGCAATATTCTTTCACCTATGTGACAAAATGTTTTTTATTGTAAATTAATCATTCTAATGCCTACTTTAATTTTTTTTTAATTAAAAATTTTTATTTTAGGCACAATGATTTAAAATATTTGTAGTGGTAGAGTGCCACCATGTACCCTCCGCCAGTGTCTGCTTCCCTTCACTGTTGTCCCAGGGTCCCCTCCCCACCAACTCCCCAACTCCTCCTGTTCCCCCCTGCCAGACCCCCAACCCATGGCAATATGCTTTTCTGCTAAAGACCAGTTCTCCATTTCTGTTTCCTTTGAGCACTTATTTTCTTGCTGTGTTTTTTTCTATCCCCCATTTGAGAATGATGATTCTGCATTTGTCCTGCTCCTTGTCATTACTTCATTCAGCGTGATACACCCTAGGTCCATCCATGCAGCAGCAAATTGCATGATTTTATTTTTTAGCTGCGTCATATTCCATTGTATTATTTTTTATCCGGTCATCTGTTCTTAGACATTTGGGTTGTTTTCAGATTTGGGCTATGGTGAATAGTGCTGCAGCAAATATAGGTGTGAAAATATCTTTTCTGAAGTTTTTGGGTCCTTGGGGTAAGTGCCGTAAAGAGGAATGCTGATAATATGGAAGATCAATTCCTAGATTATTGAGAAGTCTCCATTTTGCTTTTAAAATTAAATTGAACCATGCAAATGAATTTTGCTGAAATAAGTTCCTTTCTAAGCTTAACTTTGTGGGCACAGATGAGCTAGCCAGGTTTACCTGGCCGTCTCTGTTGGATTCTCTGCCACCAGCCCTCCAGATGGACCAGAAGGGTGAGCTCTGTCACTGTTCACACAAGTCACCAGGTAGAGTCTGGAAGAACTTAGCCGGGGGGCAAAGCCTCTATCTTTGTGGTTTTATTTTATAGTGTTTTAATTTTCATTTTATAATTTATAAAACAAATGTGACTTTAAGAAGTAATATGTGGTTTTTGCTAAATACTGCCCACATGAATATCAACTAAGCTAAAACTAGTAGATGAAAGTAAACTGTTCCTGTAATTTAGTCTCTGTCACATTCTCCTGAAACCTCATAATGGGAATAACTAGGATGCGCTTTTGCATAGAAATGAAGTCACATGTCAGTATGGCTACGGTAGCTCATCCATCTATAAAATCAAGCTTTTCTGCATTCTAATACTATTCTACTAGCAATACATTTCTCTGTTTTCTGTTAAGACTAGTCAATTTTGGTAGGCATGTTTTTGTTCTTAGAGACCCTGAGAAGAATATCTTAAAATGTATCTTAAAACCTCTTACCTATCTTTTAAAAAGTTTTTCTTGATATTCTATATTTTTTATGCTGTATTATCTGGAAATGGAAAATCAGCCATAGCCAGCTTTGTTTTATAAATCTTTTTCTGTATTTGAAAATGATTTGAAGTCATCTTCCAGATTAACATTTTCACTAGATTATCTTATTTTTATCAATTTTTAATGTTTCATTTATGAAATATATAAGCTGATGGTTTTTTTTTTCCTTTTTGGGTCACACCCGGCGATGCACAGGGGTTACTCCTGGCTCTGCACTCAGGAATTACCCCTGGCGGTGCTCAGGGGGCCATATGGGATGCTGGGAATCGAACCCGGGTCGGCCGCGTGCAAGGCAAACTCCCTACCCGCTGTGCTATTGCTCCAGCCCCAAGCTGATGTTTATTGATAGTAATTAGTACCTGGAGAAATGTAAGCAGTGTCAGTTCATCCCTTGCGATCTAAGTAACTAATTTAATTGTAGAGAAAAGACACAAGTATGTCTTCTCACATCCTAATGAAGGGATGTCTCAAAGCAGTCTGTTTACTGAGAGCTGGATAGCTAAGAATGCCCAAGTATTCCAGATAGGCAGCAGAGCAGAGTGGTTTGAGAATGCAAACTTTGGAGCTATATTGCACATATGATCATGGGTCTGCCACTCAAAACTGTGCATCTAAGCAGTTGTTTGTTGTTTCTGTTAAACACAGACAATAATAGTACTCTCCTGGCAGCATTACTACCAGATGTTATTTACTCAGCATATATACAGTGCTTAGAATATATATGAAATGCCCGGCTCATGGTAGCATACATGAGCTGGGCATTTCATATATAATTACAGTAAAAAACACTCCAGATCAAAATACCGTTGCAGTGTTGTGTGGTTGGTTAAGCTGAGATCTGAAGAAACACTCTTAACTGGAGTGATGTTTGAGGAGGATTTGAGAGAGGCTTGCCGGGCAATGCACAAGACTCTGATATGTGTAAGTGCACTGTCCAGATTGGCCTGGTGCTACGAATCTAAAGCATGAGGTTGTGAACTCTGGGCAGAAATGTAGCCTGAGCCCCAACTCTCAGACTTTGAATACTGTGGTCAGGGATTAGATGTAATCTTTGAAGACACAAGCTTACATGCGTCATATTAATTTTGATTCCAGCTATTGGCATTATGGGGTCTTACATTATGGAGACACAGAGGGAGAAGATGGTGGTAGGTGACATTACATCACATGCAGGTCTGAACTAGTATGGATCCAGTAAAATAGAGAGGAACATGTGGGCAAGGAGCATTAGCTTAGAAAACCAAAAAGATTTTCTCACCTGTATTTTTGGAGCAGTTTTGTTCTGCCTGGTTTATAATGAGGGAAAATCAGAATAGCAGGCACTGTCTGAATGGAAAATCAGATTTTTCTGGACATACTTTAATTGATATCCCAGTTGGAAATGCTTGATGGTGAGTTGAAGAGGAAGTACTGAACTTAGGACTGACTTAGAAAATGATTTGCAGTCATTCCTTTAGAGCTAGTATGTGAGCGATTGCACAGATCTCTCCAGATCCCAGGAGAGAGAGAGAGAGAGAGAGAGAGAGAGAGAGAGAGAGAGAGAGAGAGAGAGAGAGAGAGAGAGAGAGAGAGAGAGAGACCCATTTCTCAAGTAAGAAATTTGGTTTAAAAGAATGTGACAAAGTAGGTGTTAACAGCTTACATTTAAGATGAGAAGAGTTTGCCATGGGAGTGCAGAGTCAGTAGTGTCAGAGGCCTAAAGTGATCATTGGATTTGGCAGTAAGGAGGCCATTACTGACATTGGTAAGGGAAGGCTCAGCAGCATACGAGAAACCAGAATTAGACTTTTGAGAAGGATGGATGTGAAAGGAAGAAGAAATATAGGGTAGCTCTGGCAGATTCAAATTTTTCTCAAAATGTGATAGATGTATTCATTTTCAGGCAAAATTTGGAAGCCAGATCAGAGGACAATATTAAAGATTTGGTGGGAGTTGAAACCTTTCTTGATTGAGTTTTACTCATGTAACAATTGAACACCCATTTCTTCACCAATGTAACTTTTCAACCACCAGTGTCCCCAGTATCCCTCCTGCCACCCTGACTCTACCCCATCCCCTGCCTCTATGGCAGGCACCTTCCTTATTCTCTCTCTTGTTTGGGGCATTATGGTTTGCAGTACAGATACTGAAAGGCCATGATGTTTGGTCATTTATCTTCTTTCGGCACCCATCTCCCATCCCAAGCCATCTCTCCAGCCATCATTGGCTTAGCAATTCCTTCTCTGTCCCGACGCCTTCCTCCAGCCCACGAGGCAGGCTTCCAGCCATGGAGCAGTCCTCCTGGCCCTTGTCTCTACTGTCCATGGGTGTTAGTCTCATTCTATGTTACTTTATATTCCACAAATGAGTGCAGTCATTCTACATCTGTCGCTCTCTTTTTGACTCATGTCACTTAGCATGATACTCTCCATGACCATCCACTTATTAACAAATTTCATGACTTCATCTTTCCTGACAGCTGCATATCTTGCGTGTAGATGTACCAAAGTTTCTTTAACCAGTCATCTGTTCTCGGGCACTTGGGTTGTTTTCAGTCTCTGGCTATTGTGAGCAGTGCTTAAAGGCAGGTATTAAGCAGTGAAAAGTGAAAATGAGTGAATTAATGCCTGGTGACTTATTTCTGTAATAAAGGTAGGGAGTATGGTCATCAGACAGTGGTGTTCTTGAGATAAAATGAGGATGTTTGACATCTAAGTTTTGAGTTCAGTTCTAAGTATTTTGCGTGTATGTGTTATCTGATTTATTTCTCAAATCTTTAAAGCGAGTGCTCTTTCCTTTCAGAAAGTAGATAGAGGAATTACAGCAAGAAAGATTAATTTTCTTCAAACTATAGTGAGGACACAGTGGGTATTTATGTCTGTTTCATTTTAATTTGTTGGGTTTTGACAGGAGAAAAGGGAGGTTGTGCCTGCCTCAAACTGGGGTTCTTGCATTCATTTGCCTTGCTCTGCCCCTTGAGCCATTCCCTAGCTCACCAGTGGGGATTTGAAATCCAATAAATCTGATTTCGACTGGAGAGAAAGTACAAGGTAAGGCTGGTGGCCAGCCCGGGTTTGATCCTGGCATCTCACAGGGTCCCCTTTCTCCCCCTGAGCAGAGAGGCAGGAGTAAGCCTTGAGCACCACCAGTTGTGGCCTGTGAACAAACATACAAAAATGATTTGATTTCATGGGTCATAGTCTTAAGCAGTGGGGCCGCTGCTCCTAAGCCTTACCTCAGTCAGTTTGTTCAGAGGAATGAACTGAAACTTTCAAGCATTCATAAACATTTCGAACATTTTTTTAATGTTAATGGGAAAAGCCATAAGATATTTTTGAAAAATCTTTAATAGCCATGGATTTTTTATAAAATAACATTTGCTTGTGCTTGAAGTAATAAAGTATATTAAAAACAAATTTAAAAACATTTGCACATTTTTAAAAAAAATTTTAATTTGAACAAAAAATTTTATATTTAGTCAGAACCAGTACTGAAAGTTTTATATATTTTATATATAGAAGTGAAAGTTTTTTATCCATTTGTTTTTCTTTTTGTAAAATTTTATCTTTATGTATACACATATGTGTATATATAGTTATATATGCTTGTGTATATATATATACATATATATGTATAATTGTGTGGAATTTTCCTCTAAAGTTTTATGCAAGGTATTATTTCAGGCGCTGGGGAGATAGTACCAGCAGGTAGGCCACTTGTATGCGGCTCACCCGGGTTCTGTTCCCATACTCCATGCCTTACCCCCTGATCCCCCTCATCCCCTGATGACCCAGGAGTGATCTCTGAGTGAAGAGCCGAAGTAAGCCCTGATCACTGCTGGGCATGGCAACAAAATAAAACAAAAGTAATATCTCATGGTATCAGTTGCACAATGAAGATTTTAGCATTTCTCTTTTATTGAACAGACAAGTTATTCCTGGATGTTTTTCTCACTGATAAAGCCACAAAGGCCAGCCTTCTCTGTAGTACTGATTACCACCTTGGACTTACACATTGGTTAGGACTTCGGGGTTTGCAAGTGGTGAGAACCTGCCTAAATAAGCTGAGGTGAAAGATATCCCTTGGCTACAATGGCTGCAGAAATGGCTTGGTTGACTTCGAGGGCAGCTGAAGCCAGGGATAGCTCAGACACCTCGAAACCCTTCCATAACCGTACCTGTTTCTTTCTGCGTGGTTTCCCCTGAAACAGTTCCCCTCTATTCCCTAGGAAACGTGGCCACAAATAACTCCTGAGCCACAGCTTGTGGCTGCAAACAGGGTGGCACTGCAGCTTTTTGTAAAAACTTTGATCATGAAACATTTCAAGCGAAAAGCTTTGCTATGTAACTGTTCTACTCTAACTGCTTTATCACTTGTCTCTTCATCTTTCAGTTCTACTAAGCATCAGTGTATCTTTTCAGAATACATTTCAGTGCTGAGGACATAACTTGATGGTCAGTGGGGTCACCAAGGACATGGCTTGGTGATTAGTGAAGACCCATGTTTTAGTCTCTAGCACCTCCTGATCACCATCACTGCCAGATGTAGCCCTGCAGCCCCCCAAGGACCTTTGAGTGCCCTCCCTGTGTCTCCCTGCACTGCCGGACCAGGTCAGCACCACGTCCAGGGCCCAGCCAGTGCAGCTGGCGGAAATGACAGGAGTGGGCCTTGGACCAATCCCGCATTTTCTACTCAAAAGTCCTTTCCATTCCTCAAGGAATAAATTTTAAATTAATTTCAGGTATCAGTGTGCTCTCCCCTAAATCCTTCAGCATGGATACTATTAATTCAGAGCTCAATATTCAAATTTTTCTTTTGATATAAAATTTGTATACAAAGATACGCACAGATCTTAAGTTTATATTCTCTGTTGACAAATCCAGACAGTTCTGTCACCCCAACCCTTATTTTGTGAGCACAGGATTTAAAAATATTCTAGCAATTTGCCTTGACTAGCTCTAGAGTATCTGTCCCTGAGGTCACAGTTAAATGAAGACGGCAACATTCCCACACTCGGAGATCCTGGGCAGATGCAACTATAGATATTGAGGAGACCTTCCTGGAAACTGAATTATACAAATTGAATTTAGACAGCATGACTTTATGCTTTACAAAAAGCATGCGCGCGCGCGCACACACACACACACACACACACATGTTTTTCTCCTTTAGGAAGTCACCTCTAATGTCCCAAGTAATGATTTCTGTATCTGTCTGTGCTTTATCATTTTTCTTTAATTGATATGTTGAAATTTATGTGTCTTAAAAAGCAGATTGCAAACTCTTGAGGGCAAAGACCAATTCTTTCTTAATCTAACGTTATTCATCTACAATGCCATGTGATGGTAAGTACTTGAATTCTTCTCTGACCAGCCAGATCCTTTTAGTATCAGTGAAGTTATTTTTGACAAGCAATAGGAAGTCCTTAGGTTTCTATGGTCTAAATAGTAGGAACTCAGGGTCTTGGATGACCAAGAACACATCTTTCCTTAGTGAAACTGCAGAGAATGACAAGCTGGAGCACTGGTTAGCATCACTGTCACCGAGGACCTCGGATTCTTCTTTCTTTTAACTTGGCCATCCTTGCAGTTTTGTCCTCAGACTATTCTATTTTGGTTCTCTTGTATCTGGACACATCCTGGCATCACATTCAAGTGCAATAATATTCCTCTAGAACTAAGAAACCTTCTGACTAACACCACATGCTCCATCATTTTGCCTCAGACTGGTGCCTGCCTGCAGGCTTTTCCATGTTGTACCAAGGTGGTGGTTTTCAGCCTTTTTGCACCCATAGACTAGCACTGATCAGTAGGTGGATTGAGGTACAAGACCCGCCTTAGCAGATTTCCATACATCCTTGACAGTAACTAGTTGGTTCTGAAACCAAAGTGAATCCTGATGAAGAGTGTTTCCTAGAAGGACATCCCTCCCTTTTGCACTCAGAACAGAAGTGTGCCGGGCCACAGTCAGGATCTTGCCAGTGAGAAAGAAGGCAGGACAGAAAGTTGCTCTGTGGTATTTCTTGTCCTCTCAGTTGGGTGGGGGACATTCTGTATATGGCTCTGGTTGTTCCCTAAGTGTTTTTTTTCAGTTGGTGACATTTTATACTGAGTTGCCTATAGTCTTTTAGGTTGTATGTGCTTAATTTTTTTCCTGCTTCTTCCTTGGATTGTCATGTTTCTTCTTTTCCTTTGAAAATGTTTCTTCTAGTTTATTTAATTTCCTCTGGAATTGATTCCTGTAAGCCTAAAGTGTAAGCCTGGACTGAGTTCTCTAGGAAATAGGCCTGAGGCAAGGATTAAAATATTGCTGCTTCTTCGGAGAGGTGCTGGTTTATAAGGGCTAGGGAAAAATAGAAAAGAGAGGGGAAAGATGCAGAGAAATTGATTTGGTGTTTTGTCGACCCAGCTCATCTTTCATAATAAGCTGTGGAGCTGTACTGGGCCACACCGCACGCATGTTCACTCACCAGCAGGATTCCTCTGGAAAGGTCGCGTGGAGGAACTCTACATGAAGTAGCTCTACATGAAGTAACTCTACGTGAAGTAACTCTACAAGAAGTGGCTCTCTGGGATGGAAAAGGGAGGTTTGTCTGCCTGGGTTCCTCTGTCTTCTGTTCCTAGCTGATTAAAATTTATTTCATGGATCGTAGACTCCTCTCTGCTCCTCCCTGGTGACATAGTTCAGGCACGCTGTCACTCTGAGGATGACAGAGCTTGTGCCTTCATGTGGCGTTCCATCCACATTTGCATGTGACTCGAATGAGGCACCAGATGGGGTGGCGGGCATGGAGTGAGGGGCAGGGAGGAGAGATGTGGTTGCGTATGTGTGAGAAGCTGTACTTGTTGTGTTGAAGTTGAACTTTTCTTTAGCTGTTACATGTCTTTACTATCTAATTTATTGGAACACAATACTTGTTTCAGAAAGTAAACCAGAGGACTGCTTTGGTTATAATGTTTAAGGTTATAAAGTTTAAAATTAAATGTGTTCTCTCTTTCTCTGACTTGAAAAGCTCTTATTTGAAGTGAAGGTAGTGTTCCAGGGCTCACAAATCATATTGGTTGTTGTGGATCTAGGTCAACATCAATATCTTCATTTTTATCCTGAAATATGACCACGACTTGGAGAAGTGGCCCTGGGCACTCTTAGATTGTCTTGTCTTTCCAATTTTACCAAGATTGACTGGTGTTTGGAGCCCTACTAACTTGGAAACCCAAGTGTGAAGTCCTGGTTTGATCCCTGGCACTGCTACCCTGCCTCTCACATACCACTTAAGAAAGCAATTTTTGATTTTATTTATGGTGCAAAGATAAAATGTTAAGTTGGTGGTAGAAAGGCACAGCTGATGGAGAGGAGGGGGGAATGTCCTTTCTGGTGAGTCTGGTCCTGGCAGTTCTTCTGTCTCTCTGGGTGAGAGCTCGTCGTTGCTGTTGCATCCGTCGATTGCTGGGACCGCCTAATGGAGACCACACAGCAGTGGTGACTCTTTGTGGGGGAGATTAGAGGATGCACTTTCTTGTCAGATGAAAATTTATTGGGTGCAGCCTAATGAGCCTGTAGACGCTTCCTGCTTCCATGTCGGAGCAGTTTGGACAAGTGCAGCAGGTCGCTGTGGAGCCTTCCTGGCCTGTTCTGAGTGACGTGCAGTGGATCACATTCACGTGACACTTGTGGAGTGGGGGGGGCGTGAGGTTGGTCATAGACCCCTTTAAGCTGCATTGAAGGTGCAGGAATTTGATGGTGCCTGATTTATACTATCTGGATTTTTTTTTCATTTGTGGTCCATACCTGGTGATGCCTGGCTCTGCTGGTCACTCCTAGTGGTGCTCTGGTGACCATATGAGATGCCGGAATTGAACCCAGGTTGGCCATGGCACGTGCAAGGTAAACACCTTACCTGCTGTCATATCTTTTTGGCTTTTTAAGTATTCTGAAACGATCTGTCAGGACTTCACTAGAGTTTCTGGCTATCACGTAGCCGCATCATTGGTGTTAAAACTGCTCAGTTGACCCTATTCTTATTTTTTAAAGCTGATGGAATAGCTGTTATTTAATATAACCTTGGAAAAGAGCCCCCCACCCCATTTTCTAGTCCAATGAAGATAAGTGCCTTTCTCCTCCCTTCACGATGGACACTTGCTACCTGCTGTGAGGTGCAAGGCAGCTTGTAGGGATGATTAAAGGTGAGATATTTTCTCTTTCTTGAGGCACTACTTATGAGTTAGAATCATAAAAATTCAAGAATTGTGCCAAATGTTCTTTTGTTGATGACTGTGATTTAGTCTGTTATGTAACTGTAATGTATAATTTACACATCCTGAAGATCATCAGTCTCTGTACAGAGTGACTATATTTAACCCTCACTTCTTTGGAAGAAGGGAACATTACCAATTATCTCTGAAACTATATTTGTGAGACAATGCACATTGATCCACCCTCTGTCTCCATTTTTAATTTTTGGTGCATTAAGCAGTACTTCATGATTTATTCTATGCTTTTTTTTTTTTTTTGTATAAGACTTATAGGAGAGAGAAAGCCTAATTTCTGTCACTGTATCTTGAGGCCTCTGCTTATGTTGTGTAAGCCAAGAAGAATGGACACAATATCCCTGTCATCTCTATTAATATGCAGGTCCAGAGAGAACAGAAGGGTGAATTTCTTTCCACTTACTATCTTGTACTTGCAGAGGGGAATGAAGAGAGAAGATAGTGAAATATTTAATGGTGAACAGTTTCACACTTAGAAGGCAATACTTCCGTTACCTGTATTGTGATGCCATTAGTACCTTTTTCTTGTGGAGCGTTTCAGAGAAAGAAAATGGTTAATACTGATTTTCTTCTGTCTTAACTTATGTAAGTTAAGTCCAGATTTAAGCACGATTATTTTAGTATTGTCTTTTAAATAAATTGGCTTATTTACCACCCAACATTTTGCTTCATTGCCTGCCTCAGGCGCTGTTTATATGAAGTTGTCATGATGTAAGTTCACATAGGACTGTGTTCCCTTAAGAAAGAAAGTCTTGAATAAGAAAATGATGTTCTCATTAAATCAGCTCCTTAAGAGTAGGTGGGAGGAATTGCTATCGATCTAATGGATTTAATAGTTCATATACAAAGTCTGTGGAATAGAAGTAATATTCTGCAGCTGAGTAACTGTAGATTAATTCATCTTCAGACAGAATTCTGGAAGCATCTGTAAAACTGGAAAATTACTTCTTTCCTTTTTTTCAGGCACAACTGGACTAAATGTATTTTCCAAATTCCTTAGAATTAAATGATATCCAATAAAGAGGTCTTCTAAAATTATATTAAAAATTGAAATAAAATCATAAAATATAAAAATGTTATGTTCTTTTTGACTACATTGACTCTTTTGCCAGTTTCTTTGGAAGGGCTGCAGTGTTGAAGGGTAACCAGAGGTCATGTGTAGAAATTCTTTCTTTGTCATGTGGTTCTATAATAGCTTGAGGTGGTCTATTTTAGTTCACTTGGTGAAGTAGTCCTTTAAAGTCTGAATGGTCAGACATGTCCAGCTTCTGGTCAGGCTTTCCCTTTGACCCTTTTCCAGCTTTTTCCTTTTATTCCACTTCTCGAAATCACGTCACTGAGCCCTTTGCCTGTCGGCCAGGCCCACGGCTCCCTTTCCTCTTCTCACCCGTTAATGACTGTTTTGTTTTATTTTTATTTTTTTGCTTTTTGGGTCACATCTGGTGATGCACAGGGGTTACTCCTGGCAGTGCTCAGGGGACCATCTGGGATGCTGGGAATCAAACCTGGGTCGTCCTCGTGCAAGGAGTGCACGCCCTACCCGCTGTGCTATCGCTCCAGCCCCTGAGCGGTTGGTTTGTAGAGATACGGGGACTCTTAAGACATGTGGGAATTTTGTTAGGTTTGAGTGAGTCTGTGACTGGGAATGAAAATAGACCCTGTTCAAGTTCCACTCTCAGATACTACATATTTCATTCAGTCTTACACCTATAAAATATTCAATTTGGCTAATACTTAAAGGTTCTCAAGGAAAGGAGAGTAAGATAAAAAGTAGTAATAGCAAAAATGACTGATAATTTGAATAGCTATAATTTGTGTTTATTGGAAGTGAGGGATTTTGGACATATTTACAGACGAAAGTCTATTCTTTTCTTAGGAATAATAGCCATGGCACATATTTTTACAGGGCATTGCAGTTTACAAAATACTTGTCTGAATTTAGAGCGGCTTTCTATGACAGTGGGTGGATGGTTGAAGGGTTTGATTCCTATAGGTTTTTTTTTTTTTTTCAGCTTTAAAATCTCTGGTTCTAAATCTTCATACCAGAATTTTTAATTAGGCCAGTGGAATAGACAGATAGTCTGCAGTTGGTGGCAGCTGTTCTTATTGTCTGATCTCTCCCTGTCCTGCCCCCCTCTTTACTGCTACTTTCTATTTTGAACACTGGAGCATATGTCACCATCTTTGTTTACTTTTGTTCTGTGCTGGCATTTGCCTTCTACTAAATAAGGTTGTCCTCTATGAGACAGCTGGCAGTTTGTTTCTACAGTCAGGACTTGGAGACTGTTTCCAGAACCTGTATGTTAGTTAGACTTCACAAGTTACAGTATCATTCGAATGAACACTAGTGTACATGGAAATACTTAAATCAACCATAAAACTACTAAGATACCTCAACATTCATGTAAAGTATCATTTGTAACGGTTTGGGTTCGTTTTTAAATGCTCCCATCAGAGTTAAAACTCACTGCTTGAGGGTGATAAGGTATTTCCTGAAATTTGTTAAACTACTGATGACTGCCTCTAAAAGGATGATTAATTTTGTTATTCAAAAAGGGTCAGGGAAAGTAGTTTGCCTGTTAACACATCTGCTCTGTTATAGAAGCTGGTAAAAATTTTGCAAGGCATGTTACATAAAGTTAAAAAATTCGGTCTTGTAAGGAAAGCTTCACCCATCTCGGCACTGGAGAGACAGTGGTAAGTGAGCTGCAGCCTGGTTGTTGTTGCTGCTGTCTGTTTTGTGTGGGCACCATATCTGGTGATGCTCAGGGGCTACTACTGACTGTGCTCAGAGGCCCATCTTGGCCCTGTTCTTGAACAGCTCACAGTTTACTGCAGGGGTAAGGGTGAATCTTGCAAGGATTTTCTCAGTTGATGCCATCTAGTTGAGAGTCAGTGGTTGGTGGTGAGGGTCGCGCATTCCGCAGGCACCCCACGATTGCATGGGAGATGGGAACCCTGGCATCTCTGCCCTCCTGTGAGACTGCTGACGAGCTCACAGCCCCTACTCTGGACCTCCAGAGGGTGGCACACTTCATTTTCCTTTCCTCTACGTACATATACCGAAGGTTGGCTTTTCCAGAATTGTACCTTCTTTCCTTACTCTCATTATCTAGTCAAATCTTTAGTCTTTACTTTTTTCTTTGAAATCTTCAGTATTTACTCTTTACTCTTTGTGAAACTTTTCCGGATCTCAGAAAACAAGTGGATGGTTTCCCATCAACTCTGATTGTGCCCAATGAATATGTAGTTAATCATCATAATTCAAAAGGGATTCAGATGCAACCAAGGTATTTACAAAATACTATGGAAGAACACTGAGGAGGAAATTATTATTGCTGGGGAATTCAGAGATTGTTTTCTCAGGAACTCAGTACAGCCGGGGGACGTAGCTCAAAGGGCTGGAGTGCATGCCTTGCATGCCAGAGCCCAGGGTGATCCCCAGGACCATAGGGTGCCCAGAGCCCGGCCAGGTAATGGCCCTCAAACAAAATTTAAAACACACACAACACAAAGATAGTGTGTAGGTAGTTTTTTTTACCCCCTCATAGGTGTCTGTTTGGGACACACCTTGTGGTACTCAGGGACTAAGCTTCATGCTTGCGAGCCACTGCATGTGGTGCCAGGAATGAACCCTTTGTTCCTGTGTGCACGGGGTGTGCTCCAGCCTGGAGGCCTTTATACTGGTAGAGTTGCATAATGAGAAACTTATTTGGGGCAGAAGGACTGGTATGAAGGTTTATGGCCTCATGGTGAAGCATGGCATGTTTTGGAGTGTGGCTGGACTGTAGGGTGTACATACTTATTTGGTGTTGCTGGTATTGGGAGATAGTGCCGCCAGTGGGGTTTGTATGATAAGCTCTGAGATGCAAAGTGAAGTCCGTGTTTTTTTTTTTTTTTTAAATGCTTGTGTTAGCACATTACCAGTGGTTTAGACACTCAGTATTACTTTGATGAAATATGAGGCTAAGAGAAAATGTGAGTAGTCCTTTTAGAACCATATTCATTCATCATTCATCAGGCATTCATTCAACAAATATATACCAATACTGCGGCACTCAGCTACGGGAGATATAAAGTCACTGCCTTTTTGTGCATTGCCTCTTCTCCAAATTCAGGGTTTTATTAGATTTTTCTTTTTAGATATGTTAATTCTATGCCATTTTGTTTTATGCATGCTTGCTACTAAAACTCTATATAGTTATTGCTTTCTCAGAAAGGTTCAGAACCATTTCAACCTACTCCACTGCTTTATTTCCTAAGTTCTCACTCTGAAGTTTGAAGAAAGCTCAGGTGTTCAAATGGCTGGCATTTTACATGTATTGTGCCTTTCTAGTCAGTATTTATAAGGTCAGGAAGGCGGAGCATGTACTATTATAGATATGAAAGCTGATTCATGCTGACCCTTTTAGACCTAACATATCATAGCTGCCATTTTTTACTTGCATTTGATGCAAAGAGAATATAGTTTAACCGTAGCAGAGAAAAACTGAATAATACTGAAAATAGAATAGGAGCCTTTTTTTTTTTTTTTGGCTTGTTGGGTCACACCCGGGTGGGCCGTGTGCAAGGCAAACACTCTACCTGCTGTATTATTGTTCCAGCCCCTAGGAGCTTTTTTTTTTTTAAAAAAAAAAAAGATTGTTCCTTGTTACATGTATTTTAACAGATGTAGTAAACCATTGAAACCTGTTCATAGGGATTATTTTATATTGATTCAGCAAATGTTGCCCCTCCTGCCCTTCATATCTCTACCTTCATATCTCTACCTCCTTTCTCTTCATTCCTCTCTCCCCATTTCCCTTGCCCTCTCTCCCTGTCCTCTTTCTTTCACCTACTGCCATTTCCTGCTTTTCTTCTCATTTATTGACTTCCTTCTGAGTGTCCTGCACTTCGTGTCACTGCGTGTTCTTGGCCACAACTTTACAGTAGCTCGCAAAAGTGCAAATTTTGTGTGGGGGATCTTGACTACCACTTGGATTCTGTGATTCTGAGATAAGTAGGTAGGATTATTGACAACGGGTGATTACAGATCTTTGAAGTAAAGATTTGTATGATAATTCTTTGAGGGAGGCCTCATATCATTTGTATGATAGTTCTTTGAAGCAGGATAGTTTGTGAGTAATTTGTCAGTGGAGGGGCGAGGGGTGTGGCCACAGAGCGAAAGCAGTGCTGCTCTTGGACTTGGAGAAAGGGCACGTAGGGGCGACAGGGAGGGCACAAAAGGTTGGTAGGTTATTCTGATTGGAGCATAGGAGGATTCAAGTTGTGAGAGATGAGATCTAAAAGAGGTATTTAGGGTTCAGACCGTTCAGGGCTTTGTCAGACAGGTTAAGAAATTTGAATTTTGGATATGAGAAATACATGTATCAGAATTAATGCACTTGGTCTTACACATAGTCAACCCTGGTTCGATCCTCAGCAGCATGAAAAGTGATCTCTGAACACAGAGATAGGAGTAAGTCCTGAGCACCTCAAGTCTGGCTGAACTTTACCCCCCCACTGAAAAAGAAAAAAAAATGAATTTATCCAGAAGACAAGTTGGGTCACTAATAGGCTTTAAAGAGTGGGGTGATAAAATATTTATTATGTTTTCATATGATATCTTCTGCTGTTCTGTGAAGGACAGCTGTAGGAAAGGTAAGAATACAGTGTGAGTGGGATAAGAGAAAGAGTATGGTGGGCAGTACACTAGCCTTGCAGCGGCCAACCCAGTTAGATCCCTGGCACCGCACATGGCACTCTGGCACCGCCAGAAGCAGTCCCTGAGCACAGAGCCAGAAGTAAGCCCTGAGTACTTCTGGGTATGGGCCTAAACAAAGAAAAACAAAACAAAAATTATAAAGGAATAAAAGTAGTGCTGACTATTGGCAGGTGTGTGTGTGTGTGTGTGTGTGTGTGTGTGTGTGTGTGTGCGCGCGCGCGCGCATGTGCACCTGTGCATGTGCATGCAAGCATGCATGTGTGTGCACATGCTGCTGTGCCAGGAATTGATATGCTAAACAATAATTGTTCTTCTGAGCCATGTCCCCCTCCCTAAATAAATTCTCATTGTTTGTATATACTGATCTTGCTTAAAAGTAGATGTATTTAAGGTGGGGGGTAGGGTTGGGTGTTGGTGACCAATATGAAAGACTTGACTTCTTGGCATCATGAGATGTTTGGAAGTATGATTCACTAAGACCAGAATAGAGGACAAGTGGCAGATTTGGCAGGGGAAGGTGATGACTTTATATTAAATATACTGTGTTGAGGGTACCAATTGGATATCCAAGTACAGTAGATTTAGGCAAATGGGAGTAGGATCTGGGCTTAAGTTAAAGATTGTGTAGGTAGTTGTGTGTAGATAGTAACTAAAACTATTTGAGTGCATGAGATGATTCAGTGTTGCAGAGAGGAAAATGGGTGGGTTGCAGCTTTAAGAACACTGTTATTTTAGGAAAGAAGGGTAGGAGCTCAGCTTTCGTAGAAGGATGGATTGAGAAGCAGTGGTATAAGTCTTATGTGGCAAGAGAATTTGTTAAGAAAGAAGGGATCAGTGGAGTTAAATATTACAAAGAGGTCAATAAGAAATTTCCATTTGCTCTAAAAACATGAATGTACTGTCAGAAGGAAGAGCAGCTCAGTGGCATGGGGACAGAGATTCGAAGGATGGATGTCGGATCATTAGGAGTGATAGCAAATAATCATGTTTTTACCTTAAAGAAATACAATATTATGTGTAAATTATATCTCAGTAAAACAGTGAGTAAAATCATTGTTTCAAGGAGTTTGAGAAAACTGGGATAGCAGGTGGGGGATGTAGGTCTTAGAACTGGAGGAGAAATGGTTGAGATAAGAAAAAGTCTATCATTCTGTTGATTTCTTTCGTGACATGATTATTCAAAAAGCTGTCTGCTGAGAATTGATCCTGGTTTTCATGGATCTTCATTGTAGTGGAGAAGTACTTAGTAATTGTATAACAAAAATAATTAGAAGCAGTGTGAAGGAAATAAGCAAAATGTTGACATTGAGAATAATAGAGAGGAAACTTACTTAGGAGAATGCCATCAAGAAAGACCTCTTTGAATAAGTGTCATTTCCAGCTGAGATCTGAAGGATGATGTGTAGAGGACCTAGGAGAGAGTCCTTTCCGAAGGGAACCACTAAATACATAGGTCCTTAGGTGATAGGCTGCTTGGCATATTTCAGAAACGAACAGGAAAAGAATGGATTTTGTGGCCAGAAGAGGTAAGTAAAGGACCTGGGTGTAGAAAAGAAGATGACTAGTGAAATGCACTGTGGAAAGAAAGTCAGCAATTGACTCGGGAGTCAAGGGAAAGGGAGAAGGGAGCACTTTGGTATCTGATCAGTGCCTGTATATGTGACGTCATTATTTACCAGGGAAGTAGATGCTAGGATAAGGGGCCCAGATTTCAGAGTTGGTTTAGAATGAGCGGACATGTATATTGCGCTCCCATCTTACCTCTGCTAAAATTCAGTTGCCTAAGAAACTTGAACTCAGCAATTGAATGAATGTCGATATTTGGATTGGTAGATAGACATATGAAAGGTTTTGGTAGATAGATGTGTTTCAAGCCATTCAGATGGAAAGATCACTTGTGAATACATAGGGCTAAACCACAGGAAGGGAAACAGCTGATGGCGTGGGAGGACACTCAGGAGCAGGGGGCCACGAGAGCTGAGGGAGGCTGTTTCAGGAATAGGTGAGTAAGTAGTTCTTTGGCGTTGTTTCAGAAGGATTGCAAAAGTGGATTTGGTTTTGGCATCATCTATTCCAGCTTTTCCTAACCACGTGGCAAAGGGGTCACAAGTGAAAATTGCATAGGGTGTGTGTGTGGGGAATGGGGGGATTAGCCCAAGACTAGGGGGAAACCTGTTGGACAGGAGGGCCACAGAAAGAGAACAAGGGACGGAGGGAGCCAGAGCTTGGGGAAAGATTGAGAATCACTGGTCTAGAATAATGGTCTCCGTTGCAAAAGCATTTGCAGTGCCATGTTGAGGAAGGTCCTCACCTGCTTTCGCTCAGCACAGCACAAAGTATCTTAGAATGGATCCGGTTCATTTTAACGTCTGTATGTAATGTATATTCCTCCACTGTGTGTTAGAGTGTGTTATATTAAGCTATTGTTAATTTTAAAAAAGACTGTTTAGTTTAAATTTTTAACCAATAGTTTGAGAAATTGATGGTACCAAGGAAAGGGGTTGACTGAAGGTGAAAAATTCTTGACTATATTAGAGAAGGTCAAGACTAAAGTATGTGTGAAGGGACTTGGTTTTGACAGAGAAAAAATAGTTTGCCCTTTACAGTGGGGGGAGAAGGGAGTTTTCAGATGTGGATAATTTTATACCTTTGGTAGTAGCACGAGGAAGCCCTATCATCTCAGTAAAGTAGGGAATGAAAGCATTAGTTTTGAAAGAGGGACTTGGAAAGCTCTATGTAAGAAATCATTTCTAGTAACTCCAAGAGTGCGTTGTTGGGACATATTGAATTTAAAATGAAGTCATGCTATCTGGTTTCTCACCATTTATATACTGTTATTTGGGTTAATGCTCAGAGAAAGTAGATACTTGGGGTCAACTAGCACCAGAGTTTTCCAGGCCAATATGATAGAAAGGGAAGGAAGGGAATAATATGCAGACTGTAGAATCTAAGATGAACAAAGAGAAACAGAACAGGGTTTTGAGATTGTGACAGGATCAGTGGCTTGGAGGTTCAATCAGGGGAAAGAATTCTTAGAAATGGAGATAGTAAATGAATGGAAGAAAAAGAGAGGAAGAGGTGTTGGAAGATGAGACATTTTGAATTTGGAATTTTGCTACAGATATGGTTTATGTCGACTAAGGATCTGTGGATTTGGGTTACTTAGTTATAGTGGAAAAAGGGATTTTAAGAGAGAGCATTACAACTTGAGCAGTGAAGATAATTGTTTTCATGCTTTACACGCTTGTTGACAGGAAGACAGTTGTTGGGAGTGAAGGGAAGGTGAGCTGGAACTCCAGGGTTGCTGCTGGGTGGAATTCATTACCCAGAATGAAGTTCCTAGGCAGTGGTGAGAGGAGCTGGGACAGAGCTCGAGCTTCTGCAAGAGCTCGGAGCCTGGCGGGAAGGGAAGTGGCTCAGAGCAGTTACGATAACGACAGTCCGCCGAGGCTCCGTGTGACGGCAAGAGCTTTCTTATATAAAAAACCCAATAAACAAAATGTTAAAAATTGATTTGCTTCTAGAATGTCTAAAATGTTAGAAATAATACCATACAGCCATGGGAAAATATCAACTTACCCATTAACATGCTCATACTGGTTTTTGGATAGAAAAATGAAGGGCCATTTTGAATTATGTATGTTCCATGTGGCAGCCACTTTGAAAGGAAGTGTCCTCCTAGTTTATTTCTGAGTTCCCTAATGTTAGCAGAGGCCCTTGAGAGCAGCCAGTCCAGATACTCAGTGCAGCGTTTCAGCCCCTGCTTCAGCTCTCTGCTCAGGTAAGCATCAGGCATCTGCTCGGATACCTCTAGGGCATTGTTCTGAGAACAGAAACCAGAATATTGCCGTGTCCCACAGTAGTTCCAAAACCTTTGTTCTCAGTGCATTATCCTCTTAAAAATCATTAAAGATCTAAAAGAGCTTTTGCTGGACATATCTAACAGAATTTATTAACTTTAAAGTATAATTTTCCCAGTACATATCAATATAAATAATAGTTTTAATGGACAATGATTTTTAAAAAAAAGTTAGTATGGAAGAGGCATGGCCAGTCTCCCTAGTACTAGGAGTAATCAGTAGAGAATAGCTGAGTCTCCCTGGCTGTGACAGGGCCATTCTCAGCCTGTTGTGGTGTCACAGGTCCTGTAGCCTCTGCAAGGTTCAGCTGTACGTACCTGGTAGGCAAACAACCTTTCGGCTTTAGTGTCAGAGTTAGGAAGCTTCAGCCTCAAGGACCACTTGGGAAGCCCAGGAATCCCCCGAGAGTCCCCAGATCATTGAGAATGCTGCATCTTTTACACCCACAGATTGAATGAATTGTTGAGGTAAACTGTTCGGGACCGAAATGAAAAAAAAAGTAGATACATTAGACATCATGAAAATTGTACTTCACACATGAGATCAACAAGTATGGAGTGTCTACTCTGTGTCTGTGTGTAAAACCCTAAAAATACTAACATTTGTATCCCTGTGTTCTTCAGTATGAACTCACTTTCATTTAAAAAAATATTCAGGATTGCAGATTTACTATCCTATAGCATCTGTTCATGAAAATGACAAAAACCTGCTGTGACTTTAGTCATGGTTTCAAATAAATTTCTATTTTGGTTATCATAACAATGCCTGTGGACATTAGAAGACGGACATATGTTGATGTATTTTACATGTTATACACTTGGTCTGCTGACAGTTCTTGGTGCCCGTGGGGACCTTCAGAACTCTTGCAGATAGGTCTGTGTAGCGGCCCTACCACTTTTGATCACTGTGTTCCTGTGTGTGGCTCCTCAGCCCACTCACCTCCAGGACCCCAGTCGGCAGTTAGCAGTTTCTGCCACCAGCATTGGAAATGCTGCACAAGGTCACTGGCTTGGAGCTGTTAGGACTGACGTGCTTTCACTTAGGGTGACTGTGTATCCTGAGGACGAGACAGAGTCAGAACGTGCTTGCACTTCTGGGGCTTCCAGTTCCCTCCACTTGCACTTCTCTTGCCAGAAGCCACGGAGGAGTGTTTGCTGATGGAGTCCTTCTCCCCAGCCCTGGGAGATGTTGCTGAGGGCTAATGGAAAGAATCGTGTGGAGACAGTTAATACTGAGTTAGAGAAATCTGGAAGTGTGGCAGTAGAGCAAGGGGAGGAGTGCGAAATTAAATGGTATCTTTTTAGAAATCTGCCTTACTGCAGTCTGCATTGCTCCTTGGGGATTGTTCTACTGAGTACGAGAAAATCAGCAAGCACTTCTTGAAAAACCCAGATGAAATTACTGCCATAAATTTTTATTTTTTTTCATGGTATAAAACCCTTAATTTAGATGGGAGGGTTTATTACCAGTGTTTTCTTGCCATGGCTAAGTTCAATTAATTTTAGATGACAAGGCAGCCAGCCCCCTCCTTGCCCCCACCACCTTTCTCCCCCAGGTATGGGAAGTACCATTTGTTATTGGTTTGCCGTTGGCTCTGGAGAGCTCATTAAAGCCTGGGAAAGGGATCCTCTCGCTCTCTCTTGACACCTTTCTGTTTCCTGCAGGGTTTGGTCTATCTGCGTTGTCACATGGAAAGTATATGTATAGTGTGTGTAAGGATAAGGTTAGCAGACAAAAGTGGTGGTGTTTATACTATCTAAATATTGACTTGAAATGACTGTTGCAAGTTAAGGAATCGTTGCCACGGTGTTTGGTAAGATGGGCGCTCAGCTTCAGTTGAGGTCTCGGAGAAGGATGTGGGCACATTTAGACAGGAAAACTTATTTAGCTTTCTGACAGTTCATATGTAACATACTTGGTTGTTTGAAAGCAGAAACAAGATGTCAACAGAATATCGTATTTGCTCACGTTCCTGAGACGTAGTACGCTGTGCCTCCAGGTTCCTTTTCCTGTCAGGATACTGTGAGCATATCGTGCAAACAAGGGACATAATCTATGGTGTTTGGGTTTGTTTTTCTCTGTATGGTAATAGAGAATCTATTGTAGTGTGAATAAAAGGAGTCGCAGGAGATTCATTACTGCTTGTGAAGTGTATTCTGTGTGTCTTTCAGCATGTGACTCTTTTACTTACAGAGCAGATATAAAAATGAGAACTGTGGTGATATAGAATACATATTGCATAAATAAGCAATTCAAACAAAAGTTTTATCATGATAACAAACAAATACCCTACTCCAGGGGTTGGAAATTAGAATCCTGTTATATTAAATGCTTGACAATTAATTAGCTATTGTCTATAAAGTTCCCAAGATGACAAGTTACTTAAATACTATTATTAGAAATAGCTGGATTAGTAATAATAATATTCAAGTGCAATTTGCTACAATGAGGAGATTTTAAAAATAAAGATAAATGTGCGTGATCATAGCCCCAGTGATCCGTGTACTGAGTGCAGAGCATGCGCTCTCCCCTGCAGCACTCGGCACTGAGTTTGGAGGGGAGGAGACAAAAGTGCTTAAATTTGTTAATATTTCTTTCTCTGCTTTGTGTATATTGCATAACCCCTTGTCAAAATAGTGTTCACTTTGCAAAATTAAAGAGAAAATAAGAAAGCTGACAGAAAAATAGGCTTGGCAGAAGGCCAAATATGAAAGATGAGCCACTCTAGCGGCTGCTGACAGGCATTGTTTAAACTCCAAATATTCTAGATTGTTCATTAGTTTGAGTGTGTGTGTGTGTGTGTGTGTGTGTGTGTGTGTGTGTGTGTGTTTAAAGATACATAATTGGTATGGATAAAAAATGTGCAGAGACTTAACTTGGTTCTAAAGGTTTTTGTTCTGTGGAATTTATTTCCTTTTGGTCCCATTCATTTTGGGTATAATTTTTGTGAGAGTCAGTATGGACCCAAGAGCTGGGCTGATATAAGTAACTTGGGAGAGGAAATCACCAAAGTGGAGGTCACGTAAGTCCAGATGACGGAAAGTCAGGCTTCCGAGAAAGGTGGTATGGTTTTCTTGGTTGTCATAATCAAAGAATGAAAATTTCTGTGTGTGGATACATATCCATCACCCATTTCCTATGTCTCCTTCCACTGCGCGTTCCTTGCAGCTTCAGGACTGAGTGAGAAAAGTGAGCCCAGGCGGTGTGTGGGACTCTCCAGCCAAGACATTGAAAGGTTAGGGTGTGATTCTCCGGCAGCCCTTTCCGGTCACTCCCTGCTCTGTGCTCTTCAGGGCTCTAGCAGAACAGAAGTAGAACCATGCATATTTTCAAAAATACTGACCTAAGTAATGACAAAGTCATCTTATGTTACACATGCTACATCGTTTAGCACAACATGCTGTTTAGAAGTTGCTTATCATCACATATGAAATGCAGACAGCAGAATAGTTCCAGTACAGTGGCTGGTCCTTAGTACTCATTTGATTTATGAAAAAACAATATGGTAGATACACTGGAATTTCTTCAAATTTGTTCCCAGATATTATAGATGAGTGTCAGGAAATCGCTTTTGTAAATGATCTGACTTCTGTAATGCTTAGGGACCCCTCTAATTGTTGTCTTACTAAAGGTTTTTATTATAGAGGACAGGAGATACCTCAGAGCCTGGAGGCTGTGCTTTGCATGCATGAGCCCCAGATACTACCACAGGAGCACCCAGATACTCCTGGGGCAGCCCCTTGCTCTGCACTGGGAGTAGCCCCTAGGACTCTGGGTGTAACTGAAACAAACAAACAAATAAAATTATTGATGTGGAAGTAACTCTACAGTTAAATGTTTCTGTAAAGCCAATACAATTACAAAAAGAAGCACAAAGCACTAGGCTTCCCTGAACCTTAAATTCACCAGTTTTCTCGCATAAGCCAAGTGGTGATCAGTACCTCTCAGTACCTCTCCCTACAGAGCCGACGCCACCATTCTCGGTTGCTTACAGTTTGACTCTAGCCAACCTCATTTAACTAAGACTTGAAAAAAATATTCTCAGCCCTGCGAGGCACATATGAGAATAGCCAAATCTAAGTCTTTACTTGTAATGGTTGCTTAGCTAGTTGGTTGGAGCTTTGTAGCAATAAAAATTTGGAAATTTTCTGTTACATGGTGATTTTTATTATAAAAGATCTAGCTGTAAGGACTAGCCATGTATATTAATTCTTTCTCATTGAATACACTGTTCTTTTTCTCTCCCTTCTTCTCTCTTTTCATACCCTTTCCTTCATTTCACTCCCTCTCTCTATATAATGATCTGGGAAACTTGAAGAAGGGAATCTTACACAGCCACCTTTTATGGGGTCCACAAGTCCTGGTCATTTTGGAGAACTAATTGGTTTTCATACTGTATTTAGCAAAATGTACTGAATGTAGCACCTTTCATAACAGGTAAAATGATTAAAGAGGGAATGCATTTTGGTGGGAAGAAAAGAAAATTCTTTAGTTTTTATTAGAAACATATCACAAATCAAAATAATCAGGTAATGTTTTATCCCTAAATCTTGTATGACAGCAATGGGAGGTGGGGAAATTTCCCTGCATGTGTACATTTTGAGAAATACAGTGTTTTTATTTGGTACAGTTGCATATTCATTTTTAACAGACTGCATCTTAAAAGGATTGGACTTTTATAGATTCTATGAATATTCAGAGAGTCACCAAAACTAATTCTGTCCTTTACCTTATGTATCTAGACCCATCTGTCATTTGTTTGCTAGATGGTCTTAGTTCTGTATTGTGAGATTTCCCTCTTGAGAAAAAAATATTTCCCATGTATGCAGCAGACCCATGTTTGGAGTATGGATCTTGGAGAGCAAATGAGCATGTGTGCACATTGTGTGTGTGGGGGGGGGGCACGCGCGTGCGTCTTGGCAGGTCCTGCTCACTGTGGTTCTGGCAGTAGGTCAAGGGCTTTTAGGGTTTTCTTTAAGACACTGACACAGCAAAGGAAGGGGTAATCACTATTGCCACTAGCTTGTCATCAGGGTACTTGGCAAGCTGGCCAAAGCTAAAAGCCTTATCCATTTGCATTTTAATTGGCATGACCATTAGCCTAAAGTCAGAATCTTAAAAGTTGTCCCTGGGGTCCTTTCTCCCTTTACCCTTTCCTTTTCTTGAAACTCATTTGCATCTTCAACATTTTAAAACATTAAATGACCCCCCACCCTCCGCAATAGTTTCTCAACATTTTTAAACTTAAGCCCTTTTTTGATATACTTAAAACTTCATGCCTCCTTAAATGTTATTTAAAATTGCCATTATGAAAGTGAGGATGGTAACAAAGAATCAGGGCAATAATGTATTAGAAGGATGTTTTTTCTTAATTGTCAGAAGACATCCGTGTGCACAAGTCAGACAGTGGCAGGGGCTTGCTCTCCCCGCCCTTGCTAGTGGCAGAGCACTTCAGAGCTTGCTTTCACAGTCTGTACTCCTGCTCTTCCCATGATCACAGAGGGCAGAGTGCCTGCTTCATAAATATGGTCTATTTTACTACAATTCTGAAAGTGCACACTCAGCCTCGCAGGTGCCCATCTTCCCCAGAAAAGGGTTTGATGTCTCTGGTACCATCTCCTAGTGCCTCGTCGTTTTAAATACTTAACCCTGAAGAGAGACAGATGAAAGTAATTAGGATGGGATAAGAAGACATTCTTATTCATGAACACACCAGTCTCTCAGCCACCACCCCCACGGGCTGTTATTATTTCTCCTCCGCTGTCCTGCCCACCTCCGAGATCCACCTGCGCCTTAACTTGGGCCCTGTCCTCCAGTCCAGTTGGGTCAAACCCTGCCAGAATTGCTGGTTCCCACATAGGAATGATTCTGCTGGACTGTGGGCCCTCCATAGTCAGACACCATGCAGAAAGACCTGCTGCAGTAAGTAGCATATAAAGCACAGAACGAGTATTAGTTCTTTTGCCTTTCCTTCCCTCTGTAGAATTCACTATTCCGCATCCACATCACCTTTGTCTTTTTCTAGTGTATGAAGGCAAAGAAGAGAATTTTCACAGGTGAAATTCCTAGTGTGTATTATTAATGTATCTGAGTCCATATCACCTAACGGTGAACCTTGTGGGGAGGAGACCCGGGGTCTGCATTCTCCCACGAGTGAGAATGGGCAGGGAGTGCCGTTCTCAGATGCTTCCTGCGTGAGTACAGGCACTGGGCCTAGCATCATTGCACTGAATCTTCTCATTTCTTCCCAGGCGAAGGAAAGGCTTGTCTCCATTTCATAGATGAAGAAATTAAGACACAATAGATGCTTCTCACCTAAGTCGTTCTGTCAGGGTGGGGTCAGAATCCGAAGCCATTTCTCTTTATAGTATACAGAGTTGCTTCACTGGCTCCAGTGAAATGAATGATTATTTCACAATTTTCTGTTCTTTGAGTAAGCAGAAAAAGAAAAAAATTCTTCAGTTGTTACTCTTTTGAAAATAACTACCTCATTCTGCCTACTGCCTGCTTTGCTCTAGATCAGTGGATTACTTTTTATTAGCTGTTAATATTGAGTACAAACAGAAGACTATGTTTAGGTATTTTTAGTTATTACAAATAGAATTATCTCCTCAGGAGAAATTATTCAAGATTTATTGTATATTATATATAGAATTGAAGTATTCATGTGTGTGTGTATTCTTGGAATTTTCTTGATACCCTGCATATCAATAAAAGTAAATATATTATCTCTTCAGAATAATATTTGGAGATTTTTAACTTTAGGTATACTTTAATAGAAGTTGAACTATGAAAAAAAATACCTATTTCGTGTCGCTTTTTAGCTTAAGGATGAATGTTCCCATAAAAATTAGTAAAAGATATTTTTTACAATTTTGAATTTGCCATATATGGTCAATTTATAACAGACAATCTAGAATTACATCTTTATTATATTATTCTGGACTTTAATTTTCAGTACATAAAAAATTCAGTTGCTACCATTCCGGTACTGGCAAACCCAGATGTTTTCCTGTGCCTTAGACATTCATTCACTCTGAACTGCCTATTCAAGTAAGGTGTTTGTTTGTTTTTTTAATTTGATGTCTTGTGTTACTGTCCAGAAAAGTAAGGGAAAACAATTATACTATAAATTTATAAGATTCTAATTTTGGTGAGAAATTTGTCAATGAGCAGATGATATCAAATTGAAAATATGTGCTGACAACAAATACAACTCACAGGCTGAAGAAAAAGTGATAGTTGCCAGGGAAGGAGGGGCCAGATGAAGAGTTGGAGGGAGGGCAGAGGCTCGGCTGGTTCATGACAGAGAATGGCCCTGGGACCCGGGGCCGCTATGATGCAGCATACACGGCTGAGAAGTGAAACTGGACTTCCGGAGTTAGTAGTGTAAACCAGTGGTAAAGAGCAGCACTTTAAGATACCAGAATAGAGCATTATATTTAAAAAGATCTAAAGCTAGGATAAGGAATGTGTATTTAATGTGTACTTAAGGAATGAGGCCGGAGAGATAGTACAGCAGGTAACCTTCGCCTTGCCAGAGTTCTGTCCCCACTTACCCATATGATCAGGCCCCCAGGAATCAGCCCTGAGCTCAGAGCCAGCTACGCCCCGAGCATAGGCAGGTGTCTCTCCAAGACCAAAAAAAAAAAAAAAGAAAAAAGTTAAATTAAAAGTTAAAGTTATGACTACCTTTTTTTTTTTCAATTTCAATTCAAATTTCATTTTTTTCTTTTCCTACTGAACTTTGGCCTTTGGAAACTGCATTTTAAGCCTTTGACCACATGAGGGTGCTCTGCTACTGCAAGCCACCTATTTCAGCCAGGAGGCATCAAATCTCTTCATTTGTTCTCACTAAAAAGATAAAGGATTTGTATTCTTGTAATGCCAAATCAGTTCATACTTAACATTCAGCCTTTAGCTGTAGAAACTTGTTTGAATGACACTAATGGCTTCATTTCAAGTTATTTTAATGTTTAATGCTGTGTAATCTACACAAATGTGTATAATCTGTCATTTAACTAGATGAAAATAATTTACTGTTACCATTGTTTTTAGAATTAATTAATGTGACTAATTGAAGTTAAAAACACTAACGCCAGTTTTCCTGGTTGATTGCACGATCTCATTGTAAGGAGTTTCTCCCTGTCTCGGACCTTACCCTGTCAGCCCAGGCCTCTGTCTGCCACACCCCTCCAGCCCATTCTCTGCTGCTTGTGGATTTAATTTGATTTCAGTTTAGCAACAGCTAAGTTGGCAGCAAAACTCACTGTCCCTACATTGTTTTTTCTCCGAAAAACTGTCTTTGCAGTGCATATGATAGAAGCCCCCTAACAGTATTTTATTTTTCCAAAAAAGAGTGTAATAATGGTTGAAATCCCTAAATAATTAAATGCACCTGAAAGGGAGAAAAGCTAGAAGTACTAGTTGACATCACTGGCCCTGGCAGTCAGGAGGATTCATTTTCAGCAGGAAACGTTGGGACCTCGGGATTCTTGCCTGAAGACCCCATCAACACAGCTATTGTTGCCGAGGACTCTCAGTAATAACAAAAAACAAAACCAGAATCTCCTGTTGTTTTCCAGGCTTTAGTCTGGTCTTGGAAATCAGCTGAGTGTAAGTCAAAATCAAGTAACACCTTTCTGGCAGCTTGCTTCTGCTGCTCTGATGTGTTATATTAAAACTGCCCGTTAAAGCCCCTGTTTGTAGGCATAAATAATTCTTTCTGTTTAAGCGTTGCTCCTCCAGGTTGCCAGAAGAAGGAACATTTTCACCCTTGTAATTGCTGACAAATAATCTCTGTTCAGAGTAATTGTTAGGTCATACCATGCTTTGTTATCGCTCTAAGCTCTGGGGGAGTATTTTTCCGTCCATAACCTGGAGAGTATTTCAAGGGTTAAAATGCAGAAGTGTCTCATTATATTTAGATTAAATTTAGATCTGAATTTTTGGTTTAAATGAGCAATCTATGAACAGAATTTATTGGGGCTAGTGGGTAAGAGGTCCCGGTTCCCTCCGCAGCCCAGACGGTGCCCCAAGACCCTGAACACTGCTGAGTGAGCCCCAAACGTGTCCACTTCTCATAGAACTTTATTATCTGATAGGTATTATTTTTTTAAAGAAAGATAGTTTTTATTGACACTTACTTAGATGTGTGGGAGAGAAAGGGAGGCAATATTTGTTCACGAGAGAACATGGGCTTCTCCACAGAGGAAGAGCTGCTAAAGAAGCAGGAAAGTGAAACGCATGTTGAGGGAAGAAGGCGGGCTTGAGGAGCAAGGCTGTGTCTTCTAGTTATTTACATAGAATGGTGACACTTTTATTTAGTGAATAACAGTTGAAATTGAAAGCCTAGATTTAATTTTATGAATAAAATACAATCCTTATTGCTTAGTATATTGATTCTGGTTTACTTGTCAATATTTCTAAAGGAATTTATGATATTTGCATCATGCCATAATTTTTTGTATCAGAATTTGACTTGTATAGATTTTATATATATGCATTATGAAAGGTATGTATTTCATATGCACATGTAAATATAGGTTTGTGGTGTATATATGTATATTCTTATATTTATGTATGTGTGTAATATAAAATATATACTATATATGTATAAGTATATACATATATTGCTAATCTTCTCTGTATATGGTGGGCTGGAGCGATAGCACAGCAGGTAGGGCATTTGCCTTGCATGTAGCCAACCTGGATTTGATTCCTCCATCCCTCTTGGAGAGCCTGGCAAGCTACCAAGAGTATCTCACCCGCACGGCAGAGCCTGGTAAGCTACCCGTGGCATATTCGATATGCCAAAAACAGTAACAACAAGTCTTACAATGGAGACATTACTGGTGCCTGCTCAAGCAAATCTATGAGCCACGGGATGACAGTGATACAGTGATATATATGTTATGCATGTATATGTACAAACATAATAGTAATAGTTATCTCAGGTAAAACAAAATAATTGAAATAAAAATGGTATTTATTCAGATAAAGAAACAAACATCATAACCTCTCATTGTCTGTATTGCAACCATAACGCCCCAGGCGGGGGTGGGGGGCGGTGTAAGAAGAAGAGGGAGAGGGAGGGAGGGGCAGGGAGGAAGGAGAAGAGAGAGAGAGAGACAGAGACAGAGAAAAGGAAAGTGCCTGCCATAGGTTCGGGAGGGTGGAGGCAGGCAAACTGGGGACACTGGTCCTGGGAAATGCACTGGTGGAGGGATGGGTGCTGGAACACTGTGTGACTGAAACCAGACCATGATAAAATTTCTGTGTCTGACTCAAAAAAAAAATCTATAAATTTACATACTTACCAAAAATGTGGTGTTTATTCTTAAATCAAGGCCATGTAACACTTTGAGGTGATGTGATAAAATTCTTGAATGGCAGAGTAATGTGATTTTTAAAATCACTGTTTTAATTGCATCCTTTTCTTTGACTCCATAAATGACAACATTACCCACCAGCAGTTTATGGGGACTGTCCTTCCATGGGACTGACACTCAAACAGTAATATTAGGGAGTAGATATAATTATTATACAGTGACGGAGCTGTCACTTTGGAAACATTAAAATTGCTCTCAGGATCATGCCTTGGCACACCATCCTCGGAGCCTGGCTCAGTCTGTCTCCCCTCAGCAGCTTCCTCTGAAGGCGTGCCCCCTGGAGGCAGTGGCCTGGACATCCCAGGCGCCCTTGCATCTGCTCCTTTGGGCCCCCCAGACTTGCTTAGGCTGTTGATGTTTGTCAGTTTTCTCATCTCTAAAATGGAATATGATTAGTCTTTTTCCAATTTTATCCAAGACAGAGTAAACAGTAATAGTTTTAATTTGAGAATTTTGAGCCTGAGGGCAAAAACTATTTACTGTGTAGATTTTAACCTTCTGTGTTTTGGGATGTGGAGGAAGCAGTCCTTTTCTTTTCTTTTCTTTTCTTTTCTTTTCTTTTCTTTTCTTTTCTTTTCTTTTCTTTTCTTTTCTTTTCTTTTCTTTTTCTCTCCTTTTCTTTTCTTTTCTTTTCTTTTCTTTTCCTCTCCTTTTCTTTTCTTTTCCTTTTCTTTTTTCTTTTCTTCTCTCCTCTCCTCTTTTCTTTTCTTTTCTTTTCTTTCCTTTTCTTCATGAAGACAATAAACAAAGTTGAAAAGCCAGGTATTGGGAGAAAGCAGGTGGGTGGGTCGCCTCATATCGCTGGCACACGGGCAGTATCTCCTGAATTATTCTGAACTTTCTTGGACCAGGTGGAGGATTCAGATTTTTTATCCTTCATTCTCTCTTAACTTCATGATTTCCATAAGAGACTCCAAAAAAAATCAAGCAAAATATTTATTGGTGTGTGATAATGGATAGACTGATATCCTTAAGAGATGCAATGTTATCAGTATTTGAATACTAAGATTAAATTAAGTCATAAATTAGGACATAGCATTTCCTAAGGACATTTTATGTTTTAATCAATGCTAAGATGGAAAAGATAAACAGCTACTAAGGTAACAATAATAGTAGGAAAATGATTAGGTGTTATGACTTAATATTATACAGGAAAAAATAATTACTTGTTGAGTACATGTATGTCTTTGCTGGTTAGCTGGTTATCACAGTAAGGTGAGGACTGCAGCTTATTCAGGGGGTTTCTCACCATTTCTGGAACCTGGACTCGACTCTTGGTTGGTGTCACTATTACTCTGTCTTTCTATCAGCCTCATGATACTCGGAGTGGGTATCATGTTTTGCATGGTGTTGCATTTGTAGGTATTCACAGGGTCAGAAAACATCACTTTGGTCTTTAGGACAGCCCTGCCAATCTGTTCTTGAGACCATTTCTTCTTGAATGTGGTTCTCACAGTCTTTTGTCCTTTTTCATCTTAATTTATATCTGTCCTTGAGAAACTCCCTGTATGAAGATCATTGTAACTTTTTTCTATTTCACCTCAAAACGTTCACCACCTTTCCTCTTCCCTGTTTGTTGTTTGTATTCTTTTCGCTCCTAACCAACATTTTCACTCCCTGGCTCGGAAAAAACAATGGTGCGGTTCTTTGGTGTGTTCTTTGAGAAGAATCTTCATCCAGGTGTTGAGCTCCTTTTAAGCTTTGGTTCTCTCTGCCTTTGCGCCTAAAGATCTCGCAGACTTCCTGAAATGAATTTCTGTGCTCTCCAAATTCAAAGGAGAGATGAATTTCCTCGCAGTGGATGTTCTCTCTTACTGTTCCTTGCCTTCTTCAGCCCTCTCCTGGGCAGTGTGGATTTTAAGTAGCCTGCATCATAGAAGCCCCAGTTCCCTTCTTTGCTTGTCAGATCAGAAAGACTCTTTGACTCAGCATGTCTTAAGGTTGTCTCATTTGGTAGGTGAGGCAGATGGTGTGCAGAGAGACGGTGGGAATTGCCTGAGGACGGGAGCCAACCCACTACTCTCCCCTTGGTCCCCTGACTCTTTGTCACTGCATTTTGTCCGGGTTAGCTCCGACTGAACAGTGCCTCTGCAGGCTGTGCAGGTGGCGGGCTGGCGTTGACTGTGTCTTAAAGACTGGTAGAGTGTTAGCCAGCCCCAGGAGATCTTCCCTTCTGTGGCCCCACACCAGCACTGGGTTATTACTGGTCTCTTTCAGATCACAAAGAACAGAAGCAGGCGATTCAGCTAGACAGAAACACACATTTCTTAAATTAAAAGCAGCAAATTTTAAATGGTGAAAGGCAGAGTAGGAAAATAATAAAATTTATGACAAAAAATAGGTTAAATTCTTTCTTATTTGGCTCTTTTTTTAAAAAAGAACAAGATGCGCACTCCAGAAGAAAAATGGGAATAGGACATGTGGCAGCGGGAATAGACAGTTCACTAAGGAAGGCATATAAATAAAGGGCTATGTGAAGAAAAGATCAATCTTATTGTGAAGCAAAGGAAACCATTTTGTGCTTATCAAATGGGAAAATATTTTTAATCTTGTTCATATCATGTTGGAGAAGGCAGGGTAAAACATAGTTTCATGCATGCTGATCCTGTAAGGATTAATTAGTAATGGAAATTATGATAGGTACTTGCAGTGGAATTATACAGTCATTAAAAATGTTTTAGGAGAATTTTATGTAACATAGAAATGTTCTGAAATTGTTTCATAACAAGCGGGTGGGGGAAGATACTAAAGTAAATGATATTCTAATTTTTAAACGACATATGTGTATACGCATTTTTTAAAAGATTGTAAGGATATATGCCAAATGTTTAATATGTTCATCACCAAATGAATTATGAATGATTATTCTCTTTAACGTTTTTTCATTTTTAAAATTTTCTGTAATGAATGTGAGCTACTTGGAAATTAAGAAAAAAAAAGTGTTTTTTGTAAGAGGAATTGGAGCTTCGCCTTCAGATCATACATTCTTTGCAGAGCCGCTGGTTCTCATCTGACCTTTGAAAAAGCTGTCTCCTGCTCCTCAGTTTGTGTAGCTGGTGTCTGTGGTAAGGTAAAGGCCACACTCACTGGGCATGTTGAGAGCAGGCTGTCTGGGAGCTGTCCACCTCATGGCGTGCCCGCTCCTCTCAGCCTGGGTGTGCTTCCTTTGCAGATGGAAGGTGTCGGGTTATAGTACCTCCGAGGAAAGGGCCCTCATAGTTCTAAAGGGGGATTCTTCTGACACTTCCCCCAGGCACTTCAGCGTGTTTTCCTTCTCATGCCCTGCCATATCAGTTCATTGATCCCAGGGTGGGAAGCCAGAGCTGCATTATAAACTGACTCTGGGAGACTGTCTGTTCCGGATCTAAATGAACAAACTGGGCCCAAACTATAGTGCATTGGGTTTGGCCTGCACCCAGTGAGCTAGGTTGGATCCCCGGCACCACGTGGTGTTCAGAGCACGGCACTGCCAGGAGTGACCCCCAAGGAAGCCCCCAGCACAGCTCCCAGACAAAAACAAAAACAGAAGACTTCATAGAAACTTTTAAAAGTGAAATCACTTTTTTTGAGCAGATTTTTGTTCTTCACTATAGGCATTATCATATTTCTTCTTCTTCTTCTTTTCTTTTGGTAGGGCCAGGGATTTCCCGGTGCTGCTCAGGAGGCCCCAGGGCCCCACTGACAGCTCTCAGCCAGTGGGTCAGTGGGTTGTGGTTCTCGCTGGGAATCGAGGACGTGCCTTTGCTCGGCCCTGTAGTTCTGGGCAGTGCGGAGGCTCCAGCGCCACACTCAGTGCTGCATGGGGCACAGCCTGGTGCTGAGAGGGAGCCCGCTGGGCGCAGGCTGGCAGAGGCCCTCACTGAGCCCTTCTCCCAGCCCTCCTGATACACTTTCAAGGTCCAGCAGGAGGCAGCAATTTTTTTTTTTTTTTTGGTAAAGGACTAGATACTAAGATTTTTTGGCTTTGTAAGCCACACAGAGTCTCTGTTGAATGTTTTGTTTATTTTCTTTTAAGCCTCTTATCAAAGATGAAATATCTCTTACCAGTTTGTTGGCCATAAGCTAGTTATGGTTTGTTGACCTCTGTTCAAAATCTTAGGAGGACAGGCTAGTGTATCTTTTGATACTTGTTTTTCTGTTCCCATATTCCCAAGGACTTCAAACTTTATAAATAAAGTTATGCTTCAGTTGGACAAAAAAGGAATTTCTATAATGGGTAACCAAAAGCAAAAGCATATTATTTTGTCTAGTTCATTACATGTGTGTTAACCAGAAACTTAAAGGTGGAATCTTCATCGTAAGACTTTTTAAAGCTTTTTTACATATCATGTTATAAATATTACTCTGAGAATATCTAGAATCCTAGGTTTAAGGAAAAACTCAGAGAGTTGACCCTTAAGCAGTGAGCAGGGCTCATCAGTGCTTTTAACTCTCCCTCCTAAACACAGTGGTGAAGAGCACAGGTGTCTGGGACGGAAAAGGTCGTACAGGGTTAATGCACGCAGCCCTAATTTGTCACTGAAACCACATGATTCCCTCGTACCAGCATGAGTGATCCCTGAGCCCAGAGCCAGGGGTATGAGCTTAGCTCCTGCTGTGCCAAAAAACCAAAACACACATGGATTTTCCCCACCTTTCCCTGCTCTTATTGCTGTTGTCGCAATATCCAGGGATCTGCCCATCCCAAACTTGGTTGCTTTGTCCATTGTGGAGGCAGGGGAGAGGGAGGGAAAGGCGCCATCCACTTTGGCATACTTACTGCACTGGTTGGTTCGAGGCAGTGCCGGGGTTGAACTCATAGCCGTAAGTATGTAAAGCAGGAACTCTGCCTGTGAGCTACAGCCCCCATCCCTGGAGTCCAGTTGTTTTTTTGTAATTGTTAACTCGAGTTTGGCCTTAACTTGGTCATGTATCAACTAACTTCCAAGTTAGTAAGCTGGGCCGCATCTCAGTCTTCTTTAAATGAAGGCAACAGCAGAACATATATTGTAAGGCTGGTATAATTATCAAAGAAGAACTGGCTTGCAGTCCAGCCGTGACACAGAGGACACAATTTGGTATAGGTCTGTTATCTCTGACTCTTTTAAGAGTAGCCAATGTTTTTCATCAGGTGCCAGTTATAATCTGTTTATAACTGTTTATAATCTGTTTACAGAAGCCAGCCCCAGAATATGTTTTCGTAACTCTGAAGTACATTATATCTACTCTAGTTAAATCCAGCCTTCTGACCCAGGAGTTTATTTCTTTTTATTTAATTCTTATCAGACATTAATGGCCCCTGGAAAAAATGAAAATAAAGTACTACCTCATTAATTCCAGTTCTGCTAACCTTTTGCCATAAGTCTGATGGCCCTGTGTGCTAGTTCTTTTTGTTTAACTTCATCCTTCCTGGATCCTAATGTATTGAAGAGTCAAGAGCTGGTTGTAGTATCCTAGAACAAAGATTTCATCATCACTTCATTTTTCACTTAGTAAGTATTTACAAAGCATCTGCGTTAAGCCTAGGGCTGGACAATACTCCGCCATCGTGTGATTTACACTCTACCAGCAGTGATAGAGAAATGAGATATGAAGAAATAAATAGGATACTTGCTGGTAGTGTTTTGAAGAAATTGGAGTGGTGTCTTGTGCTTAGTGGGCGACTGAATTCTGGGAAAGGGTACCTGAGAAGGATGATAGGGGGAGGTCTCTCGGAGGAACTTGTTTAAGTTGAGATTTGATTGATGAAAAATTGGCCAGGCAAAGGGCTAAGAGAAAGTGTTCTTCCCTCCAGTGAATAGCACTACCTTGGGGTGCTTAAGCTTAAAGAAGTCCACATATGTCTAAAATCTAATAATAAAGAGTCTGCACGTGTTGGAAAGAGATGTGACTAGAAATGAGGGAGATGTAGGCAGAATCTGGGAATTACAGAATCTTAATAGTCTGGATCTAATTCTAAGCATGATGGGAAGCTATTGGAGGGTTTAAGTCAGGAGATGAAATAATTTCGTCTATAGTTTTGAAAGATCACTTGAGCGACTATGAGGATGAACTATAAAGGGGATCAGGAGTTAAGCAAGTAAGGGATGGGATTAGAGAGAGCCTGGAAGCAGCTGCCAGTGCTGCCGGGGAAAGCAAGGGGAGGGTTTTCATGAACGCCTGAAGAAGATACTCCTTCAGTGTAGGCAGAGGGGAAATGGGGCCGGGCAGGAGATGCTACATATGACAGATAACAACTGAAAATTGACTAACGGATCTAGCAAAATAGAGTTTATTGGTGACCTTGCTAGGAGCCAATTCAATGAAGTTGTGGGAGAGGAGAACAGAGGGTGAGGTGGTAGGGATAACAATAAATGCTGAAGATGAAAGGAGGATCATTGGGAAGGGAGGCCGAGAAATGACAAGGAGGCTGGAGGCGCGCTCCAGGTCACGGGAGGATGATATTAAGGTATGTTTATATGTGAAATGGAGTGAAGGAGGATTTGATTGTGCAGGGGAGTGATCACAGCAGGGACTGAGGCCCTGAGAGGAGTTAGGGCCATAACCTCGAGCTCCTGGAGAATATTGTCTGTAGTTTGGGACGAGGTTTCTTCTTTTGTGGGAGCCAGAGTAGCAGTTGTGTGCATGGGTAGATTGCAGAAGGCAGAAAGGAAGCGTCACCTTCGTGTTCACAGTCTGTGTTTTGCTGGGCCTTTGTGGTATGTTATAGCCCTCTAGATCTTCTTGTGCTGTCGGACTGATTTATTTGTGCAATATATTTTTCTCCCTCCCCAGGCCATGTATCTCACATACAGATCTGTTTACATGTCTGTCTCTCCCACTGAACTGGCGTCTCTTCAACAAGAGTGGTTATCGCTGTATCTGCAGACAGAGCTCAGTGTTCAGCCAGAATTGAGTTGAAGGAATGACAGCTGCATCAGTACAAAGGGCTCGTGTAGCTGCTACACAAGTGTGCAGTAGAAAGGAAAGTAATTCTAGAACATGAATAAAAGTGTTTGCATGTCCTACTTAGAATTAATATGATTAAAAACAAAAACAAACTGAATGAATTGCTGTTACCATGGTTGAGAAATTGCTAAGAGTGAAAAACAAAAGGCCAGCTCACTACCACAAGGTGGCATTGTCACAGCCCCTTTGCGTAGGCATGGGTTTGGAGCACTTGGGTGGAAAGTGCAAATCAAGGTTCAGAAGAAAATGAGACCTGAGAATATATGGGGAAAACAAACCATACTGTGGTCAACTTAATTGTGGGAATCTCAGAGTAGCAGGGGAATTCGTGTGTTTGGAACAGGAGTAAGTGTGTTTTTTTTGGGGGGGAGGAGGGTGAGGGAGGCACACCCAAAGGTGCTCAGGATTACCCCTGGCTCTGTGCTTAGGGAAACTTCTGGTGGTATGCAGGGGACCCTATGCTGTGTCCAAGAACAAGACCCCGATGCATGCAAGGCAAGGGCCTTTCCACTGTACTGTGTCTTTGGCCCAAAGCAAGAATAAATATTAGAGACATTCCCTAATTATATTTGTCCAGAAACGAGTGAGAGTGACTTTTAGTTTAGCTTGTATAGTTTGCACAGAGAGTCTCTTGCCCGCACGCCTGGCTGTCTTCTCCAGGGCCCCTCGGAGGGGATGGGCTCCAGCTTCCCTCCCCACCCTGAGCAGAGCTACAGCCTAGCAACAGCCGTGCTTGAGGCCCCTCTCCACACGTTCGGACAGGCCTCACGCATGAAGGTACCAGCAGAGGAACCCAGGTGTGTGTAATCCCATCAACGGACAACATCCAGAGAGAGACTTAAAAGCAAGCTCTCAGAAGAGAGTGATGCAGAGAGTGTCTTGCCCATACACCTGGCTGTCTTCCCCGGGGCCCCTTGGAGGGGATGGGCTCCAGCTTCCCTCCCCACCCTGAGCAGAGCTCCCAGCGGCCGAAGACCACCGGAACCTAGCTACAGCCATGCTGGAGGCCCCTCTCCACACGTTCGGACAAGCCTCATGCATGAAGGTACCGGCAGAGGAACCCAGGTGTGTGTAATCCCATCAACGGCCAACATCCAGAGAGAGACTTAAAAGTAAGCTCTCAGAAGTGCACGGCCGCAAAGCGGCCGTGCAATATCTTTAGCCTACTACTCTCTCTGGGAGAAACTGGCAATCTTCTGAGAGTTTCCTGCCAGCCTTCCCATGGTGTATTCATATGCAAAATCCAGTAACAAGCTGGATCTCATTCCCCTGACCCTGAAAGAGCCCCCAGTGCGGCATCATTGGAGGACTGAGTTGAGATAAACTTCTAAGATCTCAGGGAAAGGATGAAATGAGAGGTTACTGAGCCCGCTCGAGAAATTGATGATTAATGGGATTTCATGATCGTGATTGAGTTCGCTCCCAAATGCTTTTTCTTGGATTGGAGGAGGGGAGCGGGGTGGGCGTGGGAGGTAGGGAGGAAAGACACAACAGAACAAAATAATTAACTTTCCTCTTGAACATTATCCTGCACATCCTAAATGAAACACGACTTTTTGAGTTACAGGCTTTCCCTGGCAAAGAGGCTAGTTGTAAGAGCATAATCTCTTATGTATATGCCCTGAAGTTAATGTTTCATAGTGCTCCAGGTTTGTGTGATGTACTGTAAATTATATCCAGCCCCACGGTTCTTTTAGCCAACTGCACTGAGTATCATGAAATGAGTTGTCGTGGAAAGAACCATCGGGATGTGCCTTTATCACACCTAACTGCAGCCCCCAGCCCCTGCTGTTGACACTGGGAACTTTTTCTTCCGCTTTTCACTGGATGGAGGTCTCCACACCAGAGTTGCTTTCTCTCTGCTCCCAGGTACTCGCAGATGGTGCTGCCCCCTCTGCTGTGGAGAGCGGAGCCCCCTCATCCTGTTTGCTCCATCCCTGAGGCCTGGGCACACCGCCTGAAGAGCGATCACGACCAGGGGGCCCGGCCCACAGAATCTTTCCTCCAGCTTCACTACAACACAGGCCTCATTTCCCCTGGATTTCACTCTTTCTGACTTTGCATCTTACTGTACATAAGGCTGAAGCCCCTACGACTCACTCTTCATGCACTGGGAATACAGATGTGGCCTCCCTGTGCTGCTGTGCCGTTCCATCTTGCCAGAGTCTGGCTCTTTCTCAGCTCTCTCTCAGTAAGGGATGCATTTGATTTCCTGGTGCAGTAGTGGCTTCTCAGAGAAGTCAGTCTTGCACACCTTAGGAGAGCATCTAGATTAGATGCCTTCTCTCTCTTCTCATGTCACCGTGGGAGGGACGTACACCCTCATGTTACCATTAAGTCTTCCTATTTAGCTTGTGCTAAAAGGCCCATTGCTTCTATGTCCCTGTTGTTTTGATCTGAAGGAGAAAAATCAAACAAAGAGATCTTGGTTTGAACATAATACTATTGCCATCAGAGAAGAGAAATTTTACCTTGCTGAAGGGGCCCAGTGTTTGCTTCCTCCCTAGGAGTATTTTGAACAGACTTGGATTATGAAATCAACATTCTTGTTCCAGGTGTGTTGCTGGCGCCTTGGTGGCTGCCAGCGTCACCCAGCGTGGCTTTATGGGCCTGAGAGGGAGCAGGTTTGTCTCCATTGCAGTCAGCCTGGATCTGGATTTTTAAATGTTGGATAGTTTTAAAGAAGTCGAATTCTTTTCCCTCCAATGACTAAGATTAAGTTAAATGTACTTAATTTTTATTAATGGTAGGGAAAGTGTTATTATGTTTTGTTCTTTGTTTGCTTGCTTTGCTTTGAGCCACACCTGGAAATGCTCAGGGGTTACTCCTGGCTCTGCACTCAGGAAAAACTCCTGGTGGTGCTCAGGGGACCATGTGGGATGCCAGGGATCAAACCCAGGTCGGCTGTGTGCAAGGCAAACACCCTACCAGCTCTACTATCTCTCCAACCCCTATATTTTGTACTTTCTTTCTGTTTTCTCCCATGGACCTTGGGAATTATCAGAAAACTTAAAAGAGGAATAGAAGTTACTTTATTGTCAGAACAAAGCTCAGGAAATTTCAACTCATCCAGTTTTGAGCATGTTCTTATGGTTTTCGTCTGGTAACAACACAGCTTAAAGAGAACTTTTTGAGATTTTTGAGAACTCCTGAGAATTCTTTGTCTTTGTGTGCAGCCAAGATAATTTAAGCATTGTTAGACTATTTCAGTTTCTCTTCTCCAGGTAGAATGTGGTACTATTTGGGATGTTCAAACTGACTAAAGGGAACAGAGTTTGTAGCTCTCTCTGGAACTGTAACTCTAGTTTTGTGTCTGATGGAAATGAAATGAAATCTTAGCCCACAAGACATTCTAAGGCAACTTAGTCATCATAAAGTAACAGCCTGCCTTGTAATTTTGAAAGTCTCTTCTGATTTTTCAGTCTGGAGATGTTCATGTGCTTCTCAAGGAAAACACAGTTTCTCAGCTCATCCCTACAGTTGCCAGAATTAATGATGGAGTGGAGTTTGAGGGTGAGTGAAGTACGTTGACCCATCCAAAGAATCCACATTTCCCCTGACCACCTTTCCTGTCTGTGAAGAAAAGCTGAAGGTGTCCAGTAAGAGTATATGGATAACTATGAAATTCAGTAGTAGGGGTAGGAGAGAGAGTCCAGCAGGGAAGTGGCTTGCCTTGCGTGAGGTTTGATCTCAAGTTTGCCAGGTGATCCTTGAGCATAGAGCTAGGAGTAACTCCTGAGCATCACTGGGTTTGGCCCCAAAACATAAGAGAAAAAAAAACAAATCAAATTCAGCAGAAAGGGGAGGGAGTGGTTTAGTTTATAAGGGAGCAATGAGATTAGCAACAGTATGTAGCAAAAAATGGGCAGGGGGTGGGGAGACAGAATAGAGACAATTAAATCACAGTAATACACTATTCATCAAGCCCAGATCAGTTATTGGAGGTGTCAGGTGACATGTTATATGTCTAATTAATATGATAGTTAAATCAGTAAAGTCAGAATATTTTAAGGATGGGCAGGCTCATGAAGTGAGAGCACAGTTCTCACGGATCTGTCACCGTCCTCTGCATAAGCAGAGCTGGGGGAGGTTTGGAACCCCTGATCTGTCCCCAGTAGAGGACTTTGGAGGGGCCTGGAGAGGAGGAAATGGCGTTTCGACTACAGGCTTCTCCCTCTTAGGCGCTTTCACAGACTTTCATGTCCTCGAACCCTGCACAGTCTTCCCAGGCACCAAAGGTATTCTTGTGTTTTATGGATAAAGGAACTAAAACTCAGAAAGGTCACACAGCTTTTTAAGAAAGAAAGAAGGCCAGCTTCCAAAACCTCTTCTGTTTACTCCAGAATCCCTTTGGAGACTGTCACTAATCTGTGCTGCCTTCAGGAAAGTACTCAAGTCTCTACCTGATTTTTGGTAGGGTCTTTGCTTGATTTGGGTGAGGGTAGTGTTTCTTAAGTGACCCCAGGAGAAGAGAACCTCTTGTCAAGCCTTTATGAAGAAATAAGTGTCTCTAGTTAGTATTTTTTTTATCTTTAGTTTCTTAACTATAATCAACATTGATTCTTTCTTATTCCCTGATAGCACTAAGTTAGGATAACATTAGGTGACAGAAAATGAAATCAGTAGATACAGATACTGCTTAGTAGGTCAGTAAAGAGAGAGAATTGCCAAGAATTGAGGTAGGTTTTATCTGAGAAGAGTGAACATAAATACAAAGGACTGGCTTTAAAAGCATTTAAGATGAAGATAACTTTGCTAATCAACCTTTTTTTTTTCTAAGTTATAAAATAAGACAATATAGCCTGACTTTGGAGCATCTTATTATAAGAGCATGCATGATTCTGTCCCTCATATGTCCTGTAGAGACATTTGCTCTTGTGAAGGAAACGTGTTTTGGGTTTTTTTTTTTTTGCAAATTTTATTTGCACCTTACTTCTGCACAAAGTAAGCACTAGATTAAGAGTATGCCATGGAATGAGAGTCTGTGTCCTCCTAAAATGCATGGATTGATGCCCTATCTCCGAGGGTCCTGTGTTTGGAGGAGGGGCCTTTGGAAATAATTAGGCTTAGATTAGGTAGGAAGGGTGGAGCCATAATGGGGTTCCTGTCTTTAGAAAGAAGAAACAGAGAAGCTTCAGCTCCTTCTCTCCCCTGCATTGTAAGAGCATAGCCCGGAAGAGGCTGTCACTGGAAACCAGATCAGCTCGATTCTTGGCCTTGGACTTCAGAGTGCCAGAAGTAAATGTCTGTTTAAGCTGCTCGGGTATGGTATATTGTTGTGGAAGTCGAGCTAAATCTTGTTAGTTAATTGAATTGATCTCATACTCGAGTGAAATGTCGCCACCTTTCACCTGCTTGGTTTTACTTCCGCTTCTCTTGTTTTGAATCGCTGTACTCACCTCTAATTTTGACCGTCATTCTTTGTGGTTAGAGAAAGAAGCACAGATTAATACTTCTCTCCTAGCTCGTCTCTGCCTCAGTGGAGTTCATGCCATTTCAGAGTGCTTCCATTTTAGGAAAGACATCTGTCCCCGGCCCTCTGAGTGTCCTCGGAACCCCACCTGCCCCGGAGTCGCCTCACTTAAGCCTGTGCCACTCCCGCCCCTCCGTGGTGGTGTTGCTTTCCCACTCCCTGTCACACTTAAAAATACAATTAATAAAAGTTTCTATTTGAGAAAGCTCCAAGGGAAAATTAGGTGGAGTAATAACATTTTCCTGTGATTATTTGCCATCCTGGCATTGAGGCAGAGGAATCTGTTAGAAAGACTGTTTGCTCTTTTCCCATGTGTCCGCGTGGAGTGAGACAGAGCGGGGCAGCTCCCTGTCTTCTGAAGCTGTCTGTGTTGTAATAACTGGTTTGACACTTATTATCTTTTTTTTTTAATGCGAAAGGAAATTGTCAGAGTTCACAACAGTAAAATAGATCCTTTGTTATTTGTATTTTCACTTGAAAGTATTTCTACTCTCTGCTTTGATAAAGCTGAAGGTTGCGTGGCAAAAAAAAAAGCAAAACAACAACAAAGCCATGACACGAAATACCAGAATTTGGACAGTATCAGAGCAGAACAGGATTCAAATGAGTCATTAATTGGTTTTTTTTTTTTTGAACCAGAGTTTATAAGCAAAGCTGTCAACTCAAATCACAGCCTAACCTCATAGGATCTTGATACTTTATTGGAGTAATTATCCATCAGTGGCTTTGGTGTATCTTCCCAAGAGAGGCTGAAAGCTTCCTTTCTGTATTGTTCCATAGGCACATATTATTCACTCTGACTTAACTCAGACCTGTGATCATTTATTGTATGGATGGAAGGAGGGAAAGATAGAGCCTCAGAGTATGCTGAATTATTTATTTTACCTGTGACTATGCATATTGTTTTGTTACATTTTTAAAATAGAATTTTATTGATCTCCCATTGATTTTCAGCTGGCAAGACATGACAGAAGCCTGAAATGCCCATTAACAGGTGACTCTAGATAAAGAAGTTAGAATAACCTCAATGAATTACTGCTAAACTATTTAAAAAAAAGACACCGTCTCCTTTTTTTGTGAGTGCATGGCTGTACTTGTCTGTTCAGTGTCATGTGGGTGCCCCTGTGTTGGTTAACTTCATTCGAGAGGTCAGCAAATACTACATACCTGTATGAAGATGCTGCACTTCCTGTCATGAGGCAGAACCAAAGGTAAATAAGTCAATAAAAGCAGTTATTTGGTAGTAAAGTGAGAGCTGAAGGCACAGTAATGAGGCACGGCAGCTTATGCGATGTCAGATTAAATGCCTCGTGAAGTAAATGTTGAGACAGGATTTGAGAGTGAGTAAGGGGGCTGTGCATATTCAGTGTGGCAGAGAAGAAGTATGTCTGGTGCAGGCAGTGGTAGAAGCAGGCCCTTGGGGAACAGAATCATCATCTTTGTTTTATCATTTAATGTTGTATTTTCTCCTTGAAAACTGCTTGAATAATTTTTTCTTTTTATACCTTTTTTTTTTCTTTTATTGAATCACCGAATGTGGAAAGTTACAAAGCTTTCAGGTTTAAGTCTCAGTTATACAATGCTCAAACACCCATCCCTTCACCAGTGCACATATTCCACCACCAAGAATCACAGTATACCTTCCCCAGCCCCCCACCCCGCCTGTGTAACTGATAAATTTCACTTTACTTTCACTTTACTTTGATTACATTCAATATTTCAATAAAAAACTCACTGTTATTGTTTGGAGTTTCTCCCCCCCAAAGTCGGACCTGCTGAAAAGGAAGTATTTGATAATTTGTTTTCCATTGCTGAGAATGAAAAGATATGAGGTCGCGTGGCCGCACTAGCAGCTGCACGGTTTTGGATTTCTGTGTTTTAGTATTTTAGCAACTAAGTCCAGAGAAATTTCTGCCAGAAATCGCATCATTGCAAGCTTGTACCTCTCTACTACTTTATATTCCACGTATGAGTGCAATCTTTTTATATCTGTCTCTTTCTTTCTGACTCATTTCACTCAACATGATACTTTCCACGTTGATCCACTTATATGCAAATTTCATGACTTCATGTATTCTGACAGCTGCATAGTATTCCATTGTGTAGATGTACCAGAGTTTCTTTAATCAGTCATCTGTTTTGGGGCACTCTGGTTTTTTCCAGATTGTGGCTATTGTAAACAGTGCTACAATGAACATAAAAATGCAGATGTCATTTCTACTATACCTTTTTGCCTCTCTGGGATATATTCCCAGGAGTGGTATTGCTGGGTCAAATGGAAGCTCAATTTCTAATTTTTTGAGAATCGTCCATATTGTTTTCCAAAAGGGCTGAACCAGTAGGCATTCCCACCAGCAGTAAAGGAGAGTCCCTTTCTCCCCACATCCATGCCAACAGCAGTTGCTTTTATTTTTTGGGATGTGGACCAGTCTCTGTGGTGTGAGATGATATCTCATTATTGTCTTGATCTGCATCTCTCTGATGATTAGTGATGTTGAACATTTTCTCATGTGCCTCTCAGCCATTCATATTTCTTCTTTGGGAAAGTTTCTGCTCATTTCATCACCCCATTTTTTGATCGGGTTGGCAGTTTTCTTCTTAAAAACTGCTTGAAATTTTTTTAATGCTACATAATTTTATTATGTAGAGGTACTATAACATTTTTTGTATAGAAGAATATATAAGTTGTTTATTTTGCTTTTGTAATTATTACTGTGATGAATATTCTTAATAGAAATTTTGCTTATATCATCATCATCATCATCTTCATCATCCCGTTGATTGTCCAATTTCTCGAGCAGTCTCAGTAATGTCTCCATTCGTCCTAGCCCTGAGATTTTAGAAGCCTCTCTTTACTTGTCCTTTCCAATGGTGCTACATTGGAGGCTCTTTCAGGGTCAGGGGAATAAGACCCATCATTTGCTTATATATAAATGATATATAAATATTTAATATTTTAAAAACTACTGTACTTTCATACACAGTTCAACATGGTAGATATGGAATTTTACCTTTAAATTGGAGGTGTTATCTTGAAACAGGTGGAGGAATTGGTGTAGTAGCTTTCCAACTGTAAGAGAGAAACTTCAATTTATTGTAGGTTATGATAAAAATTTTTAAAAAACACAAAAAGCACATTTATAAAAGTAAATAAATTGAAGACTTTAGGCACCACATATTTTTTAAAATCATGATGTTGACCAGAAAATTTGACTCTAGAAAAATCAGTGCAGTAGTGTCTTAGGTAGAGACTAGGCGTTGCCCGGCCCTGGGACAGTGACTGGCCCCGTAACACTGATGCAGAGTATCTTCCCGCTGGCTCAGGGATCAGCCCTGAGGGAATTCAGGGGATTGTATGTGGTGCCAGGGATTGAACCCACGTGTCCAAAGTAAGCACTTTACCTACTGTACTATCACTCTGGCACTTCTGGCTGTGCCCCCAAACAAGCAAAATAATAACAATCAAACAAAAACACCAAATCCAAATTTATTATTCATGTTTTATTTTGGAATGTAATGATTACTTCTTTTTAAAAATCAAGTTCCTGGAACCTTTTGGAAAAAGAATATTGCATCTGTCCTTCGAGGTAAAGCTATCACTTTAGTTTCACTTGAAGACATGGCCTTTTGGTATCTACATTATTGAAGTCCTGACACATCCTGGCTTTATTTGGAGGAGCAAAAATAAAAATTTGAAACTATTCTGTCTACCCCAGCCACTACTGTTAGCTCCCTGTTACATTATTTTGGAAAAATACTTAAATTGCAAATTTGGGGGACGCTTATTCTATTTTCACTTATATACAGGGATCCCACCATTGCATCAGATTTGTAATATTGGATTTTGAAATAGTGTTTTAAATCTTGGTATTTTGTAGAATCGCAAAGATAAATTTGAATTGCAGACTGGTTTTTCTAGAAATATTCTTTGCTCTGTGAAATGTGAGTAATGCAAGATTGGACTTGATTATGACTTGAGCAGGATTATAAATCTTAGAAAATGCAAACCTATAAATTCACTGTTCAGATTATAGAATAGACCTAGCATATTTTTAGCAAATGAATGAAAATATGAACCCAAACCCCATCTCATATAAGTTCCTTTTGTTCTTGTGTCTATGGGAGTTGTGAAATTTATCTTTGGGTTGGTTGGCAATTATTTACTAGTGTTTAGGATTGAGACTGCATTTGGAGTGACAGGTACAGGCAGGAGCCCCTGTGGGATTTGAAAGTCCTCGTGGAGACCACAGCTTTGTCTTCTATCCCTTGGGTACCTTTTGGTGACAGTGCCCGGCTCCTTTCCAACTCAGCCTGTCACAGTTGTACTTGCCGCTTAATGCTCCGTAAAATGTTATTTAAATATTTCTAACTTATTGTTTCATGCTGGGTTTTATGGAACATAAATTTCTATTTAGGCCACTAATTTACAGTAGAAGTTTGTTACTAATATCGCTGCAGGCTCCATCCATCTAAAAATATTGCTCATAACCTCCGCTAAAAATATGTTATGTATTTGCACTGTATGTAAACAGCGTTGTGTTTTATTAGTGTGCAGAGCTTTGTCTAGGGCAATGCTTATATCACAGCATATATTTAGAAGGGATAGGAACCTAGAATGCTGGGAAGACCATAGAAAGATGAAATCCTGCAGGGTGGGATTTATGGAATTTTCAGAGCATTTTGCAGAAAATCTACATACAGTACTGCATTTTCTACAAAGACTAGTATAATCGTGTGGAATATTCTAGGAAACGCTGTTGTTTTATGTATTATCCATATTTCTAGGTGGTTTACAGAGAATTTGAACTGCAGATATATTCAGCGCATAGGGGGCAGTCATTATTGCTTTATAGACCATGATTTCACCTTCGAAAATTTTATATCAAATGCACCAGGAGTACTATAATTAATATCTTCTCTTTGGTAGTGAAGAAGCATAGTTCCAAGGAGTGACATTTTGTTTTCTTTCTCCAAGTGTTTTTGAGCTGGAGAAGATTTTTAAAAGATCGAAGATTTAAGACTTTGGAAGAGTTTCTTTGGATCGTTTTGAGTGGCCTTCACTTACTACAGTTTATTTGGAACAGTGTTCCTTGACCTTTATCAACTGTAGCTCCTTTTTGACCTTGTTTTTCTATGTTCTCTGTCGACTCTTGGTCCCTTGGTCTCTTATCATGTTCCCTCACATATGTGACCTTGGGAGCCCGAAAGGGGCCATGAGAAACACTAAACACTAATTTAGACCAGTGGTTTTTAACTGCTAGTCCACATGTGTGTTTGTTTTTTGGGTTTTGTTCCAAACCTTGGGAATACTCAGGGATAACTCTTCTGTCTCTGTACTCAAGAATTATTCCTGGCAGGCTCTGGGGACCATATGGGATGCCAGGGATTGAACACAGGTCGGCCTTGTGCAAGGCTGTGTCCTCCGCCCTGCACTACAGCTCCAGCCCTTGGTCCACATTTCTGAAGGCTGAAAATCATTGATTTAGACTGTTTACCTGAGAGGATTACTGACCTCTACTTCTGTCATTCACTAGCAAGGAGGAAAAAAACAGACGAGAGAAAGAAAGGTTTATTTTTATTGGATTCTAAGTTAATTTTCTTTGGTGTCCTGATAAGTCTGATTCCCCAGTGAGGTAGTACCTGTGCTGACCGCTTGTTCTTGGATTTGCTGGGAGCCTAGCCACTGAGCATCACCTGGCAAACTCAAAGTTGGCACTCTTGGACTAAGTTTTAAAATGTGTGCCTTAGAAACAGACTCATTTAGGTGGCTAATTGAGTCCCCTTGAACTGAGCTTTTAACTAACATCTTTTATATCAGGTTGAGATATGATGACCAGGCTCATAATGGAAACTCTTACAACATGTTTGCAGAAAATTAAGGACATTGATTCTGCCCCTGAAAATAGTGGTTCTGTGGTAAGAAATTTACTTCCTGTCTTTGCATGGTTCCCCAGAGCTCCCAACACCATCATCTGTGATGGAGATTTTTTTGCAAACAACTCCCAAAGAGTTTTAATGTAGCAAATGAATCTTGGAAAACTGCTCTCCTTCTAATTTACTATTCAACTCAGTGCATATTAAAGAAGAAGCAGTGAATCATATAATTAAATGTGATATTTAAGGCCTCGGAGGTGACACTTTCCAATTGATACTCTCTAGCATTTTGCTTGGCTTGTTGGATGGAGGCAGGGGTCCTCCGAAGCTACAGAGGCAGGCTCAGCATAACTAGTGTCGTGTGCTGCGCTGTTCCTCAGGCCAGAGGCCGGGGGCACTGCGCGCCTGTCCTCCACTGGCTCTTTTCTTTTCTTTCCCCCCAACTTTATTTAAACACTGGTTTACAGAGTTGTTCCTGTTGCATTTGTAACAGGCATTCGATATTTCACCCCCAATCCCACTACCACTGTGACCATCCCTCCATCATTGCCCCCTATTTCCCAACTACCCTTCAAGCCTTTACCCATAGCAAGCCCAAATCAATTTATTCTATATTGCTTGTTACCACTAAATGACTAATGGAATTGTAAAATAAATAAATAAATAAATAAATAAAAACCACCTTAGTAAAAGAAAATTTGTGGAAATTGTTTTATCTCACCAGGATCCTGCCCCCTGCCTGCCTTAGCTCTTTTCTTATCGTCATATTTTCCTTAGAAACTTTAAAATAATTCTCATTAAAATAGTAAATTATTTTTCAAAAGCTGACCACTTTCAGCAAAGAAGACAGATTAGAATCTGGGTAATAAAGGTTTTCCCCAAAAAAGCCACCTTTTTTTTTTCTGAGTTCACAATAACATGAACATTCTCTGACGAACATTTATGTTGCTTGCATCTCCCTGAGCTGTAGTCTAGCCCATCTCACCAATGTTTTCATTTCTAAGACCAGGATAGCCTTTGTCTAGATGGAAATTCTATGGCCAGAACTGTGCTTGTTGTCCCATCTGAGCTTGACATCCTGTCTTAGCTCCAGCCTGTGCCGGCAGGATGATGAATGTGGAAATTTGACTGCATTTCATGGCCAGGTTCCTCACTTTGTCATTTTCTTTCCTCCCTGGTTATTTCATCTGTTCTTACGGAAAGGAAAACAAAGCTCATTTAACAACTGCAAAGCACACAGTCTGCAGAGGCCTTAAAGATACTGGCAACAAAACATATTTATGTCTTTAATAAGGAATTGAAATTTACCTCTCATGAGATAAATTTTCCCTCTCTGTTCTTTTTTCCTCAAAATCACTGGTTTTGGGTGAAACAATTTGGTCTTACAGGATATTACATCAATGCCATTTTATTTCTTTTTTTTGTTTGTTTGTTTGTTTTGGTTTTGGGTCACACCCGGCGATGCACAGGGGTTACTCCTGGCTCTTGACTCAGGAATTACCCCTGGCGGTGCTCAGGGGACCATATGGGATGCTGGGATTAGAACCCGGGTCGGCCGCGTGCAAGGCAAATGCCCTACCCGCTGTGCTATCGCTCCAGCCCCAATGCCATTTTATTTCTGAGAAAAATGTTGTATAGTGTTTTCTTGTCCATAATAAATTTTTGAGATAATTCTAAGTGCTGGTATACATAGACAATTTTGAGCTTAAAATCAAATAATTTTGTACCAGTTTCTAAAAACTAAAATTTAAGAGTATGTCACACTTGAGTGAATGTAGATATATTTGAGAGCTTACTAAAGGGTGGGGCACAGATGGGTCTATGAAATTTCAAGGTGAAAATTGAGTGGTGATCTGTAGAATTCAAATCAAAATCATCCAGATAAAATGGTTATGTTTGTCTGTGTAATGATCTTCTTACAACGTTTTCCCTAAAACACAGGGAGGTACCAATTCCAGGAATCAGGCGGGATATATAAGAAGGGCCTTTGTGATAAGTCCTGATATCTTCTTTTCTATAAACCTCAAGCTACATGGTCAAACAGGTCCCAAAGACTTAATATGGAGATAATTGATGTTGAAGCCCTGTTGAAAATTAATGCATTATTTTTATCTGAGTCATCTATTGCTTTTGCATCTTTTAGAATATTTACTTGTTGGCTATCCATCCAACATTCCTGAATTAACTTTTTTTATTCAAACAAAGAAGAATAATAGGTCTGACAAACTGACATTTAATTTTATTATTAAGGGTTTTTTTTTTAATGTTTTAGTAATCTTTTTACTCCCAAATCGGCCCTCAGGATTTCCTTTGAGGGAAACTCAGTCATAATTAAATATTTTGATTAGTAGGGGAGTAAAAGTAATAGAAATTTTGCTCAGAGAGTAGTTTGCTCAGAAAGGAGAAAAATGGAGACTATATTTCTACTTGTAAATGTTTGTTAAAAGTTTTATATGTTGAATTTGTGATAGTCTTGGCCATTCTCCACATTTCCATCTCTTCTATGGAACACCACCAGCAGTACAGTAGAGGGCTCTTATGAGTTGAACTTGAAAATACTATCCTTAGGGGCCCAGAGAGAGGAAAATAAAAGATAAGTCTTACTTTCAAGGGCCTACCATATAGAAGTGCAAAGTAACTCTAATATAAAGCCTTATGTGTTAAACTGAAATAATAGAAGTACAGAAAACTATAGGAGTCTAGAGGAAGGAGATCAGTATTTATAGGAAGTTTAGGGAATGCATCCTTTAAAATTTTAGGCATTCTGTCTAAAAATCCTGGGGATCTTTGAAAATGTAATATGCACCTGCCATTTCCTGTGTATCATGTTCCTCCTCCCACTCCAAATTTGTGAAATGTTGGAGAGTGGAGTCAAAGGGAGAATTTAAGAGAATGGAAGAGAATCTCTTTTTAATGAATTGGTCAATCTCTTAGACATGTTGATGCAGATGTACCCTCAAGATACCAAAGTAGCTGTCCATAGGCCGGTAGCAGTGACTGGGATGTCAAAGGGTAAATTTTCAGTTGGTCCAGCATACAGTGAAGGTTGTGGATGTGGTAGATGTAGCTTTCTGTTTTCAGTTACACATTTTGTTTATCTCTTAAAAATAGGACAGGGGCTAGAGCAATAGCACAGTGGGTAGGGCGTTTGCCTTGCATGCAGCCAACCCGGGTTCGATTCCCAGCATCCCCTATGGTCCTCTGAGTAATTCCTGAGTGCAGAGCCAGGAGTAACCCCTGAGCATCACCGGGTGTGACCCAAAAAGTAAAAAAAAAAAAATAGGACAAATATATTGCTTTATACATGCAATGCTGCTGCATCCCATCGACCACTAGAGTGCTTGGAATCTTCCGCCATTATCCCGTGACACCCTCCACCCCCCAGCACCCTTAGATCTTAGTAGTTCTACTGATCTTATCTCAGGGGGTTTTCCATTTTGAATCATTTGCTTCATAACTTTCAGTGTCATGTTAGCTACATTAAAATATCACTCGTGTTCTTGCATAAGATCTGAGCTGATGCTGTGTGCTGATGCTCTCCTGACAGGGTGGAGAGAATTTCTGAGATTCTTTCTTGGGCTTAAAACCAAACTGTCTGTCTATGGAGATGCTAATAGAGCTACATCAATTCAGAAACAGATAAATAATTTATTTCTCCACTTTATTTAAACATGTTGGTTTCCAAAATTGTTCATAATGATTCTTCATTTAATATTCTAACACTAGACTCACCATCACTGTCACCTTCCCTCCACCATTGTCCCCATTTTCCCAACCACCCCTAAGACTCATTATGAAATATTTCAGTGAAAGAATCTCATGATATTTCTCATAATGGGGACCTTAAGTCCTTGCCTGGGGATTTCTAAGCTGTTGTTGCTAGTTGAGCCTTCTGTGTTACTGTTTCTGTTAGTAGAGTTTAGTTAGCTTCTATGTTACATTCCCATCCAGTCTCCTGTGCTCCTGCTGGGATGTTAGTATTGTAGAGCTTGGAGATGTTGTGGCCACGCTCCAGAAAATTCAGAATGTTTAACTGGGCGGGCAGTGGGCTGGAGACATGATGGCAGCTGTGTGTGTGTGTGTGTGTGTGTGTGTGTGTGTGTGCATGCACGCGCGCGCGCACAACTGTGTATATGTCCAAGCAGCTTCCTGGGCTGTAGGATGGGGAATGTTGCCTAAAACACCTTCCCAAGATTGCCCTGGAGGTTTCACCTGGGACTGGATAACTGAGAATTTTTTTTATCCAAATAAATAATTTTATCTTTGTTCTTGTGAAAATGACATTCTCTTCCTAGGTATTGGGAAAGAAACTTTCAGAGAGGAAAATGGCCTGATAATTTCTGAAAACCATGGGCTGAAAAAGACAAAAATTGCAATCACATCCTTTAGCAGTTTCTCTCTGGGTTTGGGAAGTTGCCTTAATAACTTTTACTGATTCTGTAATCCTTTTTCTCCCACCCTCCCCACCTTAAATGAACAAGTTGTCAAGTAGGAAAGCTGTCATTTGCATTTTGGTTTAATCAATTATCTCATTAGCACTTTCTAATACAAGTGTGCCTGACTTACTGTGAAGTTTACTGGATTCTATGTGTGTTTGTTGTGCATATATTTGTTAACTATTTTTCTCTAATTTTGATGGTTTTTATTTTTCAAGAATGTGGCTCATCTGAATGTGAAGGAATTTCAGAATTCAAGGTTTTTCTAGTTTCTTTTAAAATCATTTTAAAATGCTAGACTTGGGTCTGGAGTGATAGCATAGCAGGTAGGGCATTTGCCTTGCACGTGGCCAACCCAGGTTCGATTCCCAGCGTCCCATATGGTTCCCTGAGCACCACCAGGAATAATTCCTGAGTGCAGAGCCAGGAGTAACCCCTGTGCCTCGCTCAGTATGATCCCAAAAGAAAAAAAATAGCTAGACTTTACATTGCAGTAACATGGATGGATCTAGAGGATACCATGCTTAATGAAGTCAGAAAGAAAGGGATAGGTACAGAGTGATCGCTCTCATATGTGGGACTTAAAAATACCAGCAAAGGAACAATTAAGAGTCAAAAGCAATGCAACTAGGACTGGAGAGTGCGTGCAGTGGGGAAGGGGCTTTCTCTGCACATGTCCGTCCCATTTCAGACCTCAGCATCCCACGTGGTCTCCCACGCATTGCCAGGAGGAATTCCCGAGGGCAGAGCCAGGAGTAACTCATGAGCGTTCCTGGGTATGACCCCAAATTTTAAAAAGGCAGCATAACTGGAGAACCGATCCACACAATTGAGGGGGGAGAAGGGGACTTGCTGGCCTTGGCAGAGGGAAGTGACTACAGTGGTGGGTGTGATGTTGGAATTCTGTTCATGGAAAACTGTCCTTAACAGTATTATAACTCTCAGAACCTTAATAAAAAAATTAAAATAAAAATTCTCAGATATTTCATGAGGCAGATCTTTTTTTCCCCTTAGCTTTTTCTTTCATCATAGTAGCACTCTGCTTTTGACCTTTACATTTTGATTTATTCATTTTAAAAAATACAGATTAATAAAACATTTATAGTTAAAGTAATAATACAGTAAAAACTTTTTATTCAGTTTTGTAACTGAATTCTAATCATAGACAAATATTTTGAAGTTTTGTATCAAGGCAACAAACAACAACAAAAAAATTTGGAAGAGATTGATACCACTACAAAATGTATAGGGGACTGGAGCGATAGCACAGCGGGTAGGGTATTTGCCTTGCATACAGCCATCCCGGGTTCGATCTCCAGCATTTCATATGGTCCCCTGAGCACCGCTAGGAGTAATTCCTAAGTGCAGAGCCAGGAGTAACCCCCAAAAAGCAAAAAAAAAAAAAAAGCACAGATATTAGAAATATAAGAAAATATTATGAATATTATGTGTTGATAAACTGCACAGCTTAGTTGAAATGGACAAAATTGTTGAAAGATTAAAGCTATCTAATGACTCAGTACAAAGTCACCAAAATGTTCACAGAACATTAAATAAAATTTATAGCTAAGTACCTTTTCACAAGGACTGGAGCGATAGTACAGCGGGTAGGGTGTTTGCCTTGCACGCAGCCGACCTGGGTTCGATTCCTACATCCTTCTCAGCCCAGCAAGCTACCAGAGTATCCGGCCTGCACAGCAGAGCCTGGCAAGCTACCCTTGGTATATTCAATATGCCAAAAACGGTAGCAACAAGTCTCACAATGGAGACATTACTGGTGCCCCCTCGAGCAAACCGATGAACAACAGGATGACAGTGTTACCTTTTCACAAAGAAGTGCCAGACTCAGATTTCCTGGTGAAATCTACCATGTATTATGGAAGAAATGATGTGAATTCTACATGAACTCTTATGAAAAAATAGGAGAACTTATTTCTCAATTCATTCTGTTAGGCACTAATACTAAATGGACAAAAATATTACAACGTGTGATCTAACAAGCCATTAAGAGGATAACACATCATAATCAGGTAGGGTTTGTTCGAGGCATGCATAGCTAGGTTAACATTCAAAACTTTGTGATAGATGTCACCATATTAACACACTAAAATGGAAACCTCATGTCATCTTTTCAGTAAAGGTAGAAAACAGTTTTGCAAAGTGTACCATCCTTTCCTGCTAAATACTCGCAGTACACCATGAATAAGATAACTTCTCAAACTTTTGATAAAGGGGTAATATGAAAAGGCTAAAGGTAGGCTAACGCTTAATGGCAAAGGAATGAATGATTGCTATGTCCAGCGGGAGGACAGATTGCCTTGTCCACTCATCACTTACATTTAACATTGTAGTGAGGTGGGCAGGGGAAGTGCAGACAGACTAGGCTTTAGAGAATAAAATAATCTATAGTATTTGAAGGTGCTACAGACCGGGGTGGGCTAGAGGATGTGGGAGACAGAGGAGGAAGGTGTGCTGAGACCCAACGAAACCTGTTAGCGTGATGGATGTGTTCACTACCTGATTGTGACCATGCCCTGCGTCAAAAATCTTCTAATTATACACTTCGAATATACGCAGTTTGTTTCAAATTTCTCTCTGTAGGTTTTTTTAAAATCTCTTTTTTTAAAAATAAAAATGTATTATGAAGCTCAAGGTTTTGACCAACTTAGGAGGAGATTTAGATCTTGAGTGTGAGTCCATCTTGCCCAATTGACTTCAACAGAAACATGGTGTTATGTGACTGTAAAATTTACTGCGTCATTGTCTCAGCCCAGAGGGCGGAGAGAGAAGGAAAGTCCCAGTCAGGACTAGGGTGGTGATTTCCCAAGCACAAAATTTAATTACTTTAGATGACAAAAATTAAAGATTCCATCAATTATTAAGTTTCCAGCTTTTTTAAAAAAATACTCTGTAAAATACTAACAAATTTTAAGGCCTGACTGCGTTTATATATGGTATATAAACATTTTTTTTATTATAAATTCACTAGCGATTAGTTTAAAGTATCCTATTGTTCTTATATTATGCCAGTAAATTCTTTTCCCTTTTCTCTTGCAAGAAGAAATAAACACGCAACTGCAGTGCGCATAGTGATGTTCAGACTAATATTGCCAACCAGAAAACAAATAGCAACATGCTGTCAGCTTCCTGGGTAGAGATGGCATGAGGGCAGGCTGGTTTTATCATTTCTTGGATCCAGCTGTTTGATGATTGCTGTGATATTACCAAGTTAGAAAGGAAGAAAACACAGTACTTAAATACACAGAGAAATTCATGTAGAAATAAGATCTTTGCACTTCCTCTACTGCATAAAATTTAGATGCACACTCTTGGAAGTTTAGTGTCGTAACAAGTCTTTTAACTTATATGCTAAGTATAAGCAAACATATTATCTCTGTAAAGTAATTGTTTCAACATTGACTGTGGACTCTATTAAATGGACTATTTCAATAGTATTTTTAGTTGCTAGGTCTATTATACAGAAGTTTAAAAGCTGATGAAACAAATGAGACAACACAACATTCTAACCGTGACATATGCAAACCAATTCAGAAGAGACATGAATAGGAAATACATGAACAGAAAATAGGAGTAAAACAGGTCAGTAGTCTTTAAAAATCTAAATCTAAATCTAAAAATCTAAATATGTAAAACGTATTTGAAAATAAAATACATTTGTTCAGTGTGAAATGGGTTCTTCTCTGACTACAGTTAGTCTCTGGATTTATCTCTTTCAGATTATACTTATAAATGAATTTCTTGTGAAGCTGTATTTTAATATGGATAGAAATTAATTAATAAGGATATGCTATATTGTAATAACAAAAGCCCTTAGCAATTTAGCTGTTAAAAGTTTGTTCTTTGGGGCTGGGAAGTTAGTGTAGGGATTAGGGCTCCCTTTGAACCCAATGATCTCCTACAGCACCGTGTCACTCAGGGACCCCCGAGTTGGCCCTGTTGGCCCCTGGCACTTCGGGCCCTAGCACTGGACCATGGAGTATTGCTGGGACCAGCCCCTGCGTCCCCTGGCCATCTCTTGGACACCCGCCCCCGCCCCGCAGTCTGTTACACCGCGTGACTCCGCGCCGCAGTCTCCCGGGGAGGATGCTCCGCGTCTCGGCCGCGTGGCCGTGGGCGTCCAGGGAGGCCGTTTCCTAGCCGGGAGTCCTCCACGCGGACGGTGGCCCCCCGGCAGGCGCTGGCCGAGGGCGCGGCGGTGACATCCTCAGGCCGCCCGGTCTTCATGCCCGACTGGGAGAGAACCCTAAAGGGCAAGTGCCCGAGGCCGGGAGACGAGGCCCACTTTCTCCCTGCGGACAGGGTGACGTCTGGGCAGCCCCCAGCCCCTCGCCAGCCGAGGCCCGCGGTGCCGGGTGCCGTGCGTTTGCACCGCCTCGTCTGGATCACGTGCCTCCGGCACTGTTGAACACGGGAAAGGGAGGGAGACCCAGTACTAGCACCATTTCTGTATGAAAGTAGCTCTTTTCATGGTACACTGACCCAAACCCGCACCCCGACACGCCCAGGGAATGGTAGGGAAACGGAAGCGTCGTGGCGGAGGGGGAGTGCATGCACGTCAGTGTGAATATCCTTACTGTGCATGGTCACTTGCTATATATGGTAGTCAGGCATGGTGATGTTTTTTTATATATGAACTCCACTTTGCTTGGCAGCTTTGAAATAACATCTTTTTTTTTACTTTATAATGTGATTAAGTCATCAGTTTAGTTACATTCAGTGTTCCAACACTAATCCCACCACCATTACACCTTCCCACCATTATTTCTCGTTTTCCCAACCACCCCTTAAGTCTGCCTCCATAGCAGGCCCTCTATTTTATATTGCTTGTTATAATAATTTGCTAAAAGGATGATCAAAAAACATTTCCTTAGCTAAAGTTAGTGAATGTTGTTGTATCTCATCATGGAGCCATTAAGCCCTCGTATAAGAAATTACTAGTACTCAGCTGGTAAACAGACAAGGTTATGGAATGATCATTTATGTCCCATTTAAATGTTTTGTTATATTTGTTATTTGTTATGAGGGAAGAAAGATAATATATTCTTTATCATTACATATAAAAATAGTAAATTGCCAGTTTCCATTTCCCAAATTATCAAAATTTGGGAAAATATCCTTATATCTAAAAGATGTGATTTTGTGCATTTGTATAGAATTATGTGGTTACAGTGAAGCTCAAAATATACTCTGGAAGCATCTAGAGTGATTTCAAGATTCCTAGGTTAAGAATTTTCCCTCTAATTTAGTTCTCAATCCCAGTATTAGCTAAATTATTATGTTGCTATTTCCTTCCATAATTTAAAACATAGAGGAAAAAAATTTATATCATGATATAATTATTTTGGCTTTTCCTTAGGTAACTCCTGGATTTTTGGGCGTGGCTGTTTTCTAGCCAAATGTGGAAAGACTTGAGGGCCGCAGTTGTAGGGACTGTCTGAGGCTCTTGCCTTGCGTGGTCGGGTAACCGGCTCCAAAAGGAAAAACAGTTATTCCTCCTCATGTAGCTGAGTCTCCCGACATTTTCACTCGTAAATTCTAATAAAGGGAAAGAGCTCATCAGTAATTTTTAGATAGGAGATGAAAAGGTAGTAGAAAAGCAAATTCAAAAGTTTTAGTTGAAAACCACCTTCCTTCATTTGCAAACAAGTATTTTGTGGTGTTTTTTTGGGGGGAACCGGGAGATTTGGGCCAGACCCTGTGGTGCTTATGCCTGGTTCTGTACTCAGGGGTCACTCAACCCCTGAGTGGTACTCGGGGGACCATGCATAGTTTGGGGGTTGAACAGGGCCTGTCACATTTAAGGTCAGTTGTCTTACCTATTCTACTGTCTTTCCAGCCCTGCTTAAGGTTTTATCCTAAAATTCTATCTTTTCTATGCCTTATTCTCCTTTCTTATAATTGTGTATGTCTTGAACCTTTAAGGATAACAAGGAGGGCCCTCATGGCTGGTGTCTCTGTCTCTCTCTGTCTCTGTCTCTTGCCCACCCCGCATCTCTCCACTTACTTCCCTTTGCCCTCTCTCCCCAGCCTTCCTCTAGTCTTCTCTATTATCTTCTAGCTATTTACATGAAACCTTTGCTAGGTATCCTCTAGACATCTCAGATTTGACAAGAGCCAAATGAATCTTGATTTTCACTCATTTGGTCAGTCTCCATTCCAGTAAGTCACACTATAATTACCTTCATCATTCTTGGGGGGTCCCCAAGTCCTTGTTTTTTTTCAATTTTTTTTTTGTTACCTAGTTATCTTGTTAAGTTCTATTCATTTTAACACTAAAACACATCTTGACTGCATGCACAGCAGGCATTCCGCATTGCTGCTACTGGAGTTTATACCAGCATTATTTCTTGCCCAGGCTATCATGACCTCCAAACTGGTTTCCTTGGTTGCCCAGTTAATTCTCCATTCACTAGGAAGATAAAGAAGATTAAATAAATCTTTACTTAAAACCCTATGGAAGATAGTATCTCACCTTCAGATGCCTATAAGACCTATAATAAATACATAGTTATATAATCCAGTTTTCCTGTCTTTATCTCGTCATCTTTATTTCCTTCCTACTTTTGCCTCCATCACTGAGCTCCAGCCATGATGGCCTTTTTGTTATCCTTGAATTGCAAACTTCTTTCCCACCAAAAGACATTTACCGTGCTCTTCTTTCTGCCTATATGTTCTTTTATCTGATGTCTTACTATTTAGATTTGAGCTTAATTATCTTCTTTGACAGTCCTTACTGATAACCTATCATAATTATTTTATTGTATTTATTTCCTGCAAAGTGATTATTATAATGCTAGAGAATTTATAATGCTAGAGAATTTATAATTATCTGTGACAAACTGCTTGAGTCAAGGGAAGGTCAGTGAAACAACTGATACTTGAGAATACATGTATACAGCATATAATGGATAGGAAATAATTATGTTATAAATATTGAATACAACTTTTATTCAGAACACGTAGAAAACTCAAAACGCACTAGGAAAACAGAAAACTCACATTTTTTAAAAGGCAAAATATTTAAAGTTACTTGGTGACTAACATTGTTAGTCACTAAGAAAATGCAAATTAAAAGCATGAGATAACAAAAACTATGATAAGATACTACTACACATCAGTACTCTATAGAATGACTATAGCAGCAACCAGAGAAATTGACAATACCAGCTTTTTAAAAACTTTCATTTATTTATTTATTATTGAATCACCATGAGATAGAACATTACAGAGATGTTCGTGATTGGTTTTTATACAATGTTCCAATACTTATCCTTCCACCAGTGGAATTTCCCAGCACTGATGTCCCTAGTTTCCCTCCCATCCCCCAGCCTCCCCCAAATTCGCCCATCCCTGCCTGCCTCTTCTCTGTCTCTGTCTCTTTCTGTATCTCTGTCTCTCTGTCTCTGTCTCTGTCTCTCTCTGTCTCTCTCTTTCTCTCTGCATTACGATTTGCATTACAGATGCTGAAAGGTTATCATGTATACCCTTTACCTACTTTCACTATTCAGTTTTTGTCCAGAGTGATTATTTCCAACTATTTGTTGTCATACTGGACCTTCCTCTATCCTAACAACCCTCCACCCGCTACACACTTGTGGTAATTCCAGCCAGTCTCATGACCCCTGTTTTCCCTGGCCTTGGATATTTGTCTTATACTATTTTTTTTTATATCCCACAAATGAGTGGAGTCATTCTATATTGTTTCTCTTGTTCTGATTCATTTCACTCAGCATGATACTCTCCTTGTCCATCCTTTTGTAGGCAAATTTCATGACTACATTTTTCGTAACAGCTGTGTGGTATTCCATTGTGTAGATGTACCATAGTTTTTTATCCAGTCATCTGTTGTAGACACAGTCATCAGTCTAGACACATCTGTTCTAGACACAGTCATCAGGTTGTTTCCAGGTTCTGGCTATTGTGAATAATTATACAATAACATGGAAGTGCAGATGGTGTTTCTGCTATGTGTTTTTGCACCTCCAGGGAATAGTCCCAGAAGTGGTATTGCTGGGTCAAATGGGAGCTCAACTTCTAATTTTTTAAGGAATGTCCATATTGTTTTCCAAAAGGACTGGATCAGTTGGCATTCCTGCCAGCAATGAATGAGATTCCCTTTCTCCCCATATCCACGCCAGCTTTGGTTGTTCTTATTCTTTTTGACATGTGCCAGTCTCTGTGATGTGAGATAATATCTCTTTGTTGTTTCAATTTGCATCTCCCTGGTGATTAGTGATGTAGAGCATTTTTTCATGTGCCTTTTGGCCATTTTAGTTTCTTCTTTGAGAACGTTTCTGTTCATTCCTTCTCCCCATTTTTTGATGGGGCTGGCTTTTTTTTTTTCTTGTTAAATTCTACCAGTGCCCTGTATATCTTTGATATTAACCCTTTATCAGAAGGGTTTTGGGTGAATATCCTTTCCCATTCCATCTTTGTATCCTGGTCGCTGTTTCTTTTGAGGTGCAGAAGCTTCTTAGTTTAAGATAGTCCCATTTGTTAATCTTTACTTCCATTTGCTTAGTCAGTGGTATTTTATCTTTAAAAATACCTTTAGCTTCAGTGTCATAGAGGGTTCTGCCTATGTTTTCTTCCAAGTACCTAATGGATTCAGGTTTGATATTGAGGTCTGGTAATCCATTTTGATCTGATTTTTGTGCTTGGCATTGTAGAGTTCATTTTTTAGCATGTAGCTATCCAGTTTTCCCAGAACCACTTGATGAAGAAGCTTTCCTTGCTCAACTTTGTATTTCTTGCACCCTTATCAAAGATTACGTGATCATTTATTTGAGGATCTGTACTAGGATATTTGACTCTATTTCATTGCTTTGCAGGTCTGTATTCCAATACCATGCTGTTTAATTACTACCATTTTGTAGTACAGTTTAAAATTGGGGAAGGTTATGCCTCTTATCTTTTATCCAAGGATTGCTTTGGCTATTTGTTGGAGTTTATTGTTCCATATAAATTTCAGTAGTGTTTGATCTATTATTTTGAAAAATTCCAGGGTATACATGTTGAATCTGTACAATGCTTTGGAGTATTGCCATTTACTGTCACTGTTATCCCGTTGCTCATCGATTTGCTCGAGCGGGCACCAGTAATGTCTCATTGTGAGACTATGAGATTAACATTGTCTAAATGGCAATTAACATTGAGATGTTAATGTTATTTACATTGTTATAATGTTATTAACATTGCCATTTAGACAATGTTAATTCTCCCAATCCATGAGCAGGGGATGTATTTCCATTTTCTCGTGTCCTCTTTTATTTCTTAAAGCAGCATTCTGTAGTTTCTTTGTACAGGTCCTTTACTTCCTTAGTTAAGCTGATTCCACAGTACTTGTTTATCTGCAGCACAAAGATTGTTTTTTTAAATATCACTTTCTTCTCTTTTATTATTTGCATATAGGACATTTGGGTTTTGATTTTGTAACCTATCACTTTACCATACAAATTATTGTTTCTGGGAGTTTTTTTAAATTAAAAAAAATTTTTTTTGAAGGAACATTTCTTTTTTTTTATTTTTTATTTTATTCTTTTATTGAATCACCATGTGGAAAGTTACAAAGCTTTCAGGTTTAAGTCTCAGTTATACAATGCTCAAACACCCATCCCTTCACCAGTGCACATATTCTACCACCAAGAATCATGGTATATCTCCCTCCTTCCCCCCACCTCCCCAGCCCCCCACCCCACATGTGTAACTGGTAAATTTCACTTTACTTTCACTTTACTTTGATTACATTCAATAATGAATCTTCATGAGGTACAATTACAGACTTACAAGCTTTCATAATTATGTTCCAGTCATACAATGATCAAATACCCATCCCTTCACCAGTGCCCATTCTCCACCACTAATGTTCCCAGTATCCCTTCCGCCACCTCTGGGAACTTTTTGATAGACTTTAGGATTCTCTAAGTCATCTGCAAATTCTGAGTTTTTGACTTCTTCCTTTCCTACCTGGATGTCCTTAATATCTTTTTCTTCTAAATGTTATGGCAAGTATTTCCAGTACTATATTGAAAGAAGTGGTGAGAATGGGTAACCTTTTCTTGTCCTCATCTTAGAGGGAAGGCTCTTAGTTTTTCCCCATTGAGAATAATGCTTGCTGTGGGCTTGTAGTAGATGACTTTGACTATATTGAGGAAATTTCCTTCAACTCCCACTTTGTTGAGAGTTTTTATCATGAATGGGTGCTTGTACTTGTCAAATGCTTTCTCTTCACCTATTGATATGATCATATGATTTATGTATTTCCTTTTTTTAATGTGATGTATTCTGTTGATTGACTTGTGAATGTTAAACCATCCTTGCATCTCTGGGATGAATCCTCCTTGGTATGGTGTATGATCTTTTTGATGAGGTTTAGCTAGTATTTTGCTGAGGATCTTTGCACCTGTATTCATCAGGAACTATCAGTCTGTAGTGGTTTGTTTTTGGCTTTTTTTGTGGTGTTTCTCTCTGCTTTTGCTATCAGAGTGATGTTTGCCTCATAGAAATGGTGTTTCTGTTTCTTCAGTTTCTTGGAAAAGCTTGAAAGGACTGGCAGTAGGTTCCCTTTAAAGGTTTGGAAGAATTCACTAGTGAATCAACCTGAACCTGGGCTTGTTTTGGGGAAGAATTTTTCAATTTCTTTGATAGTGATAAGTCTTCTTCAGGTATTCCAAGTCTTCTTCGTTCAGCCTTGGGAGGTTATAGGAATTCAGGAATTTATCCATTTCTTCTAGGTTCTTGTTTCGTAGTATACAGACTCTCAAAGTAGTCTCTGATAATCTTTGGAATTTTCATGGTTATGTTGTAGTGTTCCCCCCTTACATTTCTGATTTAGTTCATTGCATTTCTCTCCTTTGTGAGTCTTACTGTGGTTTTACGATTTTGTTTCTTTTTTTAGAAAACCAGCCCTTGGTTTCCTTGATCTATTGATTTTTTGGATTCCAACTAATTGATTTCTGCTCTAATTTTTATTATTTCCTTCCTCCTGCCTGGTTTAGGCTCCTTCTGTTGATCATTTTATAAAATCTTAAGCTGTTAAGGTAAGTTACTTATGTGGGCCCTTTCTTCCTTCCTGATACAGAGCTATAAACTTTCCTTTTAATACTGCTTTAGCTCTATCCCACAAGTTCTTTTAAATCATGGCCTCATTTTTGTTTGTTTCCAGGAATCTTTTGATTTCTTCTTTGATGTCCTCTCTAACCCACTTGTTATCAGTTGTGAGCTGTTTCATTTCTAGATGTTTGATTTGAGTATCCATTTTCATGTGTGATTAACTTCTATTTTCAGCATATTATACTCTGAAAAGGTAGTTGATACAATTTCTGTCTTCCTGTTTTTTATAGAGGTGTGTTTTGTGGCCCAGCATATAGTCTTTCTTGGAGAATGTTCCATGTAAACTGGAGAAGAGTGTGTATTCAGGTTTTTGGAATGAAAAACCCTGAAAATATCTACTATTTCTTTCTTCCATTTCTTAAAAATCAGTAGTTCCTTGCTGAGTTTTAGTCTCGATTTATAAAGAGGTGACAATGCAGTGTTTAATTTTCCAATTACTATTGTATTGCTACACTGTTCTCCTTGAAATCTATTGGCAGTTGTTTTAAGTATTTTGCTGGCCCCTCATTGGGTACATATATGTTTAGGAGTATAATTTCTAACTTGATTATTAAGAAATGCACTTCGCTTTCCCTTCTTACCTTTTTGAGCCTGAAATCTATGTTGTCAAATACTAGTCGGGCTACCCTGGCCTTTTTGAAGGATTTGTTTGCTTGAAGAATTGTTTTCCAGCCTTTGACTTTGAGTCTTTGTTTACTCTGACTGTTCAAATGTGTTTCTTGTAGGCAGCAGAATGTTGGATTCAGTTTTTTAATCCATTTTGCCATTTTGTGTCTCTCAATTGGTGCATTTAGACCATTGACCTTGAGAAAGATTGTCATAGGGTTTTGTGCCATTTTTTTGTAGAAGTTTGATGTTGGGGGGTGGGGGGATTGTCTGTGAGCTATTTTGAGGTCTTTTTCCATCTCCTGTTGTTGCCTAGATGCTTTCTGCAGCTCTTCTTCAAGCTCCTGATTCTGTCTTTGGCTGTTGACATTCTCCTGTCAGGGCACCCATTGTGTTTTTCACTTCATCGACCAAATTCTTTCCTAATGGCACTTCTGTTTGTAGTTTTTTAACTTCTGCTCTCATTTCTTTTGTTGTATTTCTTTTATTGGCAGTCCGTTCTGCTTTTTCTTTCTTGTTCTTTTATATTTTATTGGATGTCTGTTCCACTTTTTTTGAGCTCATTAAACATTCTCAGTATTTTGTTCTGAATTCTTTATCAGAGAGGTTATGTATGTGAGTATTCCTTATTGAGGCTTCAAGGCTCTTATCTTCATCCACTGCTCTCTTTTCCCATGATGTCCGTGGTAGTCTGGGGGTGGATCTTTCTGATCTATCAGTGTCCCCCTCTCACTGCCAGGGAGGACTTTGGGGGCGGGGGCTCTCTTGGATGGTAGTCTCTTCTTTCCTCTCCAAGGATATTATCTTCCTCTTTGGTGCTCTTGGGTGACTAGTGTGGGGCCTCTAACATTAATTCAGGGGATGTGTTCTTTGTCCTAAGCTTTCTGTTACTTTTAGATTGGGGTTGTATTCTTGTGTTCACTGTTATTTTTGTGAGTTTGGGGCTTTCCTTGATTGGAATAGGCTAATGGACTTTTGACCTAATGTGGTTGGGTAGCCAAGCTGTCCTTGCAAAAGTATGGCATAGGAGGTCAAGGTGTGGGTCCAGTGAGCAATGTAAGGGGAGATTAACTAGCGGCCACACCCTCCACTGGAGAGGAGGGCGCCCCTGTGCTGGCATTGATCCTGGAGTCACAGTTTGAGTCTCATTGCTGGATCTACACTTCTAAAGACACAGGAGTTTTCACCTCTCACCTAGGCACTTTTCGGGGCTCCTGGGGCTCTTAGCCAGGATGGAGAACATGTGTGTGGTGAATCCTGCCAGACTGTCTTCTATCTCTTTCCACTGGTCACGGAAATGAGACAAACACAGGGACCGTCCATGCTTTAGGACCTCCTAGGCAGCCATCAGTGGTCGCACATGCAGGCCTATTTTCCGTACAATATCGCTCCCCCACTCTGGACTCTATTGTTTAAGATGACAGAGACATTAAAGTAAACTCATCAGCATTCAGTGGGTACATGAAGAGCACAGGCTGGGTGTTTCAGATAGTCGATCAGCAGGCGCCGGTAACATGTAAAGTTTGTACTTTCCTGTTCCTTTTTTGTCCGTGTTGCCCTCGACATCTAAAAGACCCGGAGCTACTTTATTGTGTGCTTTCCTGGCACACAGTTTGCAGTCCACATCTAGTCCTCATGTGCTTTATTCTGTCCTGGTTGCACGGTTGGAAACCATTATATTCTAAGACTTAAACGGTTTTACCCTGAGGAATATAGAACCGTGGGGGTTTGTTGTTGCTGTTGTTGTTGTTGTTATGGAGATGATTTCCCTCTTCTCTGGAATTCTTACACACCGACACAAAGGAATGTAAATTAGTACAGCCATTTTGGAAAACATTTCCATAGTTACTTATACAATTAAATGGCCCTAATTATAATCTGTCCATTTCACACAAAATCCTGAATAAGAATGTGTATAGCATAGCAACATTAATGATTTCTGAAAACTGAATATAACCCACATTACTCCTTTCGTTGATAAATGAGCACATAAATTGTGGTATATGCATGCATGGGATACTACTCAGCAGTGAAAAACCAAATTGCTGATACTCATAGAAATGCACTTGTATCTCATCTATATTATACTAAGTCAAAGAGTACAGATTCAAATGAAAACATACTATGTGATTTTGTCAATGTTATTTTGTAACCAGCAAAACGATGGCGATGGAAAATAGGTTGCCAGGTTTAGAAATTGGAGAAGGAGTTTGTGGTGAAGAGATGGCATGATTGTGGGTGATGGAACTGTTTTATGGTTATTGTGGTGACTTAAAAGAAAATTAGAGCAGCACACCAAATGGAGTTAGTTTAACTGTCTGTAATTTTCCTGTAATTTTAAAATCAACTCAGACATGAAATAGATAATAGACAATTCACTGTGAGCAGAGGATAAACCTTGATTTTATCTGTTTCTTCATGGTGGTGGTTGTACTGCCAGGCCAGCAAATTCAGGTTTTATCTTCTTTCCAGAAAAAAGATCTGTGGTTCCAGGTTTGCTCAGGCTGCCTACATGACAGCGGCATTCTTTAAGCTGATAATACTGTATTGATTCTTTTCATTTTTATTACTTTTTGTTAAATGAAGGAGGCTTTATTTTCTTATCATGAACCTGCATTATTATTTCCAGTATTTAATTTTATAGTAATGATGCTATTTTAAAGCTATTTCTGGAAAGATAGTTTCTAAACATTTTCTTAAAAATACAGTAATTCTCAGGCCATGCGGCTCAAGTGGTAGAAGAGATGGTTTTCATGTTCAGGACCCTGGGTTTGGTCCCAGCACTGAACTCCCTCCCCACCACCCCTTCAGTATAGCAAGGCGTGATCCAGATAGTTCTTAAGCACTGCACGCATGCATACACGCGCGCGCGCGCGCACACACACACACACGCACACACTGCTAGAAAGATGGCACAGTGAAAAGGTGCTTGCCTTGCATGTGTTCTCCTAAGCCCTGTCAGGAGTGATCCCTTAGCACCTCCAGTTGTGGCCCCAAAACAAAAACTAATGGTATGTTTTTAAAGTTTTGACTATACAGTCCATACATTAGACTCTTTAACTTCAAAATTAGTCTAAGAAAGTGTATAGTCACTCTTTCTCCCAGTTTTTAATAGATTATATTCATCTTTAATGAAACAATTCTGTCCTATCAGAAGATATGAATTTATCCTCTGATAAATTGACATTTATTAGACAGTGTTTTATACTCTTAACTTCACTGCATTTGTCAAAATCCATTGTGCAAATGTTAGGTTAATTACCTGAAACCCAGACCTACTTGCCTAAAGAATTTCCATTTTGAAGTACACCAGAGTCATTATTCACTGCACCTTTTGATCTCCTTTGAAAATTTTCTCAGTATTTATTTTTCTATTATCTTCCTCAACAAAAGAAAATCACTCTTGTTCTGCTGATGCATAACATGGTGTGTCGACAGAACACAGGGCTGGTCTGGAATGCACCCGCAATATTCCTGCACCATTGGAAACATCCCTTTCCCGATGTCTCGTCTCTCTAAAAGCTACTTGATTTATTTATGTAATGGTTATTGTGGCTGTAGCATTTTAATTCCCTTTATCATCTTTTCTCTCTATTTGGGATGATATGCCGTATGCAGAGTGACATTTGATGTTCCAGTGATATGGTAAGGATGTTGGAGAGCTCAGTAGGGGACCTTCTTCAGACAGAACCATCCAGACATTAGACTGTCCTCAATCCTAGGGCACTGAGCAACATCCTCATCTGCATCATAGTGTTTCTTTTAAAACTTGGCATTTAAAAACTATAAAGCCAAATATTTAAAAGCACTCTGGCTATTTACTTTGCTGAGCCTTACTGTGGATTTTGTTGTTTTATGTAATGCTGTAGAGGAGTCCATTGTTAATCACGTCTTAACCCTATAAAATATGTAGCAAGCTGCTGAATAGAATGATGACAGCAGACAGAGAACAGAGTTTCATTTGAATTCATGCAAATTTAGAGGTTTTCCAGAAAGCCATTTTTAAAGTATGAGCCACATTTTGAAAATAAAACAAAGAATAACGCCTTGGAGTAGAAATCTGTAATGAAACCCATAATAGCTGAAAGAGTACAATAAATTCTACAGGGAGAGCTTTCCATTTTCTGTTCCTTTTCAAATTCTAATACTAAACTCTATTAGTAGTCAGTATAAAATAATGAGACATGAAGCCCTGCTGGTGTAAAACTATTACTAATCTGTTACTTTGCATAAATTTTCACTCCAACGATTGTCTGTGGTCTTCTTATGAAGGACCTGTTATACGCTTTCCAGCTAAACAGATGAGACCTATTAACCATCTCCTTTGAATGAATAGTGTTGGAATTTGCAGGCATTGCACTTTTACAAGTTGGGAAAAGAAAGGAATTGCATGCAAGGAATACAAGGATATTTAACTCCTATCAGAGTTTAGTGTTCTTGTGTGAATATGTGAATGAAAGTCCTTTTCATCAGCTTTAGTATCACATTAGGAAAAATAGAAAGGCATTTTTAGTTTTATTTTTGATAGGTACAGCTTAAGGTGAGTATTTATGTCAATGGAACAGTTATTTTCCTTTTAATAATCTTAATAAAGGTTTCATTTCCTCTTCTACAAATTCTGGTCTTGCCCCTGTCTTTCTTACTTTAATATTTTTCTTGGTCACACAGACATAAATCAACTTCAGTTACTTTTTTCTTACTTTATATATCTAAGCAGTCGCCAGATTCTTTTGATTCATCCTTCATAATTTCTCACATCCATCCCTTTGTTCCATTCTCTTTGCCAGCATCCCAGTGAATGCCATTATGGACTGGAGCCTAAATTATTACATCTTAAATTGGTTCTGCAAACTTCAGCTAATTTCCTTCTAATCCATCCAACATATTACATTAGATTTATCTTATTAAAAAATGGCTTTTCTTATACTTATCAACTTGGAAAGTTTGGAAGTGATTGCAAAGATAATTGAAACAATTAGTGATATTAAGAGACAGAATGGTCTAATGGTATATTACCTTTGGAACCAAATGCACCTATGTTGTAATCTCAGATTAATCCCCGCAGAGTAGTATGCCTTAGAGACTCTGTAGCTTGACTTTGTGGGAAGGGCTGAATATTGGGAAGATCACTGCCATGATTTTGTAAGATTGTCACTTGGCTTAGTGGCCTTAGGTGATGACAGTTTTTTTTTAGCAGAAGTGTTTTTGCCATGATTGTTAAGACAAAATGGTGAAAGAAACTGACCAGATGACAGAACCAGGAGAGATGCTGCCAATTAGGAAGGATGAGGGACTCTATCTAGCAGGCATAGCCCTGAACGCAGTGCTGGGTCTGAGTCAACTACCCTCAGGAACGACATCCCCTCCCTCCAGGCCTCAGACTCCCTGAGCATTGCTTGGGAGCCCTACACTAGCCAAAAAAGCCAAAAAAGTATAGGAGAAAACAGAGAACCCTCTACATTGCATTCTGAAAGAATGAGGTTACTTTAAGAGACTACATATCCTGTAATGTTTATATTTTTAATATCTGTTTCTCTTTATAAATAGGTGTCAGACCATAATTCTTCAGATATATGAACTTAGACTTCTTTACAGACCCAAGAATCAGAGGACATTGGTTTGCATTGAGTTTGACTTTGCAGGTTGTAATTTTATAGAGACGAATGGCAATGGGAAAGACAGGAACATAGGAGAAAGGATTGAAGATGAAACAAGAGGTCCTCATAGTAAATAGCAAGAATCAGTTGTCATTTAAGCATCGAGACAGCGGTAGACCTTTCATTCTCTGGGCTGCAGGTACAAAGAGGGATGAAATAGGGCACTGGCTGAAGAGATGATGGAGAGGGGAGAGGATGGCGTCATAAAGGACACCACTGTGGAGGTGGATCTCCATGATTTGGAAAGATTTTTTTTAAATATGATTTGAAGGATGTTCTTGGCGAAGGCCTTCTCTGTATCAATTGATACATGAATTTTATTCTTTTTACTGATCTGGCATGTAGTCCAATCTTCAGATTTAGTTTCTTCTCAGCGTTTCATGGTTAATTTATATCTCTGTGGCATTGTGACCTGATAGGATGCTTGGTATGATTCTTGTATTTGTGAATTTATGGAAGGTAGATTTATGTCCTTTAGGATAAGGGCATAAATTATTTATTTATTATTAATTATTCACATCATCATTTATGTGATCTATCCTGGAGAATGTTCCTTTCAGCACTAGAGAAGAGCATTTATTGAGGATGGAAGGCCCTGTATAAACCCATTAGCCCCAGCTCTTCGAGTTCCTCATTTTGGGCTCTTGTGTCTTTACTAATATCCCATCTAGTGGATCTCCCCAGTGGTGACAGTGACACATTGAAGTCTCACGCTGTATCCCACTATATTTCTTTCTTTCTTTTTTTTTGCTTTTTGGGGCACACCCGACGATGCTCAGGGGTTACTCCTGGCTCTACACTCAGAAATCACCCCTGGCGGTGCTCAGGGGACCATATGGGATGCTGGGAATCGAACCTGGGTCGGCCGCGTGCAAGGCAAACACCCTACCCGCTGTGCTATCGCTCCAGCCCCATCCCGCTATATTTCTATCCATGTGTTTCTCTAGGTTTGTGATAAAAACCCTTAAAAAAAATAGGGGTGAAAGGAATCTTCCTCAAGTTAGTAACTGTCACTGTATCACTGTCATCCTGTTGCTCATCGATTTGCTTGAGCAGGCACCAGGAACGTCTCCATTGTGAGACTTGTTACTGTTTTTGGCATATCGAACATGCCACGGGGTAGCTTGCCAGGCTTTGCTATGTGGGCGGGATACTCTCGGTAGCTTGCCGGGCTCTCCGAGAGGGACGGAGGAATCGAACCCGGGTCGGCCATGTGCAAGGCAAATGCCCTACCCGCTGTGCCATTGCTCCAGCCCAAGTTAGTAACAGCTATCTATAAAAACCCCAAATCCTGTATTATTTTTAATGAAAGCATTCCCACTATGAACAGGCACAAATAAGGATGTCCACTATCCCCACTCTTATTCAGCATTGTATTCAAGTTTTAGCAACAGCAATCAGGCAAGAAAAGGAATCCAAAAGAATAAAAATTGTAAAAGAGGAAGTAAAATTCTATTTGCTGATGACATATAATGATGCACGTTGAAGATCCTAAAGAGTCCACTCAGGTGCTCCTAGAAACCAATGTAGCCAAGTGGCCAACTGCAAAGTCAATACACAGAAACTGGTTGCATTCAAGTATACAAACGATCAGAGAAGAAATAGATTAAAGAGTCTGTCCCATTTAAAATAGTGTCCCAAAATATCAAGTTCCTAGGAATTAACGAAAGAAGTAAGAGACATATACCAGGAAAACTTCAAAAGACTCAAGAAAGAAATCATAAAAAGGTCTAAGGAAATGGAAAAACATTCCATACTCATGGACTGGAAGAATCCACATTGTTAAAATGACCACCTCACTTATACTACTATAGAGTTTCAGTGCAGTCCCTATCCCGACTCAGCATTCTTCACTGATTCAGAACTGTCAGTGAAAAGATCGTGTGGAACCATAAAATACCCTGCATATCCAAAACCATAGTGAAAAACAAGAAACTGAGAAGTATCTCACTACCTAACTTGAATCTATACAATAAAGCCATAGTGATAAAAACAATGTAGTTTCTGGGAATAAAGAAAGACTTTCTGATAATGGGGTCAGAATAGAATATTCAAGGAAAATGCCCCACGTAAATGGGCAGCTAATTTGCCAAAGGAGCTATGAGAGCATGAAATGGAGTAAAGACAGCCTTTTCAACAAAGGGCACTGGGAGAATTGGGTAACCACATGCAAGAACTTAAATCTGGAGTTGTATCTCATTTAGTCTTGAGATCAGACCTGAATATATAAAGGACACTAAGGGAAATATAAGCAGAACACTCTTAAGACCTAGACCTGAAAAGGGTCTTCAGCGATATGATGCCACTGGCAAAGGCTACAGAGTCAAAACTCAACAAATAGGACTGCATCAAACTTAAAAGTTCTGTTTTTCTGACAAACGGGCTAAAACTTATTGACAACTAACTGAATGAGAGAAAATATCCTTACTCACCACATCAGATAAAGGTTTGATATCCGGGATTTATAAAATATTCACAAAGATCAACAAGAACAAAAAGGCCTAAAAGCCCCATCAGAAAATGGTGAGAGGAAATGAACAGACACTTCACTGAAGAAGACCAATGATGGCAGACAGGCACATGAAAAAATGCTCATCATCACTTATTGTTAGGGAAATCCAAGTCAAAACAACAATGAGAGATCTTATACAGTTGAGAATGGCACATGTCAAAATACTGGGAACCATCTATGTTAGTGGAGATGTGGTGAATAAGGAACTCTCATCCACGGCTGGTGGTCATGGGTCTGGTCCAACCCTAATGGAAAAACCTCAAAGGTCATTTTGTTAAATGCTCAGTCTTGGTGTACATTAGAATAGCCTAGAGAGTTTTTAAATATTCAGATTTCCAGGTACATCCCCCTTCTGAGTCTTGAAAGCTAGAGGGTGGTCAGGAATTTGAATTATTTTCTGAATTTCTCTTATTTCCTATTTAATAACTATGCTCATGATTCTGAATTACACATAGGGAAGCGTTTGTGTAGTTCAAACATGTAATCCGTGGTGAAATCCCTTTCTAAGCCTCTGTGCAGAGTTGTTCTTCTGAAGCAGCCTATCCTGTCCATGGGTAGCCCTGCTCAGAAGGGTTTTCCTTTAACTGAGCTAATATTTCTGTCTTTTCTGTAGATTTCTAGTGCTTCCCACATCAACACCCAGGAAATCCCAAGACCCTTCCCTCTCTTGAGAGCCTTCTGAGTATTAGAAGCCTCTCCTGTGTAGGGTGAGCCAAGTCGGGTTCTCACTGTCTCTGAGTCCTGGACGCTTGCCTCTGTATGTATTCCCAGTGTTGGTGACCTTGTAAAGTGTGCACCCAGAGCTAAATATTAATGCTGCACGGTCTCTGAGTTGTGAATGAATAGTACCCAGATGGGCCATGCGGTTTTATCAATTGTTTTCTCATATGGTCCTCATAAATATTGTAATGGAAACATGGGACAAAGGGTTGGCTGTAGTGGCCTTTATTAAGAGATTACATGCCCATGCCGCTGAGGGAAGGTGGGGGCTGGAACTGCTTGATTTGGATTAGTCAGTTGCTAAATTTAGGGATATAAGAGAATAAGAGATAATTCATAGGATTAGAGATAATAAGAAATTAATAGAATAAGAATAAGAGGTAATAACAGATTAATAGAATAAGAATAGAATAAGAGATAATAAGAGATAATGCCCTTGAGCTCCCTGGTAACCCCGTATGTAATTTTGCCTTAGCTTAGGAAAGTATATATCTCTCACCTTCTTCAAACTTCTATATTTTTTCATTTCTTTTCTTATGTATTAAGAATTTTGTTAGGTGAAGGAGGTATATGTGCTTCCATCTCTTGCCAGGTACTTTCTGACAGTGCAAAATGTAAACTGTCCTGGAGAACCTTTTTGAGCGGTGGAGGAGTGATTTGGCGAGGGCCAGAGCAAAGTTACCCATGTCTACCCTGTTTCTACCACTAGGGACTTGGGCAGACCCCGATTGCCACAGGAAGGTCTTACTTGGCTCCAGGATCAAGTTCAATAGAACTGCAAATGAACAAGAAGAATTTAAACCAGAAATTGCTTTTTTTTTGGGGGGGGGTGGTTAATGCAGATGTATATCAACAGGTTTTTTTTTTTAAGCTATTGACCCAGGACCAGAGAATATTCATACATGTTTCCTTAGGCTTAATTATTATTCTCTGACTGCAGTTTCAACTCAGATGTTGCATCCCACCAGTTTCTTTGAATCCACCCCCAGAAAATCTTCAGTATCATTTCATGATGGGGTATTTTTCCAACATGGTAAACTCTAGTCTTCTAATTAAGAGGCTGCTGGATAGAGGGAAGGGGAGAAAGAAAAATAACTTGAATGTCAGATAAGAAATGAGTAGGTAAAGACATTTTGTTTGTATACACAATAAACTACTCCCCAGCTATTTGGTGAAATGAAATCTTGCCTTTTGCTATGTTCAGTGGAATTTTAAGGTATCAAGTTAAGTGAAGTAAGGCAAAGAGGGCAGGACAAACATCCAGTGATCTTATTCGTGTGTAGTATGTAAAGAAATAAAGCAAGGGAATGCAGAGTGTCCAAAACACACCCTTGAAGTGTAGTAACAGAATTGAGGTGAGGATTGGCTCGGGATGAGGAGGTGGGGACAGGTCGGGGCTTGGCACTTGGAGGGTAGTGGAGGCACAGTTTGGGCTATGGACACTATTTAAACCATGCTACCTGATTAATTTTTTTAAAAAAACCATTAAATTTCCTTTTTAGAATTTATTCTGGTGCAGTCTCTTGAGTGGTCCTCAGGAGGTCCAGAGCCCTCCTACCAAGCGACTGCCCATGTGAGGGATATGCCATACCCTCTGCGTTCTCTGGCCCTTGTATTTCTTAAAAAAATGGATGCCGGTGAGCTTGTTGTGAACTCTCAGTTTCCAAATATTACCGAGTTTTAGGTTGTTGTTTATTTTTTACTTTCCTGAATTATTTGTAGCATCTTTTGTTAGCTGCTTGTTATGCCAGTTGATTGAAAAGTCCCTTGAGTTTCTTCCTTTCTTTCTGATCCCAAAATTGATAGCTGAATTGCTCCAATTTGCTCTACATGGTGACCCAAATCCTCTTTCTGTAATTGGTGGGTCAGACACACTGCGGCAAGCGCTCCCAGGACAGCAGAACTTCTGAGTCTTTGCTGCCTGCACCGATTGGTCTCAGTTCCGTCTCCTTGGATAGAGTTTGACATGTTTTTATGTAATAAAAAAAAACTACAGTTAAAGTACTCTTGGAATAAATCCAAGCAAAGATAGTTCTTTTGATGAGTTGCAAAATTACCATTAATAAAGAAGACAGATGTGAATTACACAGGGAACAGTTATTGTTGATATTTATTTTCAATCCAAGAATTTTTAAGGATAATTCAGCTGTTCTAATTATCCAGGTGCACAGGAACCTTGTTTGCTCTGTGATGATTTGTGTAGATTTATGTGCAGAATTTGGCTTAGAACTTTCCGATATATGTTAGAGAAATTGATTCCACTTTGCCTGACTATTCTAGTGTAGAGAGCGTTTGCTTTGGTATCAAACAGACCTGGGTTCAGGTTCAACCTTAGGTTAAGCTGCTTCTCCACACTTTGTCTTTTTTTGTTTTTAATCTATAAAATAAGGTCAGAATCCCTACCTCATAAAAGTTCAGGGTTAAATGAAATCATATTGTGAAGATACTTAGCGCCTGGCCTAGAGTGAGCACTCCATAAAACTGTGGCAAATGACAGTGTTCACTTTACTATCCTGAGAGAGAGATGCTAAGCAAATCCTCATAAAAGTACCTGTTTGAGTATCATCGCCTTCGCTGTGCAGGAGAGGGAGAGGAGCACCTTAGAAGAGGCTGCTTCTGGTTTTTCACTCAGAGTGAAAGGGCCGAGGCTCCAGCTCAGCAGAAGCCTTTGTGCAGAGATGGTGTGCGTCGCCTCGGTTGCCTGGGCCGGCGCCTCACTTCACAGGTCTCTTGCTTTTGGGTTGCTCTAAGCTTTTGTTTGTTTCTTTGTTTGGGGGCCACATCCAGCTGCGGGCTCACGGGCCACATCTGGTGCCAGGCGTCGGGACCAGCAAGTGTGAGGCCTGCACCCTCACCACTATGCAGTCTCTTCAGCCCCAGGTTTTCTCAAGTGTTTTTAACTCTTGAGTTCAGTGAACTATCCCGGTGGAAGCAGCGAGGTCCTTGTGTGTGGCAGGAGTGTGGGGCAGTAGGGAGATTGTGTTACTGATATTTAGTATTTACGTCAATCACCATGTAGAACTGTGTGCTTCTGGAACTTAGTTTCCACTTTTCCCTCTTCAGCGGTGTCTGCCATCAAACAGCATCTATATGGGCTCGCAAATATTTTTATTTTTTTTTTTTATTTTTTTTTTTCAGCCTTAAAGCATTTTTATTAGTGTGAAAAAATTTTGTTCCCAGAGTTGTCTTTTTGTTTCAGGTCCAGAATTTTATAATCCGGATTGCTCAATACACTTTTTTTTTTTTTTTTTTTTTAATTTATTTATTTTTAATTAGAGAATCACCGTGAGGGTACAGTTACAGATTTATACACTTTTGTGCTTATATTTCCCTCATACAAAGTTCGGGAACCCATCCCTTCACCAGTGCCCATTTTCCACCACCCGTAAACCCAGTGTCCCTCCCACCCTCCCCAATCCCATCTCCCCCCCACCCCACCCTGCCACTGTGGCAAGGCATTCCCTTCTGTTTTCTCTCTCTAATTAGCTGTTGTGGTTTGCAATAAAGGTGTTGAGTGGCCGCTGTGCTCAGTCTCTAGCCCTCATTCAGCCCGCAACTCTCTTCCCCCACATGGCCTTCGACTACAATGTAGTTGGTGATCGCTTCTCTGAGTTGACCTTTCCCCGGAACGTGAGGCCAGCCTCGAAGCCATGGAGTCAACCTCCTGGTACTTATTTCTACAGTTCTTGGGTGTTAGTCTCCCACTCTGTTATTCTATATACCATAGATGAGTGCAATCTTTCTATGTCTGTCTCTCTCTATCTGACTCATTTCACTCAGCATGAAACTTTTCATGCCCATCCACTTAACTACAAAATTCTTGACCTCCTTTTTTCTAACAGCTGCATAGTATTCCATTGTATAGATGTACCAAAGTTTCCTCAACCAGTCATCCGTTCTGGGGCATTCGGGTTTTTTCCAGATTCTGGCTATTGTAAACAGTGCTGCGATGAACATACATGTGCAGATGTTGTTTCGATTGTACTTTTTTGCCTCTCTGGGATATATTCCCAGCAGTGGTATTGCTGGGTCACATGGGAATTCAATATCTAATTTTTTGAGAGTCGTCCAAATTGTTTTCCAGAAGGGCTGAACCAGTCGGCATTCCCACCAGCAGTGAAGAAGGGTCCCTTTCTCCCCACATCCTCTCCAACAGCGGTTGCTTTTGTTCTTTTGGATGTGTGCTAGTCTCTGTGGTGTGAGGTGGTATCTCATGGTTGTTTTGATCTGCATCTCTCTGATGATTAGTGATGTAGAACACTTTTTCATGTGCCTTTTGGCCATTCGTATTTCTTCCTTGGTAAAGTTTCTGTTCATTTCTTTGCCCCATTTTTTGATGGGGTTGGATGTTTTCTTCTTGTAGAGCTCAACCAGTGCTTTATATACCATTGATATCAACCCCTTATCTGATGGGTATTGTGTAAATATCCTTTCCCATTCTGTGGATAGTCTTTGTATTCTGGTCACTGTATCTCTTGCGGTGCAGAAGCTTTTTAGTTTAATGTAGTCCCATTTGTTGATCTCTGTTTTTACTAGATTGCTTAGTTCCGTGTCACCTTTGAAGATACCCTTATCTTCAATATCGTGGAGGGTTTCGCCGACCTTGTCTTCAATGTACCTTATGGTTTGTGGTCTAATGTTGAGGTCTTTAATCCATTTTGATCTGACTTTTGTGCATGGTGTCAGGTCAAGGTCTAAACCCATTTTTTTGCATGTGGTTGTCCAGTTGTGCCAGCACCATTTGTTAAAGAGGCTTTCCTTGCTCCACTTCACTTCTCTTGCTCCCTTATCAAAGATTAGATGGTCATACATTTGGGGTTGTGTGTAGGGATATTCCACCCTGTTCCATTGGTCTATGGCTCTGCCTTTGTTCCAGTACCATGCTGTTTTAATTGTTACTGCTTTGTAGTAAAGTTTGAGGTTGGGGATGGTGATGCCTCCCATCATCTTTTTCCCAAGAATTGTTTTAGCTATCCTTGGACGTTTGTTATTCCATATGAATTTTAGGATTGCTTGATCCATTTCTTTGAAGAATGTCATGGGTATATTTATAGGGATCGCATTGAATCTGTATAATGCTTTAGGGAGTATTGCCATTTTGACAACATTGATTCTCCCTATCCACGAGCAGGGTATATGTTTCCATTTCCTCATGTCCTCTTTGAGTTCATGGAGTAGCGTTATGTAGTTTTCTTTGTAAAGGTCTTTTACTTCCTTGGTTAAGCTGATTCCGAGGTACCTGATTTTCTGGGGCACGATTGTGAATGGGATTGCTTTTTTCATGTCCCTTTCCTCTGCCTCATTGTTTGCATATATGAAGGCCATGGATTTTTGGGTATTGATTTTGTAGCCTGCAACTTTACTGTATAAGTCTATTGTTTCTAAGAGTTTCTTAGTAGAGGTTTTAGGCTTCTCTAGATATAGTATCATGTCGTCTGCAAATAGTGAGAGTTTGATTTCTTCCCTTCCTATCTGGATGCCCTTAATCTCTTTTTCTTGTCTAATAGCTATCGCAAGTACTTCCAGTACTATATTGAAGAGGAGTGGTGAGAGTGGGCATCCTTGTCTTGTGCCTGATCTCAGAGGAAAGGCCCTTAGTTTTTCCCCGTTGAGGAGAATGCTTGCCGTAGGCTTGTGATAGATGGCTTCGACTATCTTGAGGAAAGTTCCTCCAAACCCCATTTTGGCGAGGGTTTTCATCATGAAAGGATGTTGGATCTTGTCAAATGCTTTCTCTGCATCTATTGATATGATCATATGGTTTTTATCTTTCCTTTTGTTGATATGCTGGATTATGTTGATTGATTTCCGAATGTTAAACCATCCTTGCATCCCTGGGATGAATCCCACTTGGTCGTGGTGTATGATCTTTTTGATGAGTTGTTGGATCCTATTTGCTAGTATTTTGTTGAGGATCTTCGCATCGGTGTTCATCAGGGAAATTGGTCTGTAATTTTCTTTCTTAGTGGTGTCTTTGTTTGCTTTTGGTATTAGGGAGATATGTGCTTCATAGAAACTGTTTGGGAGAGTTCCTGTTTTTTCAATTTCCTGGAAAAGTTTGAGGAAAACAGGCAATAGGTCTTCTTTAAATGTTTGGAAGAATTCGCCAGTGAAACCATCTGGGCCTGGGCTTTTGTTTTTGGGGAGGTTTTTGATTACCGTTTCAATTTCCTTAACATTGATGGGTCTATTCAGGTATTCCAGGTCTTCTTTCTTCAGTCTTGGGAGATTGTAGGAATCAAGGAATCCATCCATTTCTTTTAGGTTCTCCTTTTTTGTGGCGTAAAGACTTTCAAAGTAGTCTCTAATGATCTTTTGAATCTCACTGGTTTCTGTTATGATGTCCCCCTTTTCATTTCTGATTCGATTTATTAGAGTTTTCTCTCTTTCTTTCTTTGTGAGACTTCGCAAATATTTTTAGACTATAGATAATCATGTCCTCTATCCCTCCTAACATACCACCCCTTCAGATTATGTAACAGTACCAATACAAATGCATTTTGGAATGATAAATTCATAGATTTAAGATCTGCTCATACTTTCATTTTAATGTGAAGTTGTTCAGATATTCTATTCTTGTTCAAGTGTCTAATCTGAAATGGTACTGATAAAAGATGTCTATTTTAACACTCTTTTTAAGATTAATAGAATAGCCAGTTTGTTGGATATGTAACAAAGTTGATACTAGAGGTCCCAAGAGACAAGACAGTGGGCAGGGACTTTTCTTTCATGGGACTGACCCAGGTTCTGTCCTTGGCATCCCAGATGGTCCATGAGTACAGCCAAGAGTGAGGAGCACCCTGAGAAGTAAGTCCAGAGCATCATGGGGTGCCTCCCCCCCAAAAAAATGAGTAATGTTACTAGAAAAATGATTCAAAGGTAGGACCATGTGGGGTTACATTTACTCACTTTCAGGCTCATGTAGCTCGCTGTAAGTGCAAATGAATGAGTTCATTAGAGTTTTCCTAGTTGACTTTTTTTGCCTTTCATTAGACTCTTCAATTTGCTGGCTGGTCAAATATGGGGGCCATCAACAGAAAAATTAGGACCAAAAAGTTTGGTGTAGATTTGTTCTCTTATGGATGGATCACTTACAAATGTTCTGCAAGTGTTGTTACAGTCAGAATGGGGGGAGGTAATAATAAGTAACTCTTAAATCTTAGTGATTTGTTTTTTATTCATACAACATATTCAGTGACAGTTGGCCCAAAAAAAAAAAATCCCCAAACCAAAAATCCCAGCACTTTCTTTGGAAAGCTATTCTATTTCTGCTTTTTTGACATTTTAGTTGTGGCATACATAGTAATATAAAATATAGATATAACAGCAGCTAATATTAATGTACTTACTGTGTGCCAGATACTGTTCTAAATATTTTGATATTTATTAATCTTTAGTTAATTAATTCCTCTAACAACTCTAGAAAGGGTACTATTTTTACTTACATTTTGTAGATGTTTAATTGGAAGCACAGAAAAGTAAACTTTTTACCACTAGGCTATATGGAACCTTAAAATTTTTTATATAGGCCATTTCCCAAAAAAATACTGGTTTCTTGTATAATTATTTTCTAATTCTTAGAGATTCCTAAAGTTAGAAAAAGTAGAATTGGGGTATTGGCAGGATCTGGACTAGTGACCAAGAAATTTCCTTCCAGCAACATGATTCTACAGTGAACTGAAGAACAAGTGTGTGAGTGTGCCAAGAATTGTATTAGGTTCCAGGAATTTACTTTTGTGAATGAGATGGCGAGGATCTGTATTTCTCTTAATAGTTGTGTTCCTGCAGAATAGATAGATGTTGAAGGAAAACACAAAGTCCAGTGCAAGCAAATAGGCGGAGGATTTCACATCTTTTCTGTAGTTCTAAAGTTAGGGAAGTCTCTTCTCCCTGAGGCAGAAGCAGACAGGGAGGATGAAAGGGACAAGTGGCTGGGGAAGAACTGGGTGGCATCTGGTAGCCGCAGCATGGAGACCCGCAGAGCGCATTCACAGGGTGCAGGCCAGAGATGGAGATCCACCAGGTGGGGTGTACGTTCATCAGACGTGCACGTTAGAAGCTGCGCGTGACAGTGGTGGATAGTGGATTTGACAAGAATAGGTCAGCGAGGCGGAGGAGACTGCTGCAGACGTTTCCATGGAAGATGCTGCCTAGGGGACAGGTGCTGGCAGCAGGCGAAGAAAATAGAAAAAGGTCAGAGAGCTTTGAGGAAAGCTGGGTTAGGCCTTGGTGAGTACTTGGAGGGGTGCATGAGAATCAGAGTTGGCAGTGAGAGGTGGGAAGGGAGAGAGAAGGGTGACATGGAGACTGGATCCCTGAGCAGCCGAACACTTGCTTTTTCCTACAGTGAGAGATTGGTGGGGAAAGCCTTTGGGGAGGGGGGTGCAGGGGCGGATGAAGCAGCATCCTGTGCCCCAGAGAGGGAAGGAGAGCGGAACCAGGGCATGTGTGTCCACCGCGAAATGAAGGTGGAAACCCATGGCCCAGTCCAAGGGAACAGCTGGGCAGTGACATGCCTCTACCACGAAGCCTGGGAGGTAGCCAGGGAGAAGCCCGCTCTCACCCCTTCACACAGAGGCAGGCCTGCAAGAATTAATCGAAGGCGTGAGATGTGTTTGCTTTGCTGTCTGTTGAGGACATTTTTCTGTAATATCAGGGTTTCGGTGTCTGTGGATATCTCACACACAGGTCTAAATGGGTTTTTCTCCGATGAAGTCAGTGCAGAAGTGTTGTTCAGTCTTGTTTGGGAAATTGTGTTCCTTTGTGTCACAAGGTCATATCAGCACGTAAGTTTGCAGACACCAGGTTGCTTCTATCTTGCTTGAGGTCCATATGTCCTTATTTAGTTTAGTTTTTTAAAGCCTTACAACTTCTGTACATTCACTCTCATATGTGAAGCTCTCTGACGTCACTCTGTTCACCTTTGCTTCAGAGGGTGGAGAGTCAGCTGCAGAGCAGAGCAGCTTGAGGGTCATTCCTGATGGCATTTTGTGTGTAATCAGTCCTTTTGTTTTTATGTTGTGCATAGATGCAGCGTAGTTGTTATTCAAGTCTGCTACAGACTGTCTTGTCCCTACAAAATAATAGTTGGGGTGAACAGAACCTTGCTCCCCAACACAGCGTGTAGGTGCATAAAGTCATTTATATATTTTAAAGCGATTCTTTCTTTCCATGGGCCTGAGCTCTTAAAACGGAAACTTTTTCTTTGAGAAATTTTAGGGAGTGGCTTCATGTTTAAGACTATTTCTCAAGCCGGACTCTGCCTTAGCCCAAGCGCTCTGCAGAGCTGCTGAAACAGAGGGCTCTAATTTAGGTTTGTACCATACGTACCATGAGACTGTGTTGAATAGGTATACTCATAGGGTACTTTCAGAAAGAGGAGACTTAGGGGAACACTTAAAATATTATCTTACTGATAGTAAAAGCTCACTAAGTGTTAGCTATTGTTGCTTCCTGTGTTCCCTCTTGAAAAATCTCTACATCCGGTACAGGATTCTATGTCAGAATCTGCCTGTAAGCGCCTTTGTTCTAACAATTGTGGCACTTGGTAAAGAAATGAGGAGAGGCTCCTGCACCCACAGAACTCCTGTCATCCTGGCAGCGCTCGGTGCCACGATTGGCTCACCAGATGCTGTGCTTCTTGGGTGCCTATCCTGCCGTGTGTTAGCACTGAGTTCTGTGGAACAGAGGTTTCACCTTAGGGTTATAATTCCCTTTATTGCATTCTAGCTTCTCTACAGGGTGTCTCTGGGAATCATACAATAAAATTGTATGATTTTAGTTTGTAGTTTGGATTGTACTTTTCTGTAGAAAGAATGTAAGTACTTTGGTAGTTCAGCAATTTGTATCTAAAAAATTTTTGAATTGGTCAAGCAAAATCAAGTCAAGTATCTTCAGGCCTTTCTTTAGCTCACGTGATCAGATCGCAAAAACGTAAAAGTTATCTAACCCAACCCCTCTTAGGGTTATTTAAAAAGGTCCAGCAATGCTAATAATTTTCAAAAGTTATACAACTAGTGGGCTGGAGAGATAGCACAGAGGGTAGGGCTTTGTTCTTGCACACTGCCGACCTGGGTTTGATTCTTCCACTCCTCTCAGAGAGCCCGACAAGCTACCAGTATCTCGTCCGCATAGCAGAGCCTGGCAAGCTACCCGTGGCATATTCGATATGCCAAAAACAGTAACAACAAGTCTCACACTGGAGACATTACTAGTGCCCACTCGAGCAAATCGATGAGCAACGGGATGACAGTGACAGTGATACAACTAGTAAAAGAATAACTAGGCTTAGAACCAAGATATTTTGGCTTCCTGATTAATGGTTTCACTTTATCATATTAGTTGTCCTTTAGAGATTTTATAAAATATGATATTTAATAAGTATATGTGGTACAGAAGATGCTGATAAACCTTAAAGTGTATATTCAACACACTAAAACTGTCTGCTTTGCCAGAAACTTGACATTAACTGAAAAGTAATATCTTGACTGTAGAAAACGCTGAACGTTTAATTAACACCATTGCTGTGTGCCTTTTACAATCTGGAAAAGACTCGATGGGGAATTTTAAATTTTTATTTATTTATTTCTATTGAATCATTCTGAGATAGACCCTCACGACACTGTTGATGATTAGGTTTCAGTCATGATGTTCCAACACCCACCCCTCCACCAGGGCACATGTGTGCTGGGGAGTAGTCAGCTGTGGGTCACGGCTCATGGCTTAGCTTGCCGGACACCGAGCTCCTTTCCTGGCGTCACAGTGGCCCCGTGGTCCTGGGTCCTGAGACTGTTAGGTGTGGTTTCTCTGAAAACTCTGAGAGCTTTTCTTAGAATGATTGACTCTTTCCAGACATATTGAATCCTTGCCCCAAACTGTTTCCTCCCCTCACTCTCGAATTGCCTGGCCACAGTCCCCAGTGCCGATTTCTCCGTGAGAGTGTGGAGGTCTGTGTCAGGCTCTTGTCTGCTGTCACACAGCAGTGTTGGGTTCCATCGATGGGATCCTTCTCCCTGAAACGTTCTGTTTACTTGATTTTCAGGGACCCCCTGTTTCCAGCAGCCCCCAGCCCCCACCAATTGCTCTCTCACCCATGTGTGTTGCCCTGACCCCTAAAATTGAAGTGCCCTGGGCCTATGCCACCAACCTCTCTTCTCTTTATCCTCACACTCAGGCTCTCAGTGATCTCACCCAGACTCAAGGGCTTTACGACATTTCTAGACTGAAGATTCCCACGTTTATATATCCAATCCAGACTTCTTCCTTGAGCTCTAGACCTATAAATCCAGTGGCCCGCTTGGTAGCTTGATTGTCTAGTAGATACCTGCAATGTGACATAAACAAGTCACACTCTGGCACTAGCTCTAAATTCCTGGTCCTGTCACCTTCCATAATTTGGTAAGTGACTACTCCATCCTTGGCTCAACCTAAACACTGTACTGTCATCTAGTCTCAGTCCCTTCAACTAGTTTTCTGCCTTGAGGATGTTTCCACATGACTTTCTCACCTCCTCGGTCTCCTTGCCCTGTTCTGCGATGCCCACCTTCATGTTCCTGATGATCATTGTACTAGCTAACCACTGACCGTTTGTCTTCACCATGGAGCCTTCTCAGTCCAGCAGCCAAATGATCCTTTTAAAATGTGAGAGCGTGTTATTCCTATAACACTCCTTTTCCATCTACCCAATGAGGAAATTGCACCTTTCCATGTCTCGAAGGCCCCCAGTGTTGTGTTCCTGTAACCTCTTGGACTTTCTTCTTCACTTCACTGTTCTTGTTTCTCTGCTTAAGCCACATCTGCCTCCGTGCTGGTGTCTGAGCATGTAAGACATATGCTTTCTTCTGTTCCCGCCATTGGGAGCATTTTCCCCAGATTCTTGTATGGCTCACTATCTCACTTCCTTTAGATCTCCACTTTAATCTCATTTTCCTCATTAAGACCTATTCTAAAAATTGACACTATTTTTCATTATTTTTATCCATACTTTAATTTTTTAATTTTTTTTTTTAGCTTTTTGGGTCACACCCAGCGATGCACAGGGGTTATTCCTGGCTCATGCACTCAGGAACTACTCCTGGTGGTGCTGGGGAGACCATATGGGATGCCGGGGATCGAACCCAGGTCAGCCGAGCACAAGGCAACCGCCCTACCCGCTGTGCTATCACTCTGGCCCCTTAATTTTTTAATTTTTAAATAAATAGGTTTAAGCTATATTTTGAGATGAATTCAATATTAAATAAATAGATTTAAGCTATATTTTAAGATGAATTCAATATTTATTAAACACTGTCACTGTCATCCCATTGCTCATCGATTTGTTGGGGCAGGCACCAGTAACATCTCCATTGTGAGACTTGTTGTTACTGTTTTTGGCATATTGAATATGCCACGAATAGCTTGCCAGGCTCTGCCGTGTGGGCAAGATACTCTTGGTAGCTTGCCAGGCTCTCTGAGAGGGGCAGAGGAATTAAACCCTAGTCGGCCGTGTGCAAGGCAAATGCCTTACTTGCTATGCTATCGCTCCACTAGATTTTAAAATAAATAGATGGGGGCTGGAGAGATAGTACAGTGGGTAGGGTACTTGCCTTGCATGCAGCTGACCCAGGTTTGATCCTTGGCACCTATATGGTCCCCTGAGCCCTGCCAGGAGTAATTTATGAGTGCAGAGCTAATAGGAACCACTGAGCCTTGCCAGGTGTGTCCCAAAAACCAAATAAATAATTAATTAAATAAAGGATCACCACATTCTACATAGATCTTGCTAATTTATTTTTGTCTTCTTTAGTTTCTTTCAGTTTCCCACTGAAATGAAACTCCCTAGATTCTAGAGCTATGTATGACCTAGTAAATATATTAGAAGGTTGGAACAGGGCCCGGGGATAGCACAGTGGATGAGGTGCTGGCCTTGCATGCAGCTGGCCCAGGTTCGATTCCTTGCACATCACGTGGTCTCCCTAGCCTTCCGGAAGTGATCCCTGGACACAGAGCCATGAATAAGCCCTGGGCACCGCTGGGTGTGTCCCCAAAACCAGAGGGTTGGAAAAAAGGTTTTAAAAATACAAATGCAGTAGAAAAATAATTGAAACAATGGACTCCTTTATTTTTAATTTTTAGAGGGAAAATCTCTCTAGGTATGCATGCTCCAAGGCTTATTTCCTAGAAGCATTTGTACTTGAAAATACTCTTATTGATAGCACAAGGGAGATGTTTTGAGAAGTGCCTTATACTTAATTCCCTCTGAACTCATGCCCTTGTCTGTTCCTCTCACAATTCCGCCAGTAGAATTGGTCTTATGCACTTGGCATCTCAGCTCTGAAAGGCTCACTTTGTCCTGGCCCTGTGTAAGAGCCTTGTCTCCCTACTTCAGTCCTTTCTCTGCTACCCATGCTTAAAAAGAGGGCCCAGACTTTGGGGAAGCAGTTTGTTCTCGATTAAACCATTATATTAGACCAGACAGGAGCAGCAGCATTCCTAAATCTTTGACCTTTCTACAAATGTCTCCGAGCTTCAGAGTCAGTTCTGCAGATATAAGTGAAACTGCTCCCCTCCCCCGTGGCGATGCCGTTCCCATCGCAGCCCGTCCTCAGAGTCACTAGGCTTTGGGGATGGTGGGTTTGAAATGCTTTTTTATTTGTTAGATTTTGGTGTCAGGGTTCTGATCTAGCATCTCACAAGTCAAAGCAAGTGTTCTCCTACTGATCTGCATGAGCTTTATTTATATCAATTATTCTAGTTCCAATACTTATCGGTGACGTGACCTGGAATATGTTCTTAAGTTCTGAGGATGGGATTCAGAGCCCTTGAATGTGTGAGGCGCTGAGTTGAATCACTTGTACCACATGGCCTCTAATGGCATTTGGTTGGAGTCCCTTAACAATAATAAATAAGTTAATTCAATTTAAAGTAACTCATATGTTCGAGACTGGGTCTGACATGGGACCTTTCAACATAGATGCCGCCCTCCCTTTTCTGCTGCCTTTAGTCTTCCCATCCCCCATAAGGAGACTTAATTGCTGCATTTTCCAAACCTTAACTATAAAGCTCCATATTTTGTGTGCTTTAAAATTTTATTCTAGATTAATATTGTACATTTCAATATGATTCTCACCCCCTTTAATTAGTATTAATGAAGTCATCTTCTCAACGTGAACTGTGTACTGAGGAACAGAAAGCCTAGAATCTTTATGAGCATTGTGAAATAAGGCAGGTATGTCTTAAGTATGATCATAAATGACCGCACCCAGAAACATGTGGAAAGAGTATTATAGCTTTCACAATATATTGCTCTTTTTTCAAAGAAATTTATAATAAGCCAAGAAAAAAGATTATTTTCACACTTCTTTCAGGGAATAGGAGTAAAAATTAATAATAACAGAAAAAGAACATGGATCCAAATAGCTTCCTGTATATGTTTCTCCTCCAGCTGTTGTAAGTTGTCAAATCCTGCAGTAGATCAACCCAGGAGCTGTCGGGGCTGTTCTGGCAAGAAGCCCCTTCCCTCCTGAAGGAGCTTCTTCTTACTGGCAGCATCCTGGGGCCGTCCCAGAGGAGTGGGACACATCGTGTGCTGTTCTCCCTCTCTTCGTGTCATCTTGATCTTTTCATTTTAGAGTGTGTGCAGATTGTCATTGTCAGTGCTGCATTTTTGTGTTCATACTTTCTACACTTTAGTTTGGTTGTAATCTGTACCAGGTGTCCATGATCACATATCCTGTCCATTTTGAAGACTGTTGGATTCTGCATCTCTAGGATGATCAGTAGAACTGTTTGCTGTAGGCATCACAGAAATTCAGGGGAGTCAGATACCCAAAGAGTGGCTCACTCACATGCAGGTTCCTGTGACTGCAGCTGCCATCACTGCAGAGGTGTCATTTGTAGCACCTCCTGCTTGCAGGTCATGAAACTTGCAAACTACCAGCAGCTGTCTTAGACAGAGAGGGATTCTGATTCTGCAGAGACAATGTGCAGGACGGGAGTGACACATCTAAACCTGCCTTGCTCACTTTTTTTAAAATGAAGGATTCCATCAATGAGAATGCTGCTGTTAAAATATGTCAGATTAATATTTGTGTGGTGAGGCAAAGGAGATAGCTCCAAGGGGCATGCTTTGCATTCTTTGCAGGAAGTGTGTGCTTTGCATGTGAGAGTCTGAGGTTTGATCCCTGGTAGTAAATGGTCCCTTTAATGCCTCTGGAAGTCACCCTCTTGAGCACTGCAACAGGAATACCCTTGGGCACAGCCACCCATCCCCACCAACAAAAAAGGAGAATTTGAGTGGCTATTATTGTTTCATTAGTTTCATTTATTGAAAACCCTGTAGCCTTTCTTTCTTTGCAGTGTTAGACAATAAAGTATTTGGGGGATGGGGAGTTGTAGATTGGATTTAAGGTAGGAAATTAGATTTTTTTTTGAAAGTTCCCTTCCTATTGCTTCTTCTAGCTGTAGATAGAAATATTTACCTCTAAGACTTTTTACCATTAATAAAAATTTTATCTTGTCTATCTAGGCAGACATTCCATATAACTTTCACTTTCAAGATATTCAAGAAATTTATGTCCCTAATTGATTCTGATCGAAATTGTTATCTTTGCATTCGGAATGTAATAAAGAACATTTCTATAGGTTTGTAGTTATTGTTAATACTTTTATGCCTTAATGTGTTATAAGATAGAGATTCGTACTAAATGTTGGTTGTTGGTGTGTATGGTATTTTTGAGGCAAATACTCCTGTTTCTAAGGTCAGGTGGAGTGACCTTTGCCTGTGCTAGCCAGAGGCTGAGTGCACACACACGAGGTGGTGCTGTGCTCCTGGGGCGCAGCGAGAGCAGCGTGCAGGTCTCTGGGCCATGGCCAAACAAGGCAGTCTTGTATTAAATGTGGGAAATCAGGGCCTAGAACTTTTGGGATGTTTATTTTGGGAAATAAAATAGTGTTTTCTCATGAAGTCATGAAATTTAAGTGGATCAACATATAAGTGGATCAACATGGAAAGTATCATGTTGAGTGAAATGAGTCAGAAAGAAAGAGACAGACATAGAAAGATCGCACTCATATGTGGAATATAAAGTAGCTGAGAGGTACAAGTTTGCAATGATGCAATTTCTGGCAGATATTTCTCTGGACTTAGTTACTAAAATACAGAAATCCAAACCCGTGCAGCCGCTAGTGCGGCCACGCGACCTCATATCTCTTCATTCTCAGCAGTGGAAAACAAATTACCAAATGCTTCCTTTTCAGCAGATCTGACTATAGGGGGGAGAAACTCCAAACAATAATAGTGAGTTTTCTGTTGAAATACTGAATGTAATCAAAGTAAAGTGAAAGTAAAGTGAAATTTATCAGTTACACAGGCGGATCGGGGGCTGGGGATGTGGGGGGCCAGGGTGGAGCTATACTGTGATTCTTGGTGGTGGAATATGTGCACTGGTGAAGGGATGGGTGTTTGAGCATTGTATAACTGAGACTTAAACCTGAAAACTTTGTAACTTTCCACATGGTGATTCAATTAAAAAAAATAGTGTTTTCTCATTTTCCAACAGTTTTTATATAAAGAGATGCATATTCTGATATCCTTTTCTTTATATGGATATAAATGTATCCATTATAGATATTAATAGCTCTAACAAGACTCTCAAATAACTATATTATTTAGCAGTAATTCTATGCACACCTAGCATACTGTATACATATGTACAGGGATTAACTAAACTGGCATTTAATGTCCAGTCACTAACTTTGCGACTGCAGGGTGCTACTGGGGAGAGAGCAGAAGAAAAGCTATTTTAATTGTCTGGATCCAGATAACCCATCAGTGACTATTGCTCAGGCTAGTTCCCATTCTAATCCATGGGTGGTGAACCCAAGATTTGGCCCATGTTTGGGGGCTTAACATTTTATAGTGGATGAAAGAAATACAGTAAAGAAGCAATTAAATAAACATGAAAGTTTCAGATACAATGAATGTTAGAAGAAGATAAAACATGATAGAGGAATGAGAAAAATTTAACTTTCATGGTCAGAGAAGATAAACTTAGAGCCAAAGCTTAAATGGCAAAAAGGAATTTGTTAAAGTCTTAGGGGCAAAAATCACAGACAGGAGGAATAGTTTGGCTCAGTGGGAAGATGCAAAGGGCTTGGTGGGTTGAAGGTCCAGCAAGGCCCATTTGGGAGGAAGCTGTGGCAGCAAGTAGAACTGGAGATGTGTCCAGAATCCTGATCAGCTAGGGCCCCGAGGTTTTGTGAAGGTATTTGGGTTTTAATTTGAGAGATGGATGCCATTTGAGGGTTTGAAGTACCTTTAAAATTTTATTTTAAGGCTGGAGAGATAGTACAGTGGGTAGAATGGGCACCTTGCATGCAGCCAGCCTGATTTGTTCCCTGGCAATCCATGTGATCTGCCAAGCATCACCAAAAGGAATTCCTGAGTGCAGTGCCAGGAGTAATTCCTGAGCGTTCCTGGTGTGGCCCCAAAACATATAGATAGATAAACGCATACACACACATGCATGTATTTTTTCAATAACTACTGTTGTCATATTAAAGATATAGACAGACAAAAGTTAATACTCACCTTAAGAAAAGGTAAAGTCTTACATTTTCCTGGAACATAGATTGAACTAGAGAGTGTCATATTAAGCAGAATAAACATGAAGAAGAAAAATATGGGATGATCTCACTCATATCTGGTATATGAGAAACAAATAAAAGGAATGGGCAGTCTCCAAAAAAACAAACCTTTAGAATCTGACAACAGAACTGACGTTACCATGAGAGAGAGAGAGTGTTTATGTTTGTGAGTATGTGTGTGTGTCTGAGTGTGTGTGGGTGTATGTGAGAGAGAGAGAGAGAATGAGAGAGAGATGAGTGGTGGCCACAGAGTGTGGTGGACAGTAATAGAGGGAGATTGGCCTTTCGAGGGTGTGTGTGGCATACTAACACACATCACAGCCTTGTGTATCAGGAAGGAAGGAAGGCCTTTTGTCGAGAAGGGGTGTTGCTCGAATCGCAGAGCACATGCTTAACATATGTGCATGCTGGGTTTGTGTCTAGCACTGCCCAGCACCAGGAGCTTTGCCAGGTGTGGCCCTCAAAGCAATAGCAAAAGCCAACAACAGCAGTAAAATGAGATCCGAAAGAATAACAGGATCCTTGGGGAGAAGTGACGGGAGCAAGTGGTAGAAATAGTTATGGAGTCAGGATGGACTCAGACTTTGCTGATGGCATATATACAAAGAGAAGAGAAGAAAATGGCTTAGGCAAGTGGTTGCTTGATAGTGAGGGGAATCATAGGGATTAGGGAGAACAATTTTGAGGGATGGAAATTAAAGGATTTGATTTGAAACATGTGAATGTGAACTTGAATATTGTGGTTATTGAACAGACTGTTTCAGTGTCACCATCAGTACAGTAGGATTGGTAGTGCCTGTGCTCTGTGGTTGGTGTGAAAATGAGGTAACACCTCTGAAGCACTTAAACCAGGTTCGGATCTTTATTCACTGTTGGGGGTGTCCTCTGCTTCAGTCTCTATGGAAAACAGTGTGGAGACTTAAAAGATTAAAAATAGAACTCCCTTTTGACCTAGCAATTTCATATGTTGGCATCTATCCCAAGAACACAGAAACATTTAGTTCAAAATAGGTGCATGTCCACCTGTGTTCATTATATTTATAATAACCAAGATCTGGAAATAACCCAGATGCCCAACCCATGCGTAAAGAAATTCTGATATATGTACCTCATGGACTGCTGCTAAGGACAATTATCAGGTGATCGTGTAAAGAAGCAAAGCCAGGGGGCTGGAGTGAGAGTACAGCATACGTTTGCCATGCATGCTGCTGAACTGGGTTTGATCCCCAACACCATGTATGGGTCCCAAGGCCATCAGGAATGATTCCTGTCGGTGCAGTGCCCTCCTGCCCCCATAAAAAAGAAAGGATGGGAGGGAGGGAGGGAATGAACAGTCTCTGATGGAAACTTTGGCAACTGAGAACTGAACCTGTTTTAAACTGAGGATACCAAGTTAGGCTAGGCCGTAGAGGAAGGGAAGGAAGTGGCAGACTGTAAGTGACATAAAGACAGTGATGATGGATCTTTGATGGAAGTAGAAGTGTACTAACATTATAGAAGCTTCAGTGGTTAGACTGTTTAACCATGTTGCCTCAATAGCAACAAAGCATAGGAACAACACACAGTCAGGTAGGTGCATCTCTGCAGCTGCTCCCCCAGAAACGGGAGCCTTCAAATCTTGTGACATCACAGCACCTGCTTGCTGCGTGGCTGCCCTCTGCTCCTGGCCTCTGGCTGCTGGCCTGCTCCTGCAATGCTGGCCAGGCCACCTGCCTGTGCCTCGGCTCCGTCACTAGTCTAAGTTGTCATTTCCCTCATCTCTAGTCTCCATCATTTACCAGTCTGAATTGTTTGTCTTTCACTCAGTCCACGGCCGGGCAGCTCTCTGTCCGGTTCTCAGTGCCAGCTACCCTTTGTTACTGTCATCTGTCATCTGTCTGTGCACACGGGTACAAGTCAGAGAGACCTGCATATCTGGGTTCTGGGTTTTTATCTTATTCATTCTTGTCCTCAGCTAGTTCTATTCTCTGACACCCATGTAAGCAAGATTAAAAGTGAAACTCTAGATTATCTACCCCAGTCCCACTCCATCACAACACGGTGGCTATAATCTTACTTTAATTGCCTTTCTTTTTAAATGAAGTAGAGGTGAACTGGCTATTAGAGAGTAAGAAACTCAGAGAGGACTAACATAGTTATGGTGAGTTGAGCATTCTAGAGAATACCAATAGCAACAAAAATTAATTTTAAAACATTTCAAACTTACATTCTGAGCAATAAGGAAATAAGAAGGGAAAATCCTCACCTACCAACTAGTGAGCTGCTATTACAGAATGTGTTAGTAATAATTAAACAGTTATTAATTATTGCTAGTATTATAGAATCTTTAATATTACTCCTATCTTCTGATTTATTCAGTAAGGAATTGACCTTCACATATCATTTAATTGAAGCACAGGGCGGATAAGAGCTTGTAAAGGAATTGTTAAGAAATTTCTCTGCTCTACATTAGTTCTAATTCCAGCTTCTGCTAAATTATAGTCCTGAGAACTTGGAGAACATTGAGATTTGATTTTGGAACTTTTATTCACCATTATTTCTAGCCAGAAGGCTAATAATACAGGTGATATTCTTTTTTTTTTTTTAACTACAAAAGAGAAATTCTGTATAAAAATAACAATGTCTGATTTTTTGTTCCTAGCAAAATTCTTCAACTAGCAATTATCCTAATGGTTTATGAGCTTTTAACAGAAGTACATAACAAATTCTATAGTAAGTTCACACAAGTCTAGTAGCTTGTTTTTAATTGCATGAAAATGTGTGCTGGGAGCCCAGTATTAAGAAGCCCTTGCAGAGGCCGGGAGATGGTCCAGCAGTTCAGATGTATGCCTCGGAAGCATCAGATTATGCCTGCATCCCGGAACAACATGGTCCCCACTCATCACTGGCTGCAGATACTGGGAGGCCGCTAAGCAGTGGTGACCCAGCTTCGTTCAGCACTGCAGGGTCCTCTGACTGAGCCAGTGGCCTGATTGGCCAAGAGTTGCCTGTGGAACTCTTTGGACCTCCTGAAAACTGCTTGGGAGGCAAGAAAATGTTGTGGAAGTATAGCCTCAAGAAGGGAGGAATCTCTTCTTGACTCATTTCAGTTCGGACTGGAAAGAGTTTGCTGTGAGCACCTACAACATGGACCTTGCGTCTCACCAGCTCTGTGCAACAGTGCCAAACTGTACCTGAGTCTCACTTGAGCTACTCAACAAGGAATTAACTCCCCCCCCCACCCCCACCTAGAGAACTTGGGTGGAAGGCAGGCAAAATATCAGGCTAGAGTTAGGGATTCCTGTTTGCAAGGAAAAGAAAATCAATCCTAACTTCTGCCTGGGTTCTCTTTTCTGGGCCGTCACCTGCCCTTACGTAAAAGAAATTTCAGGAAGAAGACAAATAATGAAATCATTTAAGTTTCACTGGGAAATACGAGGGGAGACACTTGCCACGCGAGAACCTGTGGGCTTCCCCAGTGTGCGCGAGCCAAGTACACTTCCCAAGCACAGCTGCTGATGAATTCCCGAGACAGTGCACCGGAAAGGGGAAAGGAGTCACACACTTCAGGCAGACACGCAGGTGACCACAAGAGTGGGGGAAGTGTACCTTGTCTTTGTAAAGTTAGTTTTTATACAGTCCTGCCCTCCCAAAGTCTGTGTTCAAGTGTTGTCCAGGGGGGGAGCTTAGGACTATTAATGGTTGTCTTTGATGTTCTTAGCGTAGCTTTTGTTTCAGCATCGAAGCCTCTCGCCTTGGGAGCCCAACTTATGCTCTGGGTGTGGAATTCTGCATCTAAAAGGTGTTCCTGGCACCTCAGATGGATTCTGTATTTCAAATAATGCATGCCTTTGGACTACTTTGGGTTTAAAAATTAGTACACCCCATAGTGTTATAGGAGGAAAACCCAAGAGTAGGACAGCAGCTGAGTCCTGTCACTGTGTGTGTGTCTAGTCCCCTGTGTATGTTCAACAGGAGAAGGCCTCAGTGCCAAGTTGTCTCTCTCGGGAGGCTCTTATTTATAGAAATCCTGACAGTATTTGTGGGCTGGATGGTTTGGGGCTACAGGTGGTGGTGCCAGAGGCTATTCCTGGCTCTGTGCTCAGTACTGACCCTGGAGGTGAGGAGCCGGGCGGAATGGGGTCGACTGCATGCAAGGCAAGCACCTTACCTTTTGTAATATCTTTGGCTATGACTTTTTAGCTTTCTTTGACTTTGAGATTCCAGGGCACTGTGGGGCTAGGTAGTTTCTCTGTTAGCATTCTGGGGTCCCCAGGCAACCTCAAACTATGTGAGCTCCCCATACTCAAGCTAACAAAAACAAGTCATTCCCAAAGAAATGGTGTTTCTTTTAGAGTTTTATTGGAAGTCAGATCAATGCTGTAGACAGTTTTGTGGGGTTTTCTGTGAAGTTTTATTATTACTATTATTTAACGTAAGGATGAGTTATGGCAGAACACTAGAAGGATAGAAGGACAATCCTGCGGGCAAGCCAGATTCCGAAAAGGATTCAGCACGATTGACCATATCCATATGGTGACCAAGCTCATTGAGGTATTGAGAGAGTTCAAGATGCCGCTCTAATGTTCATCGATTTAAAGAAGGCCTTTGATTCTGTTGAAACTGAAGCACTCATTGAAGCCCTAGCCAAACAGGGTGTTCAAACTCAGTACATCAGGATCCTCCGTGAGCTGTATTACGGATTCACCACCAGGATCTCACCATTCTACAAAGAAGTGATCATCGATGTAAAGAGAGGGGTTTGGCAGGGCAACACCATTTCACCGAAACTCTTAAGTGCCACCCTCGAGAATATCATGCGACAACTGGAATGGGAAGGAATGGGAGCAAAGATAGACGGTCGGCAACTACACCATCTCTTCACTGATGACATCATTCTCATAACACTAAACATTAGCCAAGCGGCACGAATGCTGGCCAACTTCGACTATGAGTGTGGAAAGGTTGGACTGCAGCTGAATCTCACAAAGATAGTGTTCATGAGAAACGGACTAGTTTCTGATGTTCCATTTGCCCTCAATGGAACAAACATCTCCAAATGCAGCAGTTATGTGTACCTAGGTCGAGAACTCATCATGACAGATGACCTGGCACCTGAACTTCAGAGAAAGAGAGCAGCATGGAATGCCTTCAAGAGCATCGAAGAAAGTGGTTAAGAGGACAAAGAATCTCCTGCTCCAGGCACATCTTTTTGACTCCACCATTCTTCCTGCACTAATATAAGCCTCAGAGACCTGGGCCCTTCAAAAGCAGGATGAGAACGCTATATGGGTATCCCAAAGAGGAATCGAAAGAGCTATGCTTGGAGTATCACATTTCACTCAAGTGAGAGAAGGAATCCAGAGTTCTGACCTCTGTGGACTATCAAGAATGAAAGGGAATGCTCTGCCACAGAGGCAGGGTGGAGTGGGGGTGGTGAGAAGGATACTGGGATCATTGGTGGAGGTGAATGGGCACTGGTGGAGGGATGGGTAAACGATCACTGTACGAGTGAAATGCAAACACAAAAGTTCATAAGTTTGTAACTGTACATCACAGTGAGTGATTCTCTAATAAAAATTAAAAAAAAAAGAATTAGGGACGCTGTTCCATTTGCCAAGGTATCAAACATCAGATGGGTTGGACACATGCGATTTAGAGACAACCACTGGACTAGAGCTGTTACTGACTGGATTCCATGGGATGTCAAAAGTCCGAGTGGCCACCCACCTACAAGATGGTCAGACTACTTCATCAAGACCCTGAATGAACAGTTTGAGGCTTTTCGTGTTCCTGGAGCGAGCAGACGCCATTGGTCTACAGTAGCACCCGACAAGGACGGACGGAGCCATTACTGGCGTCCGCGCGAACAAATTGACAAACAATGGAATGACAAGTAATACAAGTGAAGGATGAGTTAAGATTTTGACTATCTATGTACGCAAGATACCTTGGATAAAATAGCAAAATTATTTACAGAATGTTGGTTCTTGACCCAACACTAAGGTCTCTAGTGGAGCATCCAGTATCCTGTGATTGTCTCTGCCCTGACATCTCCAGAAACAGAGACAAAAACATGATAAGCGCCTGGAAAAGCTGACACTGAAGTGAGCAAATCATCTCGGTGACTAGAAAAGCTTCATTATTCAGCCGTCATTCTAGAGCTGCTTATTGATGAATGATTTGTTTAGTTTTTGTCAAGTATTACTCTTGGTGTTGGGAATGTGCTTGAAAAGAGAAATCTGTTGTGATGCCAGCCTCAGCAGATGTGTAGTCTACTAAAAGAACCTGTCCCTGGAATGGAGTGTTCAAATGTCTTCGGATGTCTAAGAAAGGAAGTTCATTCACTATTGGTTAGGAAAAGCACAGGAACAACTGAATGGAAAGGAAGGTCTTCATTGGAACTGAAACAATTCAAGGTAAGAAGGATGTCTGTCTACAGAGAGGGAGTTGGGGTCTGGTTTATGCCCAGAAGAGGTATAGTGATATAACAGCTTATACATATTCTAGTAGCTTTTTTGGGAAACTCATCTATATTCATGAGGGAGAACAGCAAGCATGTGTAAATGAGGAACATACAAAGATCATACATCAAGCAGAAATGTCATGTTGGGGAGGGGGAAGTGTAGTTTAGTAAGAGAAGGCCAAGGAGACAGGATGAAATTGGCTCTGCTGGGCAGCCTCCCAGAGCCCTGCTGTTTGGCCTGAAGTTCTCAACACGGAGTATCCTTAAGGTTTCACCTTGGCCCCTGTGAGCCCAGAAGACGGAGACTGCCCCATTCTCCAGGGTATTGGCCTCAAGCTTGTTTCTGACCCTGGGGACTTCTAGGTTTTCAGGGGAAAGAGATGAGAAGGGGCCAGAGTCTTGAGCTGAGTCTGAGCGGTCCCTGTTCTCCGCAGCGCCCAGCTCCTGAGAAGGCAGCGCTTGGAAGCCGCTGCTCCTTTAAAGCCTTCTGAAGCGCCTCTTGATTTTAATATGGCTGAACATATCCATAATCCGTACAGTCCTGTTTTCTCTGTCAGTCACTCCTCTACACCCCCACCCTTCACAAAGCATCCTTCCTAGAACCTCTGACCTTGGGAATAGCTGTTCTTTCTTCTTTATACCTTTGAAAGGACCTCATTCTTTTTATGCAAATATGGAAAAGTACCCTCATTTATGCAAATGTTGAACATTAACACTTCCTAGAGCCCAGGAGCAATGTACCCTCAAACATTACACTGTTCTGGGGTAACAAACTATGAAGGTTAAGTGTATGGGAGCTATTTAATCTTGTAATCAAATAAAACTTACTCTAGTTAACGCAAAACACGTAATAATGTACCTTATCATTGTTGTTCTGAATTGTAATTAGAGAATGGTTGACCTAAGAGAATGCAATTAGCATTTCTTTTATACTGGAAAGTAGATTTCTTTTTGTTATCTCTGTTACCTATAATTATCTTTACTGTTGACAGTGTTTCTTCAGATCTGTGTAATCTAATCTTTTGTGCACTCATAAATGTACAAAGTATTTGTATACTTTAGCACACAGGTTAGAATAACAAAACTGTGGTATATCTTGCTGCCAGGCTTCCCCCTTACACCTTCTGAGGAGTGTCTTTCTCTGCTTGGTTACTCTATGCTTCGTGTGTGTTCCTGCCTCCTTGTGGTAGACCTTTCTTAACTCCAGCTGGATACTGGAATCATAAAATCTGATGCAGGTGATAAGTAGGGGGTCCCTGGCAATAAGTTCTCAGAAACTCTATAAAGAAATTGCTCTCTCACCAGCCCTAAAGTAGCTCCAGAGCCGCCAAAGCATGACCCCCTTTGAGGATGCAGAATCTGAGACCTGCTAGGCTCTTAACTGGCTCCTGCTCCGGCCCAGAGAAGGCTGGACCTTCGGAGAAGAGAAAGTTCTACAGAAATAAATGTCTCTGATAACACATAAGAAGACCAGGGTAACCTCCCCATGACAGACAGCACCCTCGCTGTAGACTCTCACCTACATAGCAGTACCTCAGTCAGGGACAGTGTGGGGAGAAGTGCTGTAAGACTCTCACACCAACATTGCAAAAGCAAGAGGTACAGATCAGCATTCTGGGGTCACTGTGTTCTGGGGTCACCTGCATCTCAACATTTTCTTCTACTTTGTTCTACTTCATGGGGTACTCTTGGCTCTCTTCCCTCTGAAGAAACTCCCTTGAGTATGTATCTCTCCCTCCCCTCCCTGCTCCTGCGCTCTCTCTCTCTCTCTCTCTCTCTCTCTGTTTCTCCTCTCAACACCCCCCGCCCCTCATAGCAGGTAGGCTTTCAGTACTAACCCTCCACTCCCCGCTCAGACACATCATTGTGAGACCGCAGTCGGAGGGCAGTGATGCTTCTCGAGCTCAGGCTTTTCGACTTCTCCTGACTCATGGGTCCCAGGCCTAGATCCCACCTCACCAGGAGGGCAGCCTAACTTGTTTGGGACAGGCCTGCTGTCAGTGATGCTGTAGAGCTCTTCAGGTTATTTACATTTTTATTTAAATATTTTGTTTCTTTTTGTTTGGTGGCCAAACTCAGTTGTGCTCAAGGGCCACATGAGACTGTGTTCAGGGTTTGCTTCCAGAGGTGCTTGGGAGTTGAACGCGACTCTTGCATGTAAACTTGCAGCCCAGGCCACGGAGCTTTTTCCGTCAGGCCTCTATTTAATTGGCTTTGTGTTGTTTGGGGGGTCTGCCCAGCTTCAGGCCTGTTCTCTGCATGGTGCTGGGCTGCTCACGGTGATGCCTGGGCACCGTTCGTGCACTGCCTGCGCTCACTCTGTGGTGACAGGGCAGCTCCGGCTCCCCCTCAGGCAAGGGTGCGCTGCAGCTTTGTGGTCTTCTCTTGGGCCCTCTTCACACCCCCGAGTGGCTGCTCAGAGTGAGCATCGCTGTGTGTGAAGAACAGAGGAGTGTTGTTATCTTGCCTTGTCCCGGGAGGTCACCGTCCCTTCATGGTACTGCGCATGCCGGGCCGGAGCGGGGCGTGGGGCTCGGGTCACAAAGCCATACCTGCTGGTTTAGGAGAGCAGGGACCAGAGAATCACTCGGATAATCCACTCGGTAGTGGACTGCGGCAGGCCAGGTGTTCTGTTCCTCTGGCCCAGGCATTGTACTTCTTAAGCGCCTAGGGAAAGACCTGGGGAAGCTCCGGGCAGCCTTTTCTGCTGGAGTCCCATCCCAGTCTCTTCTTAAAAACACCAGACTTAGTTTTTGGACTGGATGTAAGTGCAGTTGGCAACCTTAAGCCCCCTCTTCATTCCATTCACCCCTTTGGGGGTCCTATTCACATAGAATTTTTGAACTTGAAAGGAGTCTAAGTCATTCTTATTTTTAGATGAGCAGCTGAAGCCTATAGAAATTAAACACAATGCCTAATGTCATACTAATGTGTTAGAACCAAAATGAAAACTCCCCTTCTTGACCACAGGTTCATTGCTCTTTCTATCTCATCATACTGTTTCCTCATATATTCTTCTGGACATATCAGGTAGAAAATATCTGTATAGTATTAAGATAGGTTAACTTTTCAAAACTTTCATAAAGCATTAAGATCCAAACCTAGCAGAATGGGAAATTACCTAATATTTATGGCCCTTACTTGACAGAAAATTTGCAAAGAGCTGGAGTGTTGTCATAGAGGCAATTGTTGGGCGATATTACATTTTTTCTGTATCGCAGAGGATGTCTCAGCTGCTTCAGAATTTCTTTTTTCTAAACTGAATGGACAGTATGACCCTGTGGGATGAATTTTGAATGAACTATGCCATCTGTTTACTGATGCCTGAAATTCTTTTAAAGGATACATAGATTTTCATTCCCACAATTAGAAGTAAAAGACTTAAGATACAAATTTCTTCGAGACTTAACCCAATGAATTAATCTTCACGGTTTCTCAAGTCAGTTAATAATATAAACATGAATGGCCCTCTTAGGTATCCAGCTGCTAGATGCTTTTGCATGATCATATTTCTATTTTTCCCATTCAGTTGGCTGTCTTTTAGCCTGTCTCCTTTGCCATGCAGAAATTCTTTAATTTGAGATAGTTCCATTTGTTTGTTTTTTATTTTATCACTTTTGCAGGTTGGTATCAGCTTTTGCTGGTAGTATCAAATCATTGAATATGTCTCAATTTCAATCTTGGCGTGTTCTGCCTACATTTCTCTCAGTGTACTTTATATCTTCTGGTTAGACCTCAAGATCTTTGATCCACTTTGAATTGACTTTTTTGTAAGGTGGAGATATGGATCCAGCTTTAACTTTTTACACATGGTTTTCCAGTTTTCTTAGAACCCCATTATTTCAAAAGGCTATCTTTTTACTCCATCAAATGGGGATATTCTTGGTGATCGTGAATTTTTTTTTCATGGAAGATCTAATCATAAAATATTAAGTTTATGTTCAGTAGGGGACAGTGCCATATTCTTTATTTATTTAGAACATTGGTTCTTTCATTTTTATTTTTAACTTACCAAACAATTATAAGGTCTTTTAAATTCTTACACTTATCTTTTTTTCTTTTTAATGTAATATTTAAAAAAATTTTTTTTCCATGTAGCCATCTGTTTGGGTTTTGGGTCCCTACTTATAGATATCAGCAGAGTGTTTAGAACAAACCGAATTCAGCTGAATAATAACTACCGGGGGGAGCGTCAGTGTCCAGGCCACCCCCCCTGCTGCTGCCCGTGCAGGCCCAGGCCAAGTGGTTGTATAAGTGAAGCTTCACAGGAACCCTCCCTGGGTGGATAACTCGCTGGGACAGATGGTGGGAGTCTGGAACCCTGCACACCTTATTACAGACTCATCACAGAATGAATGATCCATTGTATAATTACAGTTACGCAGTGTACAACTCAGGAGTAACTACATGGAAGAGATGTACAGAGCAAGGTATTGGAGCTTGGAAAACACTTTTTGTACTGTCCCAATGCTTTGTTTCCCCAGCACCTCTTTTCACTTACCATAAGGCCCTCTACGTCCCCCTTCGGGTTTTTATGTAGACTTTACTAGCTGTGCGTGACGTGTGGACTTCTGGCTGCTACAATGGAATACAATCCCAGACTCTTTCCCCTCCCAGGAAGTGTAAACTGGCAGTTCAAACCTTCACGTGGACTTCTTAAAATTTTTTTCTGGAAACCATGAAAACCATGTTTTTTTCTGGGTCCTATTAGATGCTTTCTCAGAAGTCACCTCCTTACACAACAAAAGCCTTTGTGTTGTTGTTGGCTTTGGATCACACCTGGTTGTGCTCAGTCAGGACTTACTTTTGGCTCTGTGTTCTGGGATCACTCTACTGTTAAGGAGATCATATCCAGTGCTGAAGCTTGGAGCCAGGGTGACCCTTAAACACTGTACTCTCTCCTCAGCCCAATAGGGGACACTTTCACCACCTGAGAAATTTTTAAACCTTTGGGAGCAATGAGGATGAAGACCAACTCTTTGTTTTTTTTTTTTTTTAATTAAATTTATTTATTTTTAATTAGAGAATCACCGTGAGGGTACAGTTACAGATTTATACACTTTTGTGCTTATACTTCCCTCATACAAAGTTTGGAACCCATCCCTTCACCAGTGCCCATTCTCCACCACCCGTAAACCCAGTGTCCCTCCCACCCTTCCCAATCCCATCTCCCCCCCACCCCACCCTGCCACTGTGGCAAGGCATTCCCTTCTGTTTTCTCTCTCTAATTAGCTGTTGTGGTTTGCAATAAAGGTGTTGAGTGGCCGCTGTGCTCAGTCTCTAGCCCTCATTCAGCCCGCAACTCCCTTCCCCCACATGGCCTTCGACTACAATGTAGTTGGTGATCGCTTCTCTGAGTTGCCCTTTCCCGGAACGTGAGGCCAGCCTCGAAGCCATGGAGTCAACCTCCTGGTACTTATTTCTACAGTTCTTGGGTGTTAGTCTCCCACTCTGTTATTCTATATACCATAGATGAGTGCAATCTTTCTATGTCTAAGACCAACTCTTTGTGGGATGTATTTTGGTTCTCAAACACATGTATATATTTCCTATAAGTCATAATGCCATACCGTCACAGATATCATTTATGTTTGCATGCTACTCCATCTCTTTAATAAAATCTTATGCTGACCTCTTGGTAATCAGGAACTAAGGGTTCAAATCAGAAGTATTCACAAAGTCATTGAAACAGAGTTGACTGAGGCTCAAGTCTGGATAAACTGCTGGTATTGTTCCAGGCGCAGAGAAGGTCCTTGGCTGGTGTGTGAGCTGAGTCACCAGTCGTGCCCAGCACAGCTCTTGAATGCCACCTTAGGGTTTTTTGGTCCTTAGATGCACTTGAACTCCTCTGGGGTGATTAAAGAAAAATTATCTCGAAGAGTGACAATATCCAAGAGTTATGTGGTGATACAGAATAGCATTCATTTTAGTGGCAAACTTGTCTAGATTTGTCTTATAGATAGTTATAGTCTTCTACTTACAGAATAATTAAACGCTTAAAAGAATTTTTTTTTCAGTTTTATTTGTCAGGGAAATGAGATGTTGGTGGTGGTTTTTCAAAATTTATAGATTTATGAGTACCTTGGGATAAATCAGTTTTGACTATTTCAGATCTAGTGTAATTTATTTATATTCCCTTGCTGCTGGGCATTTAGCTTGTAGAGAAAGAAGATTGCTTTGAGCACTTTAAGAAGTCTTAAAATGTTTTCTCTTAATTTTCTAAGTCAGTATTTTAGAGTTCTAAAATAAGCATTTTCTCTTTGTATTGTACTAGATCATTCTGTGATTCTTTTAACCTGTACAAATCTGACACTACCATTGGAAAAGAAAAATCAGCAAACCATAATCCTAGCACTCTCGTGGTAGACAAGGTATAGCAGCCTTGCAGGTGTACAGTGACAGTGTCACACTACTTTACGGTTCGATTGGAGGGGTTGGGGCGTGGCAGGAGTTGAGCCATACTGTCCAGTGCTCAGGACCTGTTCCTGGCTCTGTACTCGGCAGTAATCCCTGGTGGTGCTAAGGGGGACCAGATCATGGTGCCAAGGGTTTGAACTATGGTTCAAATGCAAGGCAAGTGCCTTAACCCCTGTACTGTCTTTCTGCCCCCTACTCTTGTACTATTCTAATTTTTAATATATACAGAATAACACAAGGAACATGGTGAGGGTGGACGAATGTAAACGAGTACTTACTTGGTTTCGGTGCCATACTCTGGTGGGGTTCAGGGAACCATATGTGATGTGGTGATTGAACCCAGGCCAGCAGCGTGCAAGGTAAGCGCCTGATTAATTGATTTATTGATCTGTTTATTTCTAAATAAAGATGAGTTCTGTGCTTAAAAATCATCTTTACTTATTTTCCTTAACTCAAGACACATACTGTTTTCTAAAATGGGTTTAGTGATCTTCGGGCTGCCTCCTGCGTTGAAAGGTGCATCAGCCATACACTATTGGCCTGTTTCTCAATGTGCTGCTGGGGTGGGGGGTGGCGGTGGAGGGTGGCTGGGCTCTGGGCAGGCCCAGGAGGGGCTATAGTAATTGGGAGGGGACTGTTTTTGGCTCGTAGGTCAAAGAAGGTCAATTTCAGAGGGGAACTGAGTGATTTTTTGCTGAAATGTCAACAGTAGGCTGTCTGACTTTGGGAAACTCTCCTCTACTTCATGCTTTTTCCATCAAAGGATATTGCCCCAGAGGAAAAAAATGGCTCTTGGGTCAAAATTATCTTACTCCTTTTGAGTATAAAGTATCCCCACACATACGTGTTTGTAAGTAGATTGATATCAGGAATCTCGCTAGTTCACGCATTCACAAACCTACACTTCCCTCCATCTGCCTCTTCCCTCCACCTACCCCTTTTCTTGGGGCAGTGATTGGAGGTGCTGGGTGGAGTGCTAGAGGTAAAAAGGGGGAAAGTCTAAGAATACACTTGGACATACAAATCCCAACAAACGATCAATAGTCCATAACACATACACGCCCGCGCGAACACACACACACACACACACACACACACACACCAACAGTGTATGTATATACTTGTATGTCCAACACTCACATATACACTCTTATATACAATTATTCCAGTTTCTACATCTGGATCTTAACACATTTATAGTGTAGTTGTGTAATCCTAAACATATTTCTCCCCATGTTTCGAGTCAGAGTGATTTTGTGTAATTTATTTCCCTTGGAAGGCGCATCTCATACCAACACTTTTGTTTCATCAAGAACCTTTCTATTTTTCCCTTAAATTTTAGTGCAGTTGAATCTGATTTTTTATGGGCCATAAGCAAAGACATAAATGATAGTATAAAAACATTCTTCAATTATAGCAGGCAAGATTTCTAAGGTACATTGTTCAGCAGCTTTCTTTTCCCATGGTAGAAACTGATAAATGACTTTTAAAAGGTTTTCTTCCTCTCTGCACCCCATCTTCCCCTGTGGGAACAAAATAATCTGTGATGATCAGTTACCCAAAACAAATGTTACTCATATTAGGGAAAATGAAAAAGTCAGCTAAAACTAATATTCCTGTACCTGTTTATTCAATAAATGTTTGAATATCAGTTATTCATCAGCACTAGATTAGGTCCTAGTTTGTAGATGTAAGACAAAGGCTCACCCTCAAAGAGGTTAGATTCCTGGTAGAAGCGGATTGAAAAGCAGTCAGCCTCCCCCTCCAGGGAAAGTGTGTAGAACTCAAGAGTTATTTTAGGAGTCTTGAAACGCTACTGACTTAGCCTGCTGAGGCCCACTCAAGTGCCCCCTTCTGAGCCCAGATACACAGATGGGGTCTGGGAGCAAGGGTCAAACTGGGTTGTCAGAGCCAGTGGAAGCAAGCGAGAGATCTGGCTCCCACCCTCTGGGCGGAGCAAGAAGTTGAGGTAGGATATGGTTTCAAGGTATTGTCTAATCCTACTTCCGAGAATCCGAAAGTTAGAGAGGAAAAGGGCTGGCACATGGTGAGCGGGTGGAGAGCTTGGAGAGCGGCTCTGCATGGCTTGTAGTCAAAGGTGTGGGACGCCCTTGGGCCGCAACTCAGCACCTCTCTCTGCCATTCATAGGAGAAGGAACAAAAAAAGGGCCAGAAAAACAGTGCAAGTGGGAAGAGCCAATGGGTGGCATGGGAGGGGCCCTGAGCGCTGGCACTGCAAAGCCTTGAGGTTCCCCAGCACCCCAGACCAAACTCCACCCCTACGACTCAAGCACTGAACTCTCAGGCCCCGATGCCAGGACGAGCACACAGAGTAGCCCTTCTTTCTAAAGAGGAATAACACGAAACTTGTAATGAAAAGCACAGGCTATGTAGGAATTATATATGTTTATGACTAATTGCCAATGATTCTCTACTCATGTACCATGTCCCCAAATGCTTAAAAATGCATCCTGTCTCCCCCCGCCCCTTTAATCCTGGACTAACTATGATGTTTCGCTGGATTTTTTTTTTTATTAAGCCTGTGGGGAAAGGACTCCCAAATAGTGCTTCTAGGCTCAGCAGTGTGGCCCTGGTGGTTCCTCTGGCTGACTTCTTGGGCCTCACAACGCTCAGAGACATCGGGGGTTGGGGTTAGTTGTATTGAGAGGCTCTGCCGTGCTTGGGAATTCAGATCAAAGTGTGCCTTTCAGGGGAGCTCCTTGAGGGCACTCCTGGGGGAGCTTACCCTTACACCAGCGTTTTCTTCCTTCCTCACAGGGTCTCGATACTCTCGGATTCTGTTCAGTATGGTTTTCCTCCACCTCTGTTCACTTCTAGCAATGCTTACCCAGCACCGTTTCAGTGTTCCATATAGTCAATCCCTTTTCAGGTAGTACTTTCTAGACTCTGCTGGGATATTTGATCTTGTTCCGGAAGTTGTTGCAGAGCCATTTGAAAAATCATCTGGAAGAGATGCCCCCCACCCCCCACACACACCTCTAGCAAGCAAAATGGAAATAAAATTGGTTGAGGGCCACATGCATGTTAAAGACAGAGAAGCTAGTAGGGGACTGTGATCATAGTTGAAAGTAGGATGGGGTGTGATAATAGGGATGAAGCAGAGATATTCTTTTTGAAAGTTATTTAGGTGATAAATGCACTCCTTAGGAATTGACTAGAAATAGAACATAGCTCTCCAACTTCAGCCTTGGATGCTGCATTAATTTTCTAATTGCTGTTGTAACAAGTCATCACAAATGCAGTAGTCCATATTTTGTCCTAATCTCCCAGAAGTGCAAATCTGAGTTCAGAGGAACTTTTTGTTTTGTTTGGAGGAGGGGAGTGATACCTAGGCGTGCTCAGGGCTTGCTCTGGTTTTGCTCTCACGGATTACTCCTCGTGGGCTGGGATGTGGTCCTGGGGATTGAATCCAAGTGGGTCGTGAGCAAGGAGGCCACTATGCTGTCACTCTTGCCCTGGAAGTTGAATGTCTGAAATGGGTCTGATTCACTCAAATCAGAATGTGACCAGTGCTGCATTCTCTCCTGGAGCTTCCAGGGTCCGGATTCTAAGGTGTGCCACATTCTCTTTCGGAAGCCCCGTCCATCTTTAAAACTAGCTGTGGCAGCTATAGTCAGTTAATTCTTCCTCATAAAGTATCTTTCTGACTTTCACTTCCTGTCTTCCCTACCAACATTTAAAGTCCCACCCAGGTAGTGCAGAAAATCTCCCCGTCCCCAAAGCCGACTGATTAGCAACCTTAACTTTTCACAGTACTGGGGAATAGGGTCTGGGAATTTTGGAGTGAGGGCATTCTTCTGCCTCTCTAGATAATGGTGCCATTCCCATGATGGAAAAAGGAAACGAATAGGGTGGGTACATTAAGCCAGTGGATTCTGCATTAGGTATTTGGTTTTAAAGTACGAGGGAATCTTCCGGGGGACATTTCCAGTAGGTAGCTAGAAGTATAGGTTTGGAGTTCAGTAATTATTAATCTGTATTTTCTTAACTTAAAGATAGTTGTTAAAGTCTTGAGTGTGGAAAGATTTCTGAGGATGGACAGACAGAGTGAAAGCAAGAAAGCAAAATAGAAACTGTGGACACAGAAAGGTATAAAGGGAAAAGAAAGGAAAAAGGACTGTGCCTAAACATTAAAGCTACTGATGAAGAACAGGAAGAATAGGAAGAGGCAAGAAGAGTAAAAGAAAGAATGGTGTCACAGAAGAATGCACAGCGATCAGCAGGCCTGAGAAATATGCTCCTGGGGCCAGCGGGAATGTGGGGGAAGAGACCAAAGGCAACGTGCTGACAAATAAACAAGGAGGAGCAAAGGGAAGACTGATGCGAAGGGAAGAAAAGAGACCAGATGCCACCAGAAGGGCGTGGGCTTGAGAAAAGTGCTTTCTTTAATTTTAATACTAAATGGTTGAGGGAAATGATGAATTCAGATCAGCAGGTCAGAGTGACTTACATCCCCTATTATTCAAAGAATTAGTAAAATTTATTGGTAGAACCACGATTAGATGTTATTTTTGAGATGCTATGGAGCACAAGAGGCAGCTGTAAAAAACTAAAGAATAGCTTCTGCGTGACCTTGGTAATTACATATGTCTTCTATTCCAGATAGCAGGGAAGATATTAGAACCATATCATCAAACAGTCCACTTAAAATAAGCACCTTGACAAGTCTGAGGCACAGAATAGCAATGACTGTGTTTTTGCAAATGGCAAATTTTGTCAGTTATTAAGTCTCCTCCCATGATAGACAGGCTATGAACAAAAAGAAGAGATAAAAAAAATTTAACACCTTAACTTGGTTAAAACTTTTGGGGGTATTCTGCACTGTATGAATGTTAAGTGTGCATGAGCTGACAGTAGCTACAATAACACTCAGTGTTATCCACTTTTTTTTTTTACCTTTTTTGCTTCTTGGGTCATGCCTGGTGATGCACAGGGGTTACTCCTGGCTCATGCACTCAGGAATTACTCCTGGTGGTGCTCAGGGGACCATATGGGATGCTGGGAATCGAACCCCGGGGCGGCCCTACCCACTGTGCTGTCACTCCAGCGACAGTGTTACCCACTTTGGCAAATGTATCTGTATCAGGTATTGTGTCATCTCATTCTGTCTTCACACAGTCCCTCAAACAATACTATATTATTATTCCCACTTTATGGGTGGAGGACTCTCAGAGGTTCCCCCTGTAAGTTGAAGAGTCAGAAGGGCTGAATTAGGCGTCAAAGTTGGCTTCTAATCTGGACCCTGTCTTTTTTAAATCTGTTTTTGGGGTCCTGGAGATGTGCACCATTAGTGGCATGCCTTCTGCCTGGCATTCATGAAATCATAAGTTTGTCTTTTGGCCAGTACAGCCTTACCTGGCAAGTGCGATCCTTGGCACTGCTTTTGTGAGCCCTGGTGTCACAGTGGAACCAGTGTGTAATCCCAGACACCATCACTTTATCATCAGAGAGGGAAGGGAAGGGAAAGTGGAACAAGAGTGTATGATTCTAGGTATGTTTTAGCCTGGAATGACCCACCACTCCTATCTTTTTTCCCTTCTTTCGGTGGTGCTGGGGGTCAAATCCAGGGTTCACATATGCAAAACCAGTGCTCCACTGCTGAGTCACACACTAACCTTTTTTTGTGTTCTTTAAGAATGAGATCTGGGGGGGAGAGGGGACAAATCAATGAGCAACAGGATGACAGTAACAGTGACAGAGATCTTAGGGGCTGGAGAGATGCTCCAAAGAGTAGGGTGTTTGCCTTGTACTTGGCCAACCCAGATTCAGTACCCAACACCACATCACCACATGTGGTCCAGAACCCTGCAAGGAGTGAGCCCTGAGCACTCAAAGACCCTAAACTAGTAATAATAATAAATATATTTATTATACTCTGTCACTGTCAGTCATCCCATTGCTCAAAAAAATTTATTATAATAAATGTTATTATTATAATTATTATAATAACGTTTGTTGTAATAAATGTTATTATTCAGGCAAATGACATGTGAAATTAAAGTTTCATTCTTAGAAAATTAGGTCCCTTTTTGATCTGTTACTTTGCAAGTGATGAGTGACTGCCTGGTCTAAAGAAGGACAATGTGAATGTTTAGCTGGCTACAACTTAAGCCTCTTGAAAAACCCTATTTTTTTTTGTTCAGGGGCTACACCCACTAGTCCCTGGGGGCTGCTCCTGGCTCTGCATTCAGGGGGTCCTGCCTGGCAGTACCCAGGGGATTATGCAGTGGCTGGGGTAGACGGCGCCCCCTGCTGACAAAGCACGAACAGCACAGGTTTTGTCCCTCTGGTTTGAGAACAGAAATTTAAAACAAAGCTCGCAAATTGGAGGTCTAAACATGACGCTTTCTTTGTGGGGGACTTCCTCTTGGATCTTTGCTCAGGAATCACTCCCGGCACTACTCAGAGGCTGCTAATGGGTGCCAGGCGTCAAGCCCGGATCTGTGTGTGCAAGTCTCTTGGGTACCTACAGTGGCATTGTTGTTTCACCAAGCCAGTATGAAGAGATCTGGAGTGAAAGTCAACTCCTAAAAATCAAGGAATTACCCCTAAAATTTCAAGTTCATCAGCTGCTCTTGAAAAACTGGAAACATTGTCAAGAGCAGTCCCGGATTCCCTGTCTAGAGTGAGGGGTTGTAGTTCCCCCGAGCAGAGCCCACCAACCATCACGTTTCAACCTGCCATCCGCATGCAGACCACGTTGCTGGGGCAGGAATATACACTTGGGAAAGAATGTTTTATAAAAGAGGAATGTTTGTGTCCTTTATGGTAGAATGAGTAGTTAAGAGGAATGAGAGGAGGGAGAGGAAGATAGAAAAGAAAAGAAGCAAGGGAGGAACTTTATTTAAGTCAAGTAAGTGTTTTGTATGAAAAAAATATTTTTTCCCTAAATGGTAAGTGGCTTGGTAGTATACATAAGATGAACCACTCTGGCTGGCACTCACACAGTCCAGGAAAGGTCACCTTGGGGTTGACTTTCATATACAGCCATATGCAGTGATCTGGTTAGGAAATTCAAAAACAGGTTACAAAATTTCTGATTGTGAAAAATTTTTGTATAGCACTAACGGCTTCTGGTTCCAGGGTACCATGTCACATGGCAGCAAAGCCCCAAACGTCTCCGCTCCTGTCTGTGAGGTATGTGAAGCTCTGTTTCCCCACAGCCTTCACGGACACTGTTTTCCAGGTCTGGAAACCTAGCAGATGAGACATCTTTATTTCACTCGTCTGTGGAAGTTGAGGCTGTTTTACTGTTTGAGGAATGTTGATGTTTGACAGCTCTTTGTGTGAATTTTTCTCAGTTCTCAGTTTTCTACCAAGTTTTAGGTCTTTATTTTGAGGAGTGCTTTGTGTGTTGGGAATAGGAATGCAGTAGGAGTTACTAGTATTTTACTGTTATTTTTACTCATTCTTCAATTACTCATTTTTTACTATGTAAATATTTAATATTTAAATTCAATTAAAAGTCATCATTATGTGCAGTATGAAGAAAATTAACACAACATCACATATATAAGTCAGTCTTTCTCAACTGCTGATCTCAGATGCTTCTCCCATTTTACAACATACATGCATTTTCATATGTATTTTGCTTCTGTATCTTAGATTTGCTACTCCATTGAGCTGCTTACTCACATGCTTAGATTCTGTTATATTTTTATATACTTTATGCTGTTTTTTTAAGAATACGCCCTTTATCAACACTCTCCTACGTGGTCTTGATTACCCTTTGAGTTAAATGCCTTACAGTCACTTTGTCTAATCCCAGAGGATGGACAGGGTGTTTTTAATTGGAATACTATTAAAATAAAATTAGTGGCTTCAATCCCTAGCACCGCCTGATTCCCAGGGTATGACTGGGTGCAACCCTCGAGTCCCTGAGACTCTCAGGACTGTCCGTGCAGTCTCAGCAGGACCACATCCTCAGACCCTCACAGAACCGGCAGCCCAGGTGACTAAGAATTAGGAGGGGGCTCTGAGCTTCCGAAGCATCTCACAGGCATCCTCCTCAAATAAAGAGGGAATAGTGATACCCTTTGACTTTGCATTTCCTCATAAAGAACATAGTATTGTATTTTTATCCCATTTGTTCAAACTTGCTTTTAAAAATGGGGATATATTTTAAAGCTTCATTCTGAATTTTATACTTCCATGCTGTGTTCCATATACAGTCTTTATATTTCAATTGATTTGTTGTCCTCCCCTTTCAACAAATTTAAATTTTAAAATCTTCCCCTGCATTTAAAATACGCTCTTTCTTATTGTCGCCCCTCAAATTGGGTCAGAGTTAGCTGCGCTGAGCAGCCAGCAGCTGGAATGGCTAAAGATGATCGTGGGGGTGGGGGCTGGGCAGCACATCAGAGGCACAGATTTGTGCCTTACACTGTTGCTGTATTGTAGCTTCAAGTCTGCTATTGAGTATCCTTCGTTAAAAAGGAGCTTTTTCATTGAAGATGTTATCATTTATATGGCCAGATAACGTTTTAATATTTACTTATCAGTGAAGAAATTTTTAAAGTTAAAAATCTGCATGAAACAGTTTTTAGTTTTACAAAACAGAAAATGAACTGAGGCTGTTTCACTGACTAACTGTTCTAATTCCACAATGAGAAGATCAATGCTCAAAATATTTTAAACCAAATCCAACATGACGTCAAAAAACGTCATTTACCATGACTAAATAGCACTTCTCTCAGGAATGTAAAAATGGCTTAATGTATACAAGTCAGTCAGAGTAAAATATCATACCAATACAAGGAGAGATAAAACTTCATATTATCATATCAGCAGATGCAGAAAAAGCATATGTTGAAATCCAAAATAAGCATGATTCATGATATAAAAAAACTGAATAAAGTGGGAATAAATGGAACTTCCTTCAATATAGTTAAAGCCATAGATTACAAACCTGCAGGTTACATCATACTCAATGGTGCAGAACTAAAAATCTTCTCTTCAAGAACAGGCATGAGAAAGGGTGGCCCACTCTCACCACTGTTACCAGAATATGGTGAGTCTTTGCCATAGCAGTGAGACAGGAAAGAGATATAAGGGGATTCAAATTAGAAAAGAAGTCAAACCATCATTATTTGTAGATAACATCTGAAGACACTACCCCAAAAAAAAAACTCAGAAACAACCAACTTGTACAATAAATGTCAGGCTACAAATCAGCATTTAGAAATTTATGGCATTTCTATATGCACACAATGTAAAGAGATAACTTTTTTAAAATTCCTCTCTTCAAAAAAATATCTGGGAATCAGCTTGTCAAAAGACGTGAAAGACTTATACAAAGAAAACTATAATCACTATTAAAAGAAGACACAGAAAATAGAAATATAGCCTCTGTTCACAGATTGAAAAGTTAATATTAATGACAGTCTTACCCAAAACTCTATGCAGATTTAATGCAGTTTCTATGAAAATGCCTGTGACATTTAAATAAAAGAAATACAGACCAAATGCTGTTGAAGTTTATATGGAGTAATATCACGCCCACCCCAAGCCCCCTTGCCATGTAGCCAAAGCCATCGTAGGAAAAAAGAAAATGAGAGACTTCTCCTCCCCCAAATTTAATTATTTTATAAAGCTGTAGTAATCAAAACGGCTACAAAATAAGAACAGACTCTCATACCAGAGGAATAAAATTTAGAGACTAGTTATGTGGATAGCAAATCCAAAAAAGAAGCATGTTAATTTGGGGAAAAAGTAACCTTTATCCACTACTGGTGTCAATGTTAATAGTTCATTCAACCTTTTTGGAAAACAATAGACACTTCTCCAAAAAAAAAAAAAAAAGTGGACTTCCAAATGACCCAGCATTTCCTTTTCTTCATGTCTGCTTCAAGGATCCCCAAACACTCCTTTGAAAAGACACTTAGGAGACTGTGTTCATTGTAGCTCTAGTCACAATAGCCAAGATCTAGAAACCACTTGTGTGGACAGATAACCTGATAAACTGGCATATATAGGCCATGGAATACAACATGGTTGGGGCAGGGAGGAGGGAATCATGCAATTTGCTGTTTTACAGATGGATCTAAAGAGTATCATGCTGGATGAAGTTAGTCAGAAGGAGAGGGAGGGAGAGGGACAGATAAAAGTGACTTCTTAGGCCAGAGCGATAGTACAATGAGTAGGTGCTTGCCTTGCATGCAGCCAACCCAGGTGAAACCCTGGCAGTATATATGTTCCCTGAGCACCGCCAGTAGTCATCCCTGAGTGCAGACCAAGGAGTAAACCCTCAGCACTCAGCACTCAGGTGACCTCTTTCAAGTAGGATATAAAGAACATAGTATAGGAATAACCAATGGTCTCAGAGAACAAAATATTAGAACTGTTTTATAGACCTGAGCTTACCCAGGGCAGGATGTGGGTGGGAGGGGGCCCTGGATGATGATGGTGAAACAGAGACACTTTAGTGGGGGGTATGATATTGGACCATTTTATGTACAAAAGCCTGCCATTAAAAGTATTGTAAATCTGCTTCTGCTTCAAATTTTAAAACAGATTTTTTTTTAAGATCAAAGAATAAGATCAAATCAAACAAACTAAATAAATCCAGGAGGGAAAGATCATATTTTAATGTTTATCCATTTCTTAGAGCAAAGAAATGACAGTGCTTTTTAATAAAAACTCATGGATGTGCTATGACCCAGAAAATGTAATAGTTTAGTTTCAGAACATACTGATTATGGAACTGGGCTCACTACAAGGAGATGACAAAATTTGTTAGAGTTATGCCTTGCTTTAGATTTCATACTCAGGAAATAACACACATGCATTACCACCCACGGAGTCACACATTCTAGACATAGCCTTTTGAAGAAATTCTTAATCAAAAAATAAGCAGGAGTTAGGAACATCTGTTTTTCTGTTTTTTAGATTAAAAATAAGAATTAAAAAAAAACGGATATGTGCTCTCTTTTTTGTTATCTTTTATTTCAAAACTACCTAACACCTATTAAATATTTTTAGACTCAGGAAAGTATTACCAATTCATATAGTCTAGTTTAAGAAAGTAAGGTAGTTCATTATTAGACCACTGTCCACTTATTTTTGTTTGATTATTGTCTGAATATCAGTTTGTCTCTAGTATTAGTTTCTGCAAGATTATCTAAAGTGATACTTTCTCTATTGACATTTGCTTTGTTCTTTGAATGTGCTGAGAATGGATAGGGACAGGGTAGCTCATAGGGAAGGGGCCTTGCCATTAGCTATCATTTTCAGGGAAGGAGGAGAAGGACTTACAATAGAAACTGTTTCCTCTTTTTACACACAGCTCTTTGCTTAATAGAAGTTGTTTCTTTGGAACACTTAGAGCCTGTGTTAAATGGTTTCAGGAATTTTCTTAGCAGGTTGCATGACCCTACCTTCTGACACAGGCTAACCTGTGGATGTTGTGTGACCTTAGCATTACTCCAGAGGAGGCTGAAGAAATACTATGGTGGATTCATCTTCTTGTGCAAAAATGTTGTGGGTTTTTTTGTTATTTAGGTTTTTTTGTTTTTGTTTTTGTTTTTTAGGCGGGGAGGTGTTGAATGTGGGTCCATACCTGGCAGCATTCAGGGGCTGCTCTGCCTTTATATGTATGTAGGGGCCCTGTGTTGTTGCCAGGGATCCAGTGGGAGTCGGCTGTGATTCATGAGTATTCAGTGTATTTAACCTATGGCCATTATAAGAAATGGGCAAAGAGAGCAAGAGAGAGTTGAGGAGGAGAAAAACATGTGCACGCAGAATTGGTAGATACATAGAATGTTGGATTGTCACGTGTCAGAATGTGTACTCAATCTGCCTTTACAGGCAGATTCCCAGTTAGAAGTGACCCGGAAGTGCCTGCGCCCAGCTCTGAAGCTACTGCAGAGAAGCGCGTTCATTCAGTACCTAAATGCTTTGTCTTTAAGTTATGGCCTTCACGTGCAGATGCATAAACAAACATATTTTCACAAGAGGAATTATGTTCAAAAAGAAACCAGAAGGCACCTTTCTTCTATTTTTGATTATATATTAGAGGGATTCATTCAGGTTTTTGAATGTGAGGTGTCTTAAATCGATCTGGATTGGGTAGTCAAGCGTCATAGATTTTGTGAAGTTATCTCATTGAATCATGTTGTGATAATCTTTCAAATAGTTTTCTCAAGATTTCCTATTGATTATCTTTGTAGTCATAAACAAGAAAACATTGTGAAAATATCTTTGGAAAATGGAATAATTATTACATTTATTTATTGGAAGCATTCCCTTAACTGATTTTATACAGCACATTTCTCCACATATTTCCCCACTAAGCTATCTGCCCTTTTTTAACTTAGAACTGAAGTCTAACACATTGAGAAATTGACTTTAAATACGTGTCTGGAATTCTTTAAAATTCTAGCCAGAATTCACAAAGCGATATTGCAAATTACATAGAGGAGACATTGACTTTTTTAGCTCATGTATAACCAGCCCTATACACAGAAGTCAAAAAGGGTAAACATACCTGACAATTAAGTGGTCTTGAACATAAAATTTCAAAGAACCAACATTCCAAATTGATCCCCTATGGAAAAGTTTTCCTTCTTTATCTCTCAAAAATGATCTTTCAATTTGGGCTCATTCTCAAAACTGCCATTAAAAAAGTTTGTGAGTTTTTTTTGAAATAAGGTAAAAAAGTTTCAGGTGTACAATGTTCCCACAGCAGCAGTCCCATCACTCTGCCCAGTATTTCTCCTGCCTGCCATTCTGCTTCTATGATGGACACTTCTGTTCTCTCAGGCACTGTGGTTTACACACTGTTACTGACCGGGTTCATGCATAGCCCCATCTCCTGCCCAGAGTGGCCACTTGCCCCCACCATTGTGCCGTTGTTCCCCTCCGAGTCCTGTTTCCCCAGCCTGTTATGAAAGCTGCCATTTGAGTTGGACTCAGAGCAAATGTAGAAAGTTACTGAGGACAACTCATTGCTTTATCTCTGGCAATTCCACTTTGTTGCAAGTTGGATTCAAAATGAGAATATAAGTTTTATAAAGTTAAGCTGTGGCTGTGGAATAATTTTCCAGACATGTAGGAAAAGTAAAACTAGGATCTGCTTGATACCTAGGGTGTGGTACATTTTTTTCTGTTCATTTTACCCTGTTTGCTCCATCTCTGCCCTTCTGTATAATTCTTATAAGTTTTGTTTTGTTTTAGTTTTTTGGGGGGAGGGCAGGAGCGTTTGGGCCACATCTGGCAGTACCAGGGCTTACTCCTAGCTCTGCACCTGGGGATCACTCCTGGTGGTGCTCAGGGGACTGTATCAGGGGCCAGGGATAGAATCTGGACCAGACATGTGGAAAGCAAACACCTTACCCGCTGTCTGCTCTCTGGTCCCAGGTTTGTGTTATGTACCAGGAACAGGCAGGTAACAGGGCAGAACAAGGAGTTGGGGGCACTGAAGGCTTCATTTTGGAACCCGAGTGCCACCTTTAGCCATGTGAATCCTACTAGCTGCTTAGCTTCTCAAGCAAGGGGACAAGAGTGCCCATCCTGTCTCTGTCTCTGGGATGATTATTCATTTAAGATGATAGGGTAAGTTGAGAAACTTTCATTACTTTTGCTGTCATCCTCTTAGTGAGATCACACACCAGGACCAGCCCTCTATCTTCTGACACTGCTTTTGAGGGTGGGGATATCAAAAAATAATATTTTTTAATCCTGCTATTGCCACTGAATTGTCTGAAATTGGGGCTCCATATCTTTTCTGTTAAGAAAATTTGATTTTGTAATCTAAGTTTTCTTCAAGCACCAATTTGGACAATTTAATAGGATGATAATGTAGTTCTGTTTCTATGCAGTATGAATGTGGGACTTACTTAAACTTGCTGATAGTAGAATTTGGAGGGTGATGGTAGAATTTGGAGGGTGATGGTAGAATTTGGAGTGCTTTTAAAAAATCATTATCAGACTGCAAGTCAGAGTTTCTGCTTTATCACTACTTTTCCTGATTTTACTGACTTCTATTTATTTGAGCACTTTTGTTTGTTTTTAGAAGTTAAATAATACATCTGGATAAAAATATTTGAAGGTACAGTCATAAAACAATACATTTACACTGGGACTGCATCCCTCGCTGTGCTTTTCTTCTTCCTCTCTCTAAACAACCAATAAAATGATTAATATGTGTTTTTGAAAGAACTTGCTTCTTATTATAGTTTAAGTGTTGGAGCAGAGATTACCCTTTTGAATTTGAATCTGGGTTTTCTGACTTCTAACTTCCTGTCAGTTTTTATGTGCTGATGCAGGCTGCTATTCTGAGGTCGTGGTGATCTGGCTTTTCTAAAGCTATTCTTTTTCTAAGTGACTGACAGGAATCATTACTCTCTATGGCAAGAAACCAGAAGTTGGCAGGAGTCCTACAGAGACTGTCCAATTGCATTTATTCTTTTAACTGTTGTGCCAATTTCCAAATTATCTCCAGTTATAGGGCATCTGTTTCCTTAAAGAGATTCCAAGTGGGTGACACATAGGTAGTGACAGTGCTGCCCAGGTCAGTTGTGAGGGGACAGGCCCTCGGATGCAAACTTTCTATTTATAGCACTCTGGAAAGAAGCCAGAGAGGAGTCTATGCCTAGAATTGAACAAGACCAGAACCATTCGGCAGTTGTGTGTTTGTGCCTCAAACGCCACGTGACTGCAACTGTGTGATTGTTTAGAGGCCTGACTCTGACAAGGGTCACTTTGAGAGATGACCAGACACGCTGAAAGCCACCCAATGGTAGCAATATTTTTTTTTTCTGCTCAGCTGCTTTCCAGGATGAAATTTGGAACGCCAAAGGGCCAGGCTTCAAATTGGAAGGGGTGCCCGATGCTGGCCGAAGGGAGGGCCCGTTATTTAATTTCCCTTATCTCTGGTGACAACTGGAAGTGTTTTCGCTTGTTTGAGTTTAACCCTCCCCAAAATCTTGGTATTTGTTTGAATTTGAGATTTGGCAGAATGAGAGCCCGTGCGTGCCAGGCAGGCTCCAGGATGTGTATTCAGTAGTGTGGGGTTTTGTTTTCTTTTTTGTTTGTTTTGAATTGCTTTGAGATGAAACTCTGTTTTTGAAGTCGGACTGATCTCCATCGTCCTCACTCTGCTGTCCGAAATGAATGCATGCACTGTTTGGAACTGATGATAAGATGCATGTTTTGCCTGCCCTGTCCTTCAGCTCGTGAATTTGCCCAGCTTGGCCTGTTGCTGCTTTAAGGTTTTAAAGTCACAAGCTTGTGCTATGGCCAATGAAGATGACTTATTCTGTAGGTCTGCAAAGGAGAGAACATAGGTTAGCATTTGTTTATAAATGAGTAGATTTACAATGACTGTCATTTCTAAAAATCATTTTTATTGAGATATAATTCCTGTCCTATAAAATTCACCTTTTAAAGTGTACATTAAGTGGTTTTTAGCACTTCCAAAAACTTGCACAACCTTCATCCATATTTAATGTGACATTATTTCTGTCAGCCCCCAAACAAGCCCCTGTGTTCGTAAAAGTTAGGGTTCATAAAAGTTAAGCCCCCGCCTCGGCCTACGCTGCCGTCTTGGCACTTGGCTCTCCACCCTTCTAGGTTTGCATGCACTGGGCATTGCCGTAAGTGGGGTCATGTAACAGGAGTCCTTTGTGGCTGACTGCTTTTATTTAGTGTCATATTTTCAAGCATCATGTATGCTGTAGCATGTTCCAGTACTTCATTCATTTTTATGGCATAATAATCTTTACAACCGTTTGTTTATTCTTTCAGCAGTTGTTGAATATTTGGGGTGTTCTCATCTTTTGGCTATTATGTTAATGTTGCTATAAACATTTATGTACAGCTTTTTGTGTGGACATGTTTTCAGTTCTCTTGAGTCTCTGCCTCAGTGTGAAGTACTGAATCTTGTGCTGACTTTGTCCTTATCCCGTCCCTTCCCTCTTTCTGTGGCCAGCAGGGGGCTTCATACGCTGCATTCAGATTCTCTGGGGGGTTTCACACTGGGTGCATCCCTCCCTGCAGTTGTGGACAGTGTGCTCTGTGTTTTGTTTCGGTGTTGCTAGGGTTTCCCCAGCAGTGAGGCCGGACTGAGAGTCACACTTGGCGTGCAGAGCAGCGTCAGGGCTCAGACTTGCGGCCTTGGGCCTGGACGACAGGCACTCTCCATTCTCTGAACCATCTCTGAGTTCTCTGGTTCTGGTTCTCCTGTTTGTTTTTGTTTTGGGGTCATACCCAGCTGTGCTGTAGGACTCTTCTTGGCTTGATTTTTAGGGGACGATGTGGTGCTGAAAATTGAACTTCTATACAGGCAGAGCATATCACTTTATTTATTTTGGTTTGGGGGCACACTCCACAGTGCTCAGGGCTCACTCCTGGCTCTACACTCAGGAATCACTCCTCGCAGTCTCAAGGGACCTTATAGGGTGCTGGCGATTGAACCTGGGTCACTTTTGCCCTTATCTCCTTGGACTTCTTCCTTCCCTCCTTTCTCCCTTCCTTCCTTCCCCCCTCCCTCTTTTCCTCCCTGCTCCTTCCCTCTCTCCCTCCCTTTCTTCCTTTTTTCTTTTTCTCTCCTTTTTCCCTCTCTCTCCCTTCCTTCCTTTCTTTTTTCTCTTTCTCTCCCTTCTTGCCTCCCTCTCTCCCTTTCTCCCTCCCTCCTTCCCTCCCTCCCTCCCTCCCTCCCTCCCTCCCTCCCTCCCTCCCTCCCTCCCTCCCTCCCTCCCTTCTTTCCTTTCTTATTGTCTTTTTTTTTATAATGTACCAGGCACATTTGTTTTCACAGCAACTATACCATTTCACATTTTAGAATCTTATTACCAATGTGTGATGGCTTCTGATTTCTCAACATAAGAACTTCTCAACATCTCAACATCTGATTTCTCACCAACACTTAATGTTATCAGAGTATTTTATTACAGATATCCAAATAGATATGAAATAGTATAGCATTACAATTTTATTGCCATTACCTGCTCCCTAATGTTGTTGAACAGCTTTGAATGTGCTTACTTGGCATTTATCTTCTTTAGATTATTGTCTAGATCATTTGTCCATTTTTAGTGGAATTAATTTTTAATTTATTCATACTTTAATTGGATTATTTGTCTTTTTATTGTTAGAGTTTTTAAGAGTTCTTTATTCTGGGAGCTGGAGAAATAGTACAGGAGGTAAGGCTCTTGCCTTGCACGCAGCTATCTTAAGTTCAGTTCCCCCATCACCTCCTGTGGTCCACCAAGCACCATCAGGAATGATTCCTGAGCACAGAGCCAGGAGTACTCCCTGAGCATTGCTGGATCTGCCCCAAAACTAAAAAACAAATGAATTCTTTGTTCTCTAAATTAGACCCTTGGTTGATATATGATTTGAAAATACTTTCTCCCATCCTCTAAGTTTCTTTTTAGTTTCTTGAATATATTCTTTGAAACACAAATATTTTTATTTTGGTGAAGTCCAATTTAACCTAAAGCATAAACTTTAGGTTTCGTATCTTTGGGCACAGGGCTTTGTGGTGTTCGTGCTGGGAATTGAACCAGGTTTGCAGGAGTTGCCCCAACCCCTGTATTATCTCCAGCTCTCCAAGAGTTTTCAGCTATTTTGTGTCCTTCTCATATGAATTTTAGGGCTAGATTGGCAGTTTGTCGATTTCTGCAGAGTTCATTTGAGATTTTGAAAGACATCGCAGTGAACTTGTGCATTACTTTGGATAGTATTGCCATATTTTAGACTTGTTGTTTGTTTGATTTTAGTCTGAGGCGTGGAGTGAGGCTCAGAGGGTATCCCAGAGACATTCAGCGGTGGGGATCGGAGTCTTCTGTGTGCAGAGCATATGCGCCAGCCCTTTGAACCATTCCCAACGCGGTACAGTTCCAATAATAGCAGTTGTACAAATCTCCCAACAGAAGAGTACATTTATTTTTATTTTTGCTTAAATCTTCATTTATTTAGGATTTCTTTCATTTATTTGAACATTATTTTATCATTTCGAGAGTCAAATATTTGAATTTGACTTTCTTCTTTTTAAAAAATTGAGGTAATACATGTTAATATTTATGCCTTAGGCACACAATGTTACTACAATAAACATATCACCAATGTGTCAGTATCACCTCCACCACTGTCCTAAATTTTTTGTTCATCACTCCATTTCACTTTAGTTCTCCCTCCACCTCCTGCTCACTTAACCTAATTTCTTTTTTTAAATTTATTTCTTTTTTATTTTTAATTAGTGAATCACCGTGAGGGTACAGTTACAGATTTATACATTTTTGTGCTTATGTTTCCCCCATACAAAGTTCGAGAACCCATCCCTTCACCAGTGCCCATTCTCCACCACCAGTAGACCCAGCGTCCCTCCCACCCTCCCCAATCCCATCTCCCCCCCACCCCACCCTGCCACTGTGGCAGGGTATTCCCTTCTGTTCTCTCTCTCTAATTAGGTGTTGTGGTTTGCAATAAAGGTATTGAGTGGCCACTGTGTTCAGTCTCTAGTCCACATTCAGCCCGCATCACCCTTCTCCCTAGTGACCTCCGACTGCATTATACTTGGTGATCCCTTTTCTGAGTTGCCCTCTCCCCAGAATGTGAGGCCAGCCTCGAAGCCATGGAGTCAACCTCCTGGTACTTATTTCTACTATTCTTGGGTGTTAGACTCCTAGTCTATTATTCTATATTCCACAGATGAGTGCAGTCTTTCTATGTCTGTCTCTCTCTGACTCATTTCACTTAGCATGATACTTTCCATGCTGATCCACTTATATGCAAACTTCATGACCTCGTTTGATCTAACAGCTACGTAGTATTCCATTGTATAGATGTACCAAAGTTTCTTCAACCAGTCATCTGTTCTAGGGCAATTGGGTTTTTTTCCAGATTCTGGCTATTGTAAACAGTGCTGCAATGAACATATAAGTGCAGATGTCATTTCGACTATACTTTTTGGCTTTTCTGGGATATATTCCCAGCAGTGGTATTGCTGGGTCAAATGGGAGCTCAACCTCCAGTTTTTTGAGAATTGTCCATATTGTTTTCCAAAAGGGCTGAACTAGTCGGCATTCCCACCAGCAGTGTAGAAGGATCCCTTTATCCCCACATCCTCTCCAAAAGTGGTTGCTTTTGTTCTTTTGGATGTGTGCTAGCCTCTGTGGTGTGAGGTGGTATGTCATGGTTGTTTTGATCTGCATCTCTCTCATGATTAACGATGTAGAGCACTTTTTCATGTGTCTTTTGGCCATTCGTATCTCTTCCTTGGGAAAGTTTCTGTTCATTTCTTCGCCCCATTTTCTGATGTGGTTGGATGTTTTCTTCTTGTAGAGTTCAACCAGTGCTTTATATACCATTGATATCAACCCCTTATCTGATGGGTATTGGGTGAATATCCTTTTCCATTCTGTGGATAGTCTTTGTATTCTGGTCACTGTATCTTCTGCGGTGCAGAAGCTTTTTAACTTAACCTAATTTCTGTTGTAAGAGTCTAAGGGTTTGTTTCCATTCATCGAACTTTGCCTATTCCCTTGCTTATTTATATGTCACAGGAGTGAATTCATCCAGTGAGCTCATTCTCTCATTTTGATTTATGTTGCTTACCATGATACCCTCTCTACTGTCTATTGTTGCAGCACAAAATTTCATCTTTTTTTAAGGCTGAGTTGTACCTTATTGTGTATGTATACCATTTTTTATGTGTTGTTGTGCATTTATGTTGTTTTTGGATTTTATATATTGTTAACCACACTGTAGTGAACATCGCTGTGTATATATCTCTTTGAACTAGTGTTTTTTGGCCTAGATACTACAGAGTGGAATTACTGATAATTCTACTTTCAAAACCGGTTTACAGTTCCACCAGCAGTTGTATGTCATTGCATCTTAGCCAGTTTGAATCAAAGTAGTTTGTTTTTTTTTAAAGAAAATCCTTAAGTATTTTATCCTTTTTGTTCCTATTGCAAAGGAGTTTTATTAATTTTGTTTTCATATTCCTTTTGTTGAATATACAAATAAGTTTTGTGCATAGACTGTTCTAACTACTTATAATAAAATATTCTTTTTAAAATTTTATTTTATTTTTATAAAGTTGTTCACAATAATTTATTACATTTAATATCCCAACACCAATACCACCACCATTATACCTTCTTACGTCCTTATTTCAAATGTTTCCACCCTGACCCCCCAAAGCTTTCCCCCAAAGCAGGACCTAAATAATTTATTTTGTATTGCTTGTTATTAATAAATTGTCAAAAATGATCCCAAAAAGTCTCCATAGATAAGAGTGTTGAAGATTGTTGCATTTCAATCTGGAGCCATTATGACCTTGCCTTCGTACATCACTGGTGTAGAGTAGGAGATGTCACAGCTGACCACACACACCAGGAATTCTAAAATTTTAAATATGGTGATAGAGCTGAGATTAGTTGCTCTCATGTTGCTCTCTTCCAAGACTTGTATTTGTGAGTCTCTGGATCATGGCCATTAATGAGCTTATGTGGCACCAGAGGCAGTTCCTGGGTGTGACTTCCAGGCTCCCCGAAGCACAGGGAGATGGGGCAAGGTCACCATTCCAGAGTCGGTGCGAGCCTGGAGATTTCATTCACAGGTGCCACATATCTGGGTTTTTCAGCAGATTGGCTCATGGATGACTCGGATGAACCTGTGAAACTCAGTTGTGAGCATGGCTGTGATTGAATTCTGGAGGTGTTCAGTTTAATAAAGTATTCTTAACTCCAGATACATCAAAACCCACTGATAAAGCCAGTTGTAGTCTTTGGGATTCTTTTTAAGACTGCAACACGCATAGCTAACAATTTGAGCACTTTATTATTCTAAGCTCTGGATGTTAAATTGTTTTGTTCTCCTTTTATGCTCCCTACTATGTTGCTTTTTACTACATCCGTTTCACAATGAAAGTCTTTGCCCAGTGTCTTGTTATTAATAAGTGCCAAAGCCGGAGTTTGAGCCCATATCTCTCACACTTAAGACTATCATCTTAACTACTTGACTATTCTACCTTTGTAGAATAATCTTAGTATTTCTACTAGGAAGCAAGCAATGTATTAAGCATATAGAAATATTTTACAATCTTCTTATCAGGTTTGTTCATTTAACAGTTGTACATTTTACAATTGTAAAATTAGTGATTCTCCTCGCTTTGGGGAATTTCAATTTTAGAGCAATCCTTCAGTACAAAGTGTACGTCATCATTTGTAGCTGGATGAGCCTGAAGGCAGGAGGTTCTCTGAACAGACAGGAGATGATTAAGCAGCAGTGGAGAATAGGTGTTTGGCCAAGAAAGACATTTTAAAAGTAGCGTGCAAAAACTAATTCTATATAGTAAATGAAAAGAAAAGATAGGGAAGATGATCAGGGTTTTAGATCTAATGACTTGACTAAATGGTGCTGACATTGACTAGAAGTTACAGTAGATGGGAGAAGGATCTGTCACGGGGAGAGTAATGCCACGTTGGCTGGAATGTCCAATGTACATTAGAAAAACAACCTGATGGTCTCTCTCATCACTTACTACAAGTTGATTTCCGTATTCAGCATATATATTGCTCATTTAGTAATGGTGAATCAAATAGATAGAGCGCCTCTCCTTACTTGCCTACAGTTTATTGGAGGAGTCAGACATAATAAATACAGAGTATGTAAATAATATTCAGATATTTACTGTGGAGAAAAGGAACAGGGGGTTGTGGAAGGAGAATGTGAGGTCCTGATATGGGATGGGGAAAGACATATATCTTGACCTCTGATTTTATTAACCTTGTGTAGGTTAGTAGCTTGGCTTGAAGTGGGAAGGATGCCTTCTGGGCAGAAGGAATAATATATCTTTGTCTCACAGGACTCTGGTAAGGACTCAGTAATATACACAATAATTTCTAGTTAGAGTCACAAAATGTTTTGAAAAAGATGTTTTCAAAATAAGTTTTCCAAAAGGGTGGATATAGAGTATAAATGTTTTTATTTTAAAAAACCAAGAATTGGGGCTGGAGAGATAGCACAGCGGGTAGGGCGTTTGCCTTGCACGCGGCCGACCCGGGTTCAAATCCCAGCATCCCATATGGTCCCCTGAGCACGGCCAGGGGTAATTCCTGAGTGCAGAGCCAGGAGTAACCCCTGTGCATCGCCGGGTGTGACCCAAAAAGCAAAAAAAAAAAAAAAAAAAAAAACAAAAAACCAAGAAGCCTTATTGTTTAAAAAGTAGTTGAAAGTGAGAGACAATTAGTCTCTGAGTGTTATTTGCTAAAACAAGTAAGACTCTAGCATGATCGCTAAGGAAGAGCCACTGTGCTCAGTGAAGGTGAAAAGACAGAACAGCCGTGGAAGGACTGGCCGGAGAACGTCACGTAGGTGGAGGGGGAAGCGTGCAGCAGGAGGAGGGTCGCTCACCCCAGACGCTCTGAAGGCTGTGCAGTGGGGTGATGACCGAAACGAGACCGTAGGATTCGCCTCTTGGAGAACATTAGATGACCTTGAAGATCAGTTTGGATCAAGCAAAAGAGGAAGGGAGATGAGGACATACGTCTGAGAAAAGGGAAGGAGAAAGTGGGAGATGACTACTCGAAGTGAGTGGGATGGAAGCAGGGGTGCTTATGGCTCTGACTGCGAAGGCACTGGGGCAGCCGAACTGTTAAAGACACTGCAGGTCACTCAGTGGGCTGAGCACTTGCTTTGCTCACGAGAGGCCCAGGTTCACCCCCCGCCCACACACACCCCCCTGCCTACCTCCACCACCACACTCCCCAAGCAAAGGGCCACGAGTCGCTCCAGGCACCTGGGGTATGACCCCAAAACCAAGTTTAACAGTTATTAGATAGAAAGTAGAAGTGATGATATCGATGGGGGCAAGAGTTGAAAAGAAGCAGCGAGGTTAAGGCTAGGAACACAGGGAAGGCAGCCCAGTCGCTGGCCACTGCTCTGCGTGGGAGAGCCGGGCTTGGTCCCAGCACTGCACGGCCAGGAGTGACCTCTGAGCACTGTGTTGGGAGTGGACCTGAGCAGTGCTAGATATGGCCCCCTAACAAAAGGAAAGAAAACATGTCAGGAACTTGGAACAGCAGGGAAAGAGAGAGGAGGGGAAGACAGCGTGTCTGAGGGCCTCCCTTTTCCAAGGCCACCTCGTGTTGAGTTGCAGAGAGCGCTTTGGGAGAGAGGAAAGGTCAGGCCAGTCCCTGGGAGGAAGAGAGCTAAGGAATCTCTCTGAAGACCTCGCGCAGGAGGTGTGAGCAGGAAGCATGCTAGAAGCCTTTGTTTACTTGGTATTAATTCACATTTAAAAAATACATTTTGTAGTTTAAACAGTGCCTTTGTCATATTCTTTTTTTCCCCTACAATAACTCCAAAGACAGGCAGATGCCAAAGTGCATTGATTATCACACCTTTCTCTGTCTTCTTTTTTCTTGTTTTTGCAGAGAAAATGAACTCTCCTTGTGTGAACATTTATTATCCACTGTCTGACAGGCACTGAGGTTTCAATAGCAAATGAAATGGACACATTGCAGCCCTCACCAAAGTTGAGTCTAGTTGGTGAAGCAGACAAGGAAACAAGCAATTATAGTACTAGTATGATAAGTATTAAAATGAGGCAAGGGGTCTGGGATGTAGTTCAGTGGTAAAATGTATGATTCCCACGTACAAAGCCATGTTAGGCCCCAGTACCTAAAAAGGGGGGGTAGGGATTAGAGAAATACGTGGCTTTGTGAGACTATAGTTAGGTCCCATGTCAGCTAGAAGTAGGTTTGGTTGTAGAGCAGGAATCCCAAGGTCATACTGGTTAGACACACGAGTATACATGCTCAAGGCTGCATGTGGGTATCGCAGGCTGGCAAGGGGAGGTCTCGGGCCGGGCCTGTGACTCAGCGGGGGAGTGCACGCTTGCACTCGGAGGCCTGGGCTGTTCTCTGGCATCGAAAATAAAAAGCAGCTCTGTGAAAATCCCGTTGCTTTCTCTTTCTGTTCTGCCATGAAGAGTGCTAATGTTTTCCCCCTCAGGGTCGCCTCTTTGTCCAAGGTGGTTACCGGAACTCTGGCCCTCAGGCAAAAGCCTGAGCAGGGGAGATGGACAGGGCATGTCCTGGCGGCATCACAGACCTCCAAGGACCTTGCTGGTTGTTTTTGCACAGCACTGCATCTGACAAAGCGTGGCCAAATAGCTACTACCAGGGAGTGTGGAAAATGTTAAACTGTATTTCTTAGCACAGGCAGCTTTTTGCTTAGCTTAATTTAAAAAAGGGTGGGGGGGATTGGGCTGGGATGATAGCACAGCGGGGAGGGCATTTGCCTTGCACACAGCCAACCTGGGCTCGAATCCCAGCATCCCATATGGTCTCCTGGGCACCTCCAGGAGTAATTCCTGAGTGCAGAGGCAGGAGTGACCCCTGAGCATCGCCGGGTGTGGACCCCCCCAAAAAAAAGAAGGAAACAAGAACAATCAAAGTGGTTAATAGTAAGGAAGAAGCGAAAACACACTGCAGTAGACTCTTCTCTAGAGACCACACCATCGAGGGTGCCTGCTGAGCAGATAGGACCAAGACGGCAGGTTTCCAGGGAAGCGTGCTGGGAGGGGACGCTCAGCAACGTTAGGGGACCCAGACACACAGTGACGCTGTCATTCCCAGGAGACTTTGCCAGCCAGGGCCAACAGTTCAGGGCTCGGGTCTGAATCTGCAGATTCAGGCCTTGTGGTGACTGGGGCTTCGTGGCCACCAGCAGTGCTTCGGGCCTCTAGGGGGCACCCAGGGTCAAAAGTGGGTTCCAGTGCATTCTGGCCAACCGAGTGACCTCCTTTACCCAAGTCCTTTTGCTGACGGATGAACTGATGAGGGTTAAGTAAGTTGCCAGAGTTTCCTCAGAGAGCAGGTTGTGAAATAGAAACTCATCTCCATCCTCACAGCTCCAGCTTACTCTCTCTGTTACAATATTTTTTTTCATGTGATTATAGAGAAGTAGTATTTGTACAAGTAATAGACAATTTTAAGATTTAAAGCTCTATTTTCAGATATTCTAAATACTCTGAATCTAGGTGGTATTGTATGCGTTATATCAAAGTCCAGCAAGATGAAGAAGTCAGTGGAATTTAGATGTGGTCCATTCAAAAGCTTTTAATAATGGATTTAATTTAGTTTTGTTCAGAAACTCATTTGGCTTTTGAGACACAGTCATTTCTCAGTGTTCTGCAAAGTCTTGCCAATTCTTTCCACTATATGACCCGGGTATTATATCACAAGGTACTCTGGCGTGGACTATTCCTGAAAACCATTTATTTTAAAAAGCAAACCTTTTTCTAGTAAAAACAGATGTTTCTCCATCTTTGTGTTGTGAGCTGTGTTTCATCTTAGGAAACCCAGGAAGTGGTCTAATGACGGAACACTTTGAGCCAAGACATCAGGAGTTGTGACGGAGCAAATCACTTCTGCTGGCTGTAGAAAGGAAGGGAGCCAAGGGCCCAGTTGGCATCTTTGGAGGGACACCCAGATGTCCCCCATGGCATAGGGGCTGTCTTCCACTGAAGGAAGATTTTCAAAGGCTCAACATCTTCAGGACCTATCATTGGTCATAGTGTGTTTATTTGTGAAAATCTACTTCATGATTATGTCTTTTTAAAATAGTGCTGATATTCCCCCTAAGAGTCAGCATTGCAGGAAGATTTCAGGTAACTTATATTTGAGAGTAATGACCATAGCTGCATTAATTAGATACCGTTAGCATGGGAGGTGTTTTGTGAATGGTGAATAAACAGCATATTAATATATACTTTCTGTTGGGGCTGGAGCAATAGCACAGTGGTAGGGCGTTTGCCTCTCATGCAGCCGACCTGTGTTCGATTCCTCCGCCCCTCTCGGAGAGCCTGGCAAGCTACCCGTGGCGTATCGGATATGCCAAAAACAGTAACAATAAGTCTCACATTGAGAGACGTTATTAGTGCCTGCTCGAACAAATCGATGAACAACGGGATGACAGTAATAGTGACAGTGACTTTCTGTTGAGTAACTATCGTCATATTTTAAGTTATGTAAGATGTGGATAGGTTTTCTTAACCCTGATTCTACAATCACAAGGAATTATTTCTGCCATGTAAGTTAAGATAAAGTATTTGTTTCTGGATTTAAAAACTGAGCAGTTTAGGAGGAAACTGATCTACTATGTTTGATTGAATTTTAACTTCAGGTACCCTATTGCCTATCTTAAATGACAGAAAATTAGGGGCTGGAGAGATAGTACAAGGGTTCAGCTCACTTTCCTTGCATGTGGCTAACCGTGGTTTAATTGAGCATTGTATATGGTCCCTCGATCCCGTCAGTAGCGAGCACTGCTGACCCACAGAAAGGCAGGATTAAGCTCTGAGAAGAGCCGGGTACGGCCCATCCCCCGAAAATACTGACAATAAAGGGGGGCTCTCACCTGTGTTGGTGCTGTCTCCTTCCCTCAGTACCCACAGAACCAGAGGTCAGGTACCAAAAACCCTATGGAGTAGAAGTAGTAACCCTGAAGTAAAGTAGGACTACATATTCCTGTTACTATTTCCATTTTTTAAAAAAACTGCTGTCTCATTTTATATTCCTTATTTTTATACTAGCTAAGTTAATTGTATTTTGCTAATTTGCTTTCAAAGTCCCTACTTAGAAGTTCATTATAAGGACATTGCTTTCGACTTGAACCAAACTGCATTCAGATTCTTCCTGACTCTCTGTCCTTGGAACAGTTATTTTATATCACTCAATCTTCCTCTTGTTTTTAATGTGTAAGATGAGAACATGACCTCTTCCTAGCATATTCATCACTCCCGGTAATAATTAGTGCTAGTATGGGCTTTGGTATACAGCAGATGCTTAGTCAAGACTGGCTAACCCCTCCCTTCTTTAGGCTGTTTTGTCTCACTTAAAGCCATGTGCAGTGGGGATCAGACAGAAATAAGATGCTCATTGATGCTCGCAGAAATGGATGTCCCTGGACCAGGTTTTCGACCTCCCATCTCTACCTAGACTGGTGCTGTCCGCAGAGATGCCAGAGGTTGAGGACCACTGCTGTAGACTGTCTGACACAAATTTCTACTCTTCTCTCTAATTTTAACTTTCCAGCCAACCAAAGTAGTGTGAGCCGAATGTGTTTGCTCCTTCTGGGAACGGTTCCTTTTCTCTTTGTTTTCTCATTCCCTTTTCCTCTTTGACCTTGTTTTCTTCCCGATCCTGTGGGGATGGTGTTTTTAGACCCTGCTTCCCTCTCTTTCAGACCCTTTCTTCCTTGCTCCTGAGACTCGGAGCTGGGGTTGGTCACTCAGTGCTTCCTGACGCCCTGCTGGGAATTGGTGGATTGGAGGTTTCCTCCTTTTTCCTGTATGATCTTCAGAGTTTGGGAAGATTGGGATAGGCCCACAAATAAACTGGGTATTGAAATCGTGGGTTGAGTGGCCTGTTAAAGCAAGTCTGTGTCAAAAGTGATGAGTAGTTTGTGTGGATTTTGAGCAGGTGCCAGTCGATCCGCTGCAGTTGGGTGAGGAGGAGGCCCTGCGAGAGGAGCAGGAGCCGGGTCTGGAGCCACCTGCCTTTCCTCCTTACTTCGTTTTCTTGCTAATGAAGGAACCGATTGGTTTAGAGCGATCAATGCTGACCTATTAGGATCAGACACTGTTTTGGCATTGCCAAGGCAATTAAATTCAGCAGGGTGAGGATTAGAGAGAGAAATGACTGTGAAAAAAGGAGAAACAAGAGACTTTTATTCAGAAAGAACCACTCTGGTGTTAGAGGTATTAGTGAAAAGGATTAATGGGGAAAAAAATCATTAGAACATTCCTTTTTTCTTGATAAAATAATCAGAAGATTTGTTGACATTAGTTCTTAGATTTAGAAACATAGGATGTTCTATTAGATGCTGACTTAAAGTACAGTTTTTATTCTTGCCCTCTTTCCCATTCAAAGTGATGACTCATCCAAAAAGCCTGATTTAAGATACTGTTTTGTATAGTATTGTATATTCTGTGACCTGTATGTGTTAGATTTTCCAAAGTAGGACTGGAGTGATAGCACAGCAGGTAGGGCATTTGCCTTGCACATGGCCGACCAGGGTTCGATTCCTCCATCCTTTTCGGAGAGCCTGGCAAGCTACCGAGAGTATCTGCCCACACAGCAGAGCCTGGCAAGCTCCCTGTGGCGTATTCAATATGCCAAAAACAGTAACAACAAGTCTCACAATGGAAACGTTACTGGTGCCCGCTCGAGCAAATTGATGAGCAATGGGATGACAGTGATACAGTGTAGTTCTGATTTTCCTTTATTCTTTAAAAATTTAAATTATTATTATACTTTAGGTAACATTAACATGGTTCCTGTAGTGTAATGTTTGTGGTTTATTTGTCACAGCGCCTCACCACCACCAAAGGGCCCCTGGTGGCTTTGATTCTAAGTAGTAGGCTCCTGGCCTTCCACTAGCAGGTGACATGATTCACAGTTATCAATTAGTCTGTCACTGAAGACTCTTAGTTCAACATATAAAATCTTTTGGGAGCAGGGCTCATGAGCTTATCAGGTTGGCATATACCCCCAGTTTTTTGAGCCACGCATGGTGCTTTCACATAGATGCTCTGTAAATATATATATGTGTATATATATATATATATATATTTGAAATTGGCAGATAAATTGACAATATGAGTAAAGGTTTAGGTGTGTGCATGTGTGTGTGTACATGTGTTCTTGTGTTTCAAGGGTAGAAGTTGAAGACCTGATATTTTGTGGTTAGGGATAGAACAAGAGCAAGCATTTAAACAACAGGAATGAGTCAGGCACTGCAGATGTCCCTTCTGGAGTAGAACACCGCAACAAAAGCCAGAGTTCCCACACTTAGATCTCACCAACTTGTGTGATTTCCAAAAATAAGTGTCCTAAGTAAAAATGTTAACAATCACTTTGTCCCATAAGACCAGTTTATAAAGTGGATATTTAGTAGCTCCCAAATGGACAGTTAGTTACGTTGCTTATATTTTGACTAAGAAGCTTCTGCACTTCAAAGGAAACAACTAGAAGAATACAATGAAAGCCCATGAAATGGGAAAAATTATTTTTCTAACACCTATCTGATCAGGGGTTAATATCCAAGATATATAAGACGCTGGTAGAACTTTACAAGGAATAAAACATCCAGCTCCATCAAAGAATGGGAAGAAGAGATGAACAGTAGCTTCCTCAAAGAAATACAAACCAAACCACTGAAAGGCACTTGAAAAAAGTTTTCTGCTTTACTAATTATCAGAGAGATGTTTTGATTTCAGAACAACTGTAAGGTATCATCACATGCCACAGAGACTGGCACATATCAGAAAGAGCAACCAGCGCTGGTGTGATGAGTAGAGAAAGGGACTCTGATGCTGACCAGTCTGGCCTTTCTGGAAAACAATATGGACATTCCACTAAAAACTAGAAATTGAGTTTCCTTCCGCGCTGGTGTGATGAGTAGAGAAAGGGACTCTGATGCTGACCAGTCTGGCCTTTCTGGAAAACAATATGGACATTCCACAAAAAACTAGAAATTGAGTTTCCTTCCGTGGAACCAAGTAATACTGTTCCTCAGAATATTGCTTAGGGTCCCAAAAGTGCAGTGCAGAAAAGGCATCTACACTCCTCTTCACTGCAGCAGTATTCACAATAGCCAGAATCTGGAAATAACCCAGGTGCCCGGGAACAGAAGATTGGGTAAAGAAACTACTGTACATCTACATCTATATCTACTCGGCTCTTAGGAAAAATGACATCATGACATTTTCTTACACATGGATGGACATGGAGAGTATCGTGCTGGGTGACATCAGTCACTCAGAGGAAGAGGGACAAACATAGAATGATTGCACTAATTTGCAGGATATTTAGAAAAAAACTTATAGTATGTGAATAATACCCAAAGACAGTAGAAACAGGCCAGGAGGATTGGCCTGTGGTTGGAAGCTTGCCACAAAGCAGTAGGGGGAGGGAAGTTAGGACAGAGAAGGGGCTACTAAGGCAATGATGGCGGGAAATTATGACAATGGACAAAAACTAAATGCTGAAAGGAGGTAAAGTGATATGCATGGTACCCTTTCAGTAACAGCATTGCAAACCACAGTGCCTACCAGGAAACAGTGGGGCGAGAGGGAAGTGAGAAAAGGAGGGAAGGAAAAAATAAAAGTGTCTGCCATAGAAGCAGATCAGGGTTGAGGAGAATGATGGGTGCTGAAAATTGTATATGTTCAATCATGAACGACTTTGTAACTGTATATCTAATGATAATTCAATTAAAAATATATATATATTTTTAAATTCAAGGGGCCCGGGGACATAGGCAGAGAGATAGTTCAACAAGCTTTTCCTGGGGGTCCTGGGTTCAGTCCTTAGCACTTCATGGTCCCCCGAGCACTGCCAATAGTCCCCCAACCTAGGGCCAGGAATAGTCCCTCTGGGTGTGGTCCCCAAACCAAAAGAAAATCAATAATTTCCTGTAGTTTTTGCACAGATGTAGTGCTTGCCGCCTGCCTGGTGGCTTTCTGGGTGGTGGTGGCGTGCCCAGGAAGTGGTGGGAGTCTCAGTGTGTGATGACACGGAGAGCGCTTCTCTGCTTGGTTTTGAGAGTTTTGTAGCAGCCAAATCTATGTATTTGGGAGGGTTGTAGGCCACACTGATGCTGCTTAGGGGCTGTTCCTGACCCGGGCTCAGTAGTGGGACTGGGGGGTGCCAGCAAGCCCCAATCTAGGGCCCAGCACTCTTGATTTGGAGGTGATGTCTAGATGTCTTCATTTAGGGGTTTCCCATATTTTCGGCATCATCATTGTTGGTATTTATTTTTGCTTGATTATATATCATCATTGGATGTTCCTTTTTTCTTATCTATGAAGAGCTCAGTGTCTTGAGGAGACCTTGGGATCATGGGGTAGCGGCGGGGGGATGTTGAGGAGCTGCCCTTGAAATACCAGAGAGGTTTTTAGAACCCCTCTTTTTTTTTTTTCAGTATTTTTTAAAAACCTGTTGTTGGAACCATACCTGGCTGTGCTCAGGTGACCATGATGCACTGGGCATCAAACCCAGGGCCTTGCACATAATAAGGCTTGTACCCTGTATGTCCAAGCCTTCTTCAGAGAATTTTATTGAAAAGTGGTCTCAGGTTGGAGAGATAATACATGGGTAAGGTGTTGCCTTACATGCACTCGACTCAGGTTTGATCCCTAGCACCCGATGTGGTCCTCTGAGCTTTGCCAGAAGTGGCCCCTGAGCACAGCCAGGGACAAACTCTGAGCTCTGTGTGTTGCCTCAAAACAAAATAAAACAAAACAGGAAAAGAAGTGGTCTGTGACTCTTTTGATTATGTTAATAAAAGGGAAAAATACACTTGCGGTACCAGAGAGATAATGCAGAGGTTAAAGCGCTTGCCCTGCGTCTGCCAGCCCTGGTCCAGTCCCTGGCATTGCACAGGTCTCTTGGGTGCCACCCTTCAAAGAGTGATCCCTGAGCACCAGCAGATATGACCCCAAAACCCAATTTTTAAAAAAATGCATATGGAGGGGCTGGGGCGGTAGCACAGCGGGTAGAGCATTTGCTTTGCACATGACCAACCCGGGTTCAATTCCCAGCATCCCATATGGTCCCCTGAGCACTGTCAATAGTAATTCCTGAGTGCAGAACCAGGAGTAACAAAATAAAGTGGGGGGCATATGGAAAAAAAGCATGGTAAAGGTTATTAGGGAATGCAGACCAGAAGCACTGCATTGGGGTGTACTTCATGCCCAGTAGGATGACTTAGCACAACAGATGTCTGCTAGTACTGCAGGTAGGATACTTGCTGGGCATGCTGTCAACCCAGGTTCAATCCCAGGCTCCCCATCAGATCCTCTGAGATTGCCAGGACTAATCTCAGGGCAAAGTCAGTGACAACTGAGTATGACCCAGAAATAAAACAAAGCAAAAAATGGTCTGATTAAAAAGAATTGACAAGGATGTAAGAAATTTGAACCTCATAAATTATAGGTAGCAATACAAAGTTAGTATTATCAATTCAATAAAGAGCTCTGCTTGGAATATCACATTTCACTCAAGTGAGAGAAGGAATTCGGAGTTCCGACCTCCGTTGATGGTCAAGAATCAGGGATGCTGTCTCGTTTGCTAAGGCATCGAAAATCAGATGGGCCGGACACGTAATGTGATTTAGAGATGACCACTGAACTGGAGCTGTTACCAACTGGATTCCATGGGACGTCAAAAGACCGAGTGGCTGCCCACCTAGAAGATGGTCAGACTTCTTCGTCAAAACCCTGAATGAGGGGCTGTAGTGATAGCACAGTGGGGAGGGCATTTGCCTTGCACTCGGCCGACCCAGGTTTGATTCCCAGCATCCCATATGGTCCCCTGAGCACTGTCAGGAGTAATTCCTGAGTGCATGAGCCAGGAGTAACCCCTGTGCATTGCCAGGTGTGACCCAAAAAGCAAAAAAAAAAAAAAAAAAAAGCCAAAACCCTGAACAAACGGTTTGAGACTCTTCGTGTTCCAAGAGAGTGAGCAAATACCATTGGGCTACACTAGCACGAGACAGGGACAAATGGAGATGTTACTGGTGCCCACTCAGCAAATCGAAGATCAACGGGATGATGAGTGATACAAGTGATTATCAATTCAGAAAACAGTCTGAGGAGTCCTCAAAAAGTGAAATACAGAGTTACCACATAAATATAGGTTAATAGATTAGTGATTCATTAATTCTACTCATGGGTATAAAGCCAAGAGAAAGCATGAATTTTGGGATATCAATGTTAATATCAGGATTTTCACAGTAGCCAATGGGTGGAAACAACTCAGATGCTCTCCAACTGATGAATGGCTGAACATAATGTGGTATAACCTATGCAATGGAGTGTTATTTAGCCATTGAAAAGAATGAGGTATGATACATACTACTACCAGACAGATCTTGAAATATTATTCTGAAACAAGTCACAAAACACCACGCTGTATGATTCAATGTTTAGAATAGATAAAGCTATAGAGACAGAAAGTGAGTTAGGGAAGTAGGGGGGCTAATAGTTAAAAGATACGGGGTTGATTTTTATGTGTGAGGTGATTAAAAAGTCTCTAAAATTGACCATGGCGGTGGTTGTACAATGATGGGAATATACTATAAGATCATTGTCTCTCCACTCTCTTCCTAGTGGTTCCTTCCTGTGGTCCTCCCCCGTGCTCTGTCCTGCTGGTTGGCCCCTAGTCTTAGGCTGTGACCTCTGTGTGTTTTTTCACCTCTGGCCCCAGGGACTTACTTGGGGTACATGTGGCTCCCACTTGAAGAACATCAGTCACTTAATTTGTAAACTGTAAATGGGTGAATTGTATGGCATATGAATTACATCTTACCTTGTTACTAAAAAGATTTTCAAATGGGCACCCTGGTAATTTGCTTATGGATGCTACATGCATCTATTTCTGTATTGTTATATATGGAGAGAGTAAGCATACAAAGCACATGCAATTAAGTAAGAGCAATGTAAATTCTAGTATTTTTTTTTGTAACTGGTGAATTACAGTCTTATAATACTTTGGAGTATATGTATCACATTTTAAGGATCAGCCTTTTTTACCACACTGATAATATTTTGTTAAACAAATTAATAATATATGAGAGAAGTTTTGTAGGAAGGCTTAACTTTCCAAACTCAAACAGCCTTATACAGCTAAACTCTGCAAGTATTTGCCTCTCCTGGTGAATAGAGGCCTTTGTATATTCTCATAATCCAGCATAATTGATTATTGGACTATCAGAAAGACTTTGGCATATGATGACAGTCTGTGATGACCCTATAACTTCGCATTTCATGATTACTACTAGAATACATTCAACATGTGTGTGGAATTCTACAGAGAGAGAAAAGAAAATCGTATCCACCAACTGAATGTCATAAAGCTGTACTTTTATTAAGGACTTTAACTGACAATATAAATCATAAATCACTAACAGGAAGCTCGAGGCACCAAAAGAGAGAAAATATGACCTGTAAAATGTAACCATTATGTTATAGTTTAATATTCATAGTGCCCAGGTTTTAAGCTATCACATACTAAATCCAGGCATCAAATTCTTAATTCACTATTTTATTTTTTCAGATCAATTATTGCTTTATTAAGTCATTGCTTTATCATAGCAACTTATTAATTCTGTGTTTACGTAAATGTTCTTAAGTACAGTGAACATTTCTGAACCTTTTAACTAACATCTTTGAATACTATACAGTCACGCTGTCTGCCATGGAAGTATGCGAACACCTAACAACATATAGCACAGGTTTTAACACAGATTTATTGATAATGATATTGATGCATAAAGGTTAAAGGGAGAATGTTTTGACATTTCCTGGCTCTTTGAAATGTACAGAGAACATGATACTGCATCTGCTTGATTTTGGCACAGTAATGTATCATTAACAATTTATTGTAGTGTATCAAGGCATGAAACAGACCAGTCTGGACCATATTTCTCGAGCAGCCGAAGGTGCAGATTTTATGTATTGCATCAAAGGAAATGAAACTTACTCAGCAAGTATAAGCAGAAAGGAATTTGGCTCTAGATATAATATATGTCTTTAAAGGTGGTGAAAACCAGTTTAAAAGATTCTTTAATAAATTCTCTCCTCTGTTAATTAATTTTGTGCTATAAATTATGACAGAGTTCCTGCTAGTTGAAGACAGTTAAGGAATCAAGTGAAGAGTTAGGTATATTACAAAATCTTAAAAATAAGTTATTATTTTACTATTTCTGTTGTACTATTATTGCACTTTTTATAGCTTCAGAAATTTATTTTTTTCCACTGTGATTTACAAAGTTATTCATAGGTGAGTGTTAGATATACAGTATTGTAGCACCCATTCCCACCAGTGTCAATATTCCCGAGTTCCCTCCCATATTCCCCTACCCTCTACCCCTCCAACGTACCCTCTTGACATTGCTTTTCATCTCTCTCTTCTTTCCCTCCTCACAACTCTTTTTTTCCTATAATATGGGGCCATGGTTGATTAGGACATTCCCCCTTTAAAACATTACATTTCCTCATTCAGTTAGTCTAAATAACCAAGTGATTCATCCTGTATGTATCCTTCTTCTGGTTTACGTCATTTAACATGATATCTTCCAGTTCCATCCATGTTGCAACAAATTGCATGATTTCATCAGTTTTTTACATTGTGTTGTAATTCCAGTGTGTATATATACCGCATCTTTATGACCCACTTATCTGTCCTTGGACATCTGGGTTAATTCCAAATCTTAGCTTTTGTACTGTACGTTCTTTTAAATGAATGTTTTTCTGTCCTGGGGGAAAATAACCAAAAGTGAAATTGCTGGATCATACGGGAGTTCAATTCTGAGTTTACTGAGTACCCACCATAGTATTTTCACTGGGGTTGGACCAGACAGCAGTTCCACCAGCAGTGGATGAGGGTTCGTTTTTCATCACATCCCCAGAGGTTGTTCGCATATTTTTGATATGTGCCATTCTCACTGGTGTAAGATGGTATTTCATTGTTGTCAGATATCTCGATGTGGATTTCTCTAATAAGAAGTCATGATGAGCATTTTCTCATCTGCCTGTTGGCCATCCTTTGGTCTTACTCAGAGGAGTGTCTGTTCATTTCTTCTCCCCATTTTTAAAATGGAGCTCTAGATTTTTGCTGTTGTTGTTGATCTTTGTGAATACTTTATAGATCCTGTATATCAGCCCTTTATCTGATGTGGTAAGGATATTTTCTCCCACTCCATTAGCTGCCATTTAATCTTAGCCTGTGTTTCTTTTGCCATACAGAAACTTTTAAATTTGATGTAGTCCCATTTGTCCAGTTTTGATTCTGTAGCCTTTCCTGGCGGTGTCATATCATTGAAGACTCCGTTGAAGTCTAGGTCTTAGAGCATTATGCCTTTATTTTCCTCAGTGTCCTTTATAGATTCAGGTCTTTGATCCACTTTGAGTTGACTTTTGTGTAAGGTGTGTAATGTGGATCCACCTTTAATTTTTTACATGTAGTTATACAATTCTCCCAACATCATTTGTTGAAAAGACAAAAGTTTTCCTGGTAAAGGTCTCTCCCCTTTTTTTTGTTAAGTTGATTCCTGGTACTTGATGTTTTGGAACACTGTTTAAAATGGTACAAATTCTTTGATCTCTTTCTCCTCTGATTCATAATTTGTATATGCGACCAATTTTTGTGTATTTGCTTTGTAGCTGGCCACATGGCTGTATTCTGGGAGCCTTTGGGTGGACTCAGTAGGGTCTTCAATATCTATCATCATGTTATCTGCAAATAGAGATAATTTGGCTTCATCGTCCCTTTTATTTCCTTTTCCTGTCTCATTGCTGTTGTCAAAACTGCTAATACAGTGTTGAATAAGAGTGCAGACAGTGGATATCCTTGTCTTGTCCCTGATCCTAGTGAGACTGGTTTTAGTTTTCCACCATTAAGAATAATATTGCGATGAACTTTTTATAGATAGCTGTTACTTTTTCGGGGGTAGGGTTATAATAACTGGGTGTTGGATCTTGTCGAAAGCTTTCTCTGCATCTATTGATATGATCATAAGTTTTTTATTTTTCCTTTTACTTATGTGGAGTACTATATTCATTGATTTGCATATTTTGAACCATTCTTGCATCCCTGGGATGAATCCCACTTGATCATAGTATGTGATCTTGTGTGTGTGTGTGTGTGTGCTGTTGAATTCCATGTGCCAAGATTTTGTTGAGGACTTTCGCATTGATGTTCATCAAGGAAGTTGGTCTGAAATTTTCTTTTCTTGTAATATCTCTGTCAGCTTTGGATATCATTGTAATGTTGGCTTCATAGAAGGTTTTCGGAACAGTTTCTGTTTCTTTGATATTTGAGGATCAACAGCAGTAAGTCTTCTCTGAAGGTCTAGTAAAACTTGCCCATAAATACATCTGGGCTAGGATTTTATTCTTGGGAGATTCTTAATTTCTGTTTTGATTTCCTTGCCTGTGATTGGCCTGTTCAGGCTTCCTACTTCCTCCTCCTTCAGTTTTGGGGTATTTCATGTTTCTAGGAATCTGTCCATTTCTTTTAGGTCCTCCAGCTTCTCAGAGTAGAGTTGTTTATTGTAAGTTCTCATGGTGTCTTGAATTTCTGAGGACTCTTTGTAATTTTTCTTCTTTCATTTCTGATCCTATTTTAGCACTTTTGCTTTTATCCTCATGAGTCACGCCAAAGGTTTTTCTTGTTTATTCTTTCGAAGAGCCAGCTTCTGGTTTCACTGATTCTTTCTATTGCTTTCTTGCTTTCTATATTGTTTGCTTCTGCTCTGGTTTTTATTATTTCTTTTTATCTACTAGTCTGTGGATTCATTTATTGTTGCTTCTCTACACACTTAAGTTGTGTATTAGGATGTTGATTTTCTCTTTTTCTTCTTTCCTTATCTAGCCTGTATTGCTATGAATACAGTTGCTATTGTATCCCTCTAAGTACTGCTTTTGTTGTGTCCCATCGATTTTGGTTACTTGTTTCTTCATTATCATTAGTCTCAAGGAATCTTTTTATTTCTTCCTTGATTTCCTCTTTGATGCAGCTGTTATGTAACAGCATGTTGTTCTTTTTTAAAATTGAATTTTATTTTTCAAAAAATTTAAATTTTTATTTAAATTTAAATTAGTTATTGTGAACTTTATTTAAGTAATAATATTGTGAACTTAATTTAAACTTTATTTAAAGTCACAGTAATTGATTACATCCTATTGGTTATTTCAATACCAATCTCACCACCATTAGACTTCCCACCACTATTATTTAGAACTTTCCCACCACCACTCAAGCCTGCCCCACAGATGCTAGTTTATTTTGTATTGCTTGTTATGAGTAGAATGAGATGTTGCACTGTTTTGCACTCGGCACACCTGGAAATCTAAAATTTTAAATAATTGGGGTCCGGAGACATCTCTGCATCAAGCTGATCGGTTCTGAGGTTCATTTGTGAGTCTCTGGATCATGGCCATTAATGTGCCTAATGGCACCTGGAGGCAGCTCGTGGGCGTGACAGCCAGGACCCTGGAAGGGCAGGGACATGGGAAGGAGCAGCCCTTCCCCAGTCCTTTGGAACCTGGAGTTTTTTCAGTCACTGGTACCCCGTACCTGGGCTTTTCATTGGGTTCTGAAGGTTTGTGGTCACCAGGGCTCCTAGGGGGCAGGGGGAGGGACGACGCCTACTCCCGTCTGAGGCACCCAGTGAGATCAGCCTGGCAAAGGTCCGGAACATCTCTGGGTGAGCTGCTTGGTTCTGGATTCATTTGTGAGTCTGTTGTTCTTTTTATTATTATTTTCCACTTTAAAATTCTCATTTGCTATTATAAAACCTGTGGTATAACTCAGAATTTATGCTTGGGAAGGGTAAGACAATCCAATGTAAAACAATTTTTGTGAACCCTTTTAATCATTAAAAGTTTGTGAGATGAATTTTAATATTTTAGAATCCTTAACTTTAAGTTATAGTTTAAGTGTTTCTTGGTTTTTGGTTGTACTTATTAGAAATTGTCATTTCAAGGTTAAAGCTTAGTAACAGAATGGGTTTATTTTATACAAATGCAAAAGTTCACTGGACTAAGGAGGGAAGGGAACTGCTGTTTCCAACACTCTTCATTTTTAAAGGCCACATCCCATCTTTAAGCATATTAAATGTTACCCACTCAACGTAGATGGCACATTCCGTCTGAATGTAGATTATATGTTCACTTCCAGTCTTTGTAAATCCTGGTAACTTGGAGTAGAGATAAGAAAAAAAGCTCACATGTCAAGTGTATAAAATGCAAGAATAGCTTTCTCTCCCAAAGCATCTTTGTTCACCTTTCTTCCATTGAAAATACAGTGCTGTGAAACAAATGATTATAAAAATCTGAGTAAATCGCTGTTATGCCATCTTGTTCTTTTTTTCTTTTCTTTTCTTTTCTTTTCTTAAAAGTCAAAGCACAGCACTCCCCAATCTTGCAGAGCTGATGCTGTATCATTGTGCAATACAGAAGCAAAAGGGCCCCAACACGTGCTGGTCTGGCTTTAGCCAGTCTAACAGTTCATCTCAAAGCTGCTTTTCTGAAGCAGACTCTGTCAGGACAGTTTTACTTGGAGCGTTTTCTTGGCACATCAGACCATTGAAATCCGAACATGCTAACAGATGTCTCTTAAAACAAGAACATCATACAGCTGTTAGGAGAGATGAAGTCATGAAATTTGCTTATAAATGGATAAACATGCTAAGTGAAATGAGTCAGAAAGAGAGGGACAGACATAGAGGGACTGCACTCATTTGTGGAGTGTAGGGTAGCATCACATGAGGCTGACACCCAAGAACAGTAGATACATGGGCCAGGGGGATTGCCCCATAGCTGGAGGCTGCTTCATGAACGGAGGGGAGAAGGAAAATGGAATAGAGTAGGGATCACTAAGAAAATGATGGCTGGAGGACCAGTTGGGATGGGAGATGCGTGCCAAAAGTAGATAATGGACCAAACACGATGGACCTCTCAGTGTCTGTGTTGCAAGCTATAATGCCCAAAAGTAGAGAGAGAGAGTATGGGGAATATTGTCTGCCTTAGAGGCAGGGGGAGAGTGTGGGAAAGGGGGGTATGCCTGGGATATTGGTGGTGGGGAATGTGCACTAGTGGAGAGATGGGTGTTTGATCATTGTGAGGTTGTAACCCAACCATGAAAGCTTGTAACTATCTCATGGTGATTCAATAAAATTTTTAAAAATTAAAAAAAAAAACAAAAAAAGATAATAAACTTATTTGCTTTAAACAGAACAAGAACATCATAAAACCAGATTTCACTGAGTGAGGAGGATACTTTTTTCATCATTTTTTATTTTCTACTTGAAGATCTCATGTCACTTTTGACAGAAGCCCTATGGACTGTGATTAGAAAGGATGTCTGTTCAGAAGGCAGAGTTGCTGTGACCTCACAGTGTAGTGTCGGGGATTCATTCCCAGTCAAAGTGATGCTGCCCACTATGGAATTCAAATAAAACTAACCATTATCTTTCTCTTTTGGTTTGGGGCCTCTACCTGACTCTCAGTGGATTCTCTCTCTTCTTTATGACTATGTATGAATGTCTTTGGCACCTGGGCAAGTCCTTTCCCCATGAATTTACTGAAATGGTTTATCTGTTCAGCTGATTTCTCCTCTGGGCAGAGCTGGAACAAATTGAATGATTCACTTTTCGAAGGACTCTTGCAAGCCCATATGTTCTGTCTTGTGGACATTAATCACCATGTCTGTCATGCTGGCCAGATACTGTCGCTGAACATTAGACATTGGATCTCTTCATATGCCTTTTGTCTCATAATTCTAGATTCAGTATAATCACTCCCTCCAGCAAACAAATACATAAAGGTCTTCATTCAGAAATTGTTTGGTGTGAGGAGGGGTAACAAGTCAGGGTGGGGTGGGGGGAAGGCACTCAGAGCAGGAAAGATTTGATTACTTAATGTGAAGTTCCTGGTAAGGAAATCATACAAGAGTAAAGGGCTTTTTAGGTTTGGTTTGGTTTGGTTTGGTTTTTTGTTTTGATTTTGGACTGTGTCTGACATTCCTGGGGCTTAATCCTGGCTCTCTGCTCAGGGATCATTCTTGGTGGGGCCTGGGACCATATGTGATGCCCCTCATCTGACCTGGGGTGCTGCATGCAAGGCAAGCACTCTGCCTGCTGAACTGCTGCTCTGAAAAAAGCTTTGCGTTCTTCAGTGCTTGTTCTTTCTTCAGGTGTCCTTTCTCACTGCACAATCTCGATGTCAGTTTAGCACTGAGGAGCTGACGCAAGACCTGGGGCTCGTGCCTGGTATACACGAGGCTGGGAGTTAGACCTCCAGCACCAAATCATCCCCCAGCTGCACCCTGGGCTGGCCCTGACTGACCCCCAGCTGGCCTGGGAAGCATCACATCAGATCTGAGTTTTGACTGGTCTAATCAATGGGCTGAACGTCCTCCTGGAGTAGCCTTTGGGTCTCCTGTACACTGCTGAGAGGTCCTCAAAGGAAAACAAAGAGTATTCATTTTAGATGTACATCAGATAGATACATGATTTGGTCAAAGAGAAAATTGACTAAATATCACTAACACTTTCGGCAAGTAAGAATAAATATGAAAACTTGCTAAACATAAAGATCATTACAGTTTAATTTTTTTTTAGTAGTCAGTAAACTGAAGATACTTTATCATGTATGTTGTTATATGTTGTTGTGTAATCTTGCGTTCTTATGAAATTGGGAGGTGGCAAGGTTAATATCTACTTTAAATTTATCCTTATGTAATTTGAAAAAAATCTAAAGCCTTTGAAAATTTCTTGTTTCTTGAAACTAGTAACCTTAATGAAATGAAATAGCTTAAAATTAAATAGAGGTTTTACCCTTGTAGTTTTGATTAATAGCTTATCAAGTAATATAAAGATCAAACCCTTAGTATTTGGTCATTTAAAAAGTGCTATAGGGCTCTCCGCAGCTGCACAAGCGTGAATCCAGACCCAGCAAAACCTCTTTTGGCATGAGCATCTCCTTGCAGAATGTCTCCAGCCTGAGAACTAAGCCTCGGCCCCGTGCCCGCCCAGGAGGGGAAAGGTATTTCTCTCTCTCGCCTCTTTCTCTCCGGGGATGAAGGGCGCGGTGTCCACCATATTAAGACGACCACAGATTGGGTTTTCAAGCCTGCAATGATCCAATATCTGGAAGAAATCTCCCTGGACTTAGTGTTAAAGTACAGAAATTCAAACCTTATTTGTCTTCACAGTAGGTCTGAATCTATGGGGTACTCCTAACAACAATAGTGAGGTTTGTGTTGAAATATTGAATGTAACCAAAGTAAACAGAAAGTAAAATGAAACTTATCAGTTACAAGGTAGGGGGTGGGGGGGCGGGATGGGAGGTGTACTGTGTGGGTCTTTTTTTTTTTTTTTGGTGGTGGTATATGGGCACTGGTGAAGGGATGGTTGTTTCAGCATTGTATAACTGAGACCTAAGCCTGAAAGCATTGTAATCTTCCACACGATGATTTAATAAAATAAAATTTTTATTTAAAAAAAAGTGCTATAGGCATATTTTCATAAAGAAGCACATCTTGTTCTTCCTAAATATATTAAATCCACTGTTTCTTAATGTTTGCACTATTGGGCCAGGGAGGAGATACCTCAACAGGTCTCTCAGAGTGCTTTTTTTTTTTTTTTTGGCATACTGGAGGCTAATGATTGCATTCCTGTACTGCTTGATTCCCCAGACACCACCCAAGCCACTCTGAGCACTGTCTGCTCAACCCCCATGCACCACTGGGGGATGGCCCAGAATCTAACAAAATTATTTGCAGTATTTCTTTAATTTCCATATAATCTGGTTTTCAATTACTGTTTTTTCTTCACCCTGAATTGACTCTTACACATGTAAGGTGTGTGCTATGTCACTGAGCCACATCTTTGGTTCTGGTTTTTAATATTTACTTTTGTGTATGCATGTAATAATTATTGTAGCATTTTGCCCTTACTTAAATAGATTCAAAATGCAGCTTATTTATAAGATTTTAGTATCAGAAATACAGGTGAACTTTTCACACCAATTTTCATCTAGCATGCTTACCTCTGACTGAAAGCAAATAATCTGATATGACCAGTAAGTCCTAGTGGCATATCTTCATCATATTTCTTTGGTTATGATAATTAGATTGCACAGAAATTTCCCCCAACACCCCTGAATATACTTATGATCTGATCATAGACTTTTCTCAGCTTTAATAGATTGAGGTGAGACCAAAGAACAGTCCACTTACAGAAAACCGAGAAGAATCTTTTAACGTTTTGGTTTAGTATGAAGCTAATGTATTCTTATCAATTTATTCCATGAAAGACAAGACAGAATTCCCTGTGACCGTGGTCTTTTATCCTAGAATGTTTTCCTATTGAATTGACCAAAGTGTTCAATGATGGATGTCTTCTTATGACATTTGAGTCATTCAGGAATTATGAAATAGACTTGAATCAAATTATTCTTTAGTCTTGTAGGACCTGAAAACACTTTTAATTCCCTAACCAATTATGTGACTGTTAGGAAATAATAGTTGTGAAAACCTTTTAATATGTATCTTTTGGAGATGCATTATTCCATTTGAAAATACTAACTGTTCTCACTTCTATAAGCTGAGCAGCGCTTTGTTGGTTGCTATGCATTTTATCCAAAAGAACCATTTACCAAAGATCCAGGCTCAGAGCAGCTATAAAAAGAAATTTATAACTGATGGCAATCTTTGTTTCTTTTAATTCTGTTTTATTGAATTCTTCATAAGGTGAAAACTACTCGGTGAGTCTAAAGAAACACAAATTAGGCCTGGAGAATCAAGCACATTTGGTGTTAGGGCAGAGCAGTGAAACTTGGTGTAATGTGGTATGCTTTACACTGATGTGGCCCCATTCACGGTACCACAGGACACTTTACAGAATGAATCAGTTGCAAGCTTAGAAGAGAAAGAAACTTTTAGGGTGAAATTTAAAAGCAGAATATATGCTAGTTTTGTCCTTACCTTTTAGCTAAGTAAGAGTCACTGTGCTGCCACTGAAATTGGGCTCAACCTTTCCCCTGGAGCCTCGGGGCAGGGTTGTCTGGGCAGCTCAGCTCACCCACCCTCAAAACAAAGGAAACGCCTCTTCTCTCCGCTGCTATTAGCCATCCTTACAGTTTGGCAATAATTCACCCCAAATTTGTTCTTTTTCTTCTAATTTATCAATCCAACTATGTTTTCATTTGGGATACCAGCATTTTGCCTTTGCCTCCATTGTTTTGCTTGGTTTTATTCATGTCCTGCTGTCATTAAGTGCCGTGTGTGTGTACACATTTGTGTGTATGTGTGAAACCTCATGGTTTGGAGATAATTATCTGATGGACTTATAAAATTGATTTGGGGGGAGGCTTATTTCTTTTTAAAACTTTGGAAGCATTATTACCTGAACTTAAAATTCTTGTGAAATATGCCAGATATTCAAAGAATACATGTATTGTTTACATAGTTTAAATTATGACTTTTAGCAAAATGAAGACCCATAATTTGTCACTTAAGAGATTGAACATTAACAGTACTTTTGGCATCTTCACAATATTAGGTTTTCCTAATTATGAACATGATGTATCTCTCCATTTATTTTGAGCTTCTTTGCTATTGCTCAATAAAATTTCATAATTTTCACTGCATCTTTCATATTGTTTGTTAGGCTTATTCCTAGTTATAACATTTTTATTGCAGTTTTGTACAGTATCTTTTAATTCAATGTATTCTCTTTGTTTATTACAATATGTATAATAATGCAATAACTGACTTTTGAATTTTGTTTCAATTGGGGGTCATAACCAGTGGTACTCAGAGACTGCTCCTGGTAACGGTATTTGGGAGGTCACTCCCTGGCATTTCTCTGGAGACTTGTAGGCCAGGGATTGAACTTTTGCCCCTGTTATGCAAGGCATGCACTGCAGCCCTTTGAACTACCTCAGCAACCTTGATTTTTATCAAGATAAGATTTTTATCTTGCATCTGGCAACCTTACCAAACTCAAGTTTTAAATACTTATAGGGTTTTTTTTTAAAACACAAACACACACACATACACACACACAATAATAAGCTCATGTGTTTTTTGCTTTTTTTTTTTTAATTCTTCTATCTTTTACTTTGATCTGGGCTCTCTGGATAATATTGAGCAGAAAGAACAACTGTGGCCATCTTTCTCCTGTCTATTTTAAATTTAAATGGATTGTTTCTAGTTTACCATTACAGAGATTTGCTGGGGCCAGAGAGATAGTAAGTACAGTATGCAGATGCCCACCTGGGTTCAGTCCCCGTCACCACATATGTGCCCCAAGCACCTCCAGGAGTGATCCCTAAGCACGGAGCCTGGAGTGAGAACTTCTGGATATGAACTGAAAGCAAAAAGCGAATAACAGTTAATAGGATTTTGATAAAATACCCTTTCCTTTCCCTTAAGGAAATTGCCTTAAATTTCTGGTTTGGTGTGAGTTTTTAAGTTTCTTAATTATTGACTAGTGATCGAATGTTCTCTGGTGCTTTTCCTGAAAATATTCAGGAATATGGCCATTCTCTCTTCACGGGGAGTCTCCCGAGCAGGGCTGCACTCGGTGCTTCCTCAGTGCTGGGGGATCAAATTCCCAGAGCTGGAGAGATGGGCAGAGGTTAAGGAGCTTGCCTCGCACACAGCTGCTCTCCTGGTTCGAAACCACATGGTCCACCACTCATTGCCAGACATGCCCCTGAGCACAGAGCCAGGTCTGACACCTAACACTGCTGAGTGTGGCTCTCCCCAAAACCTGGCGCCTCACACACGCAAGGCCTGCCCTCCGCCCTTTGAGCTCTTTCCTCTGTCCGCACGTGGCTGTTCTTATTGACATCTCAGTGTTTTGTATTGTTGGACAAGGCCATCATTCCTGGAGTAAACCTAATTTAGTCATGATAGATTGACTTCTCATACAACATTGGATTTGTTTTGCTAACTATTTTTTGAATTGACATTTATATTTCTGAGTCAGGTTAATTAGATTTTATAAAATACTGGTTTGGTTTTATTTTTCAGTTTTATCATTTCCATAACCTGTTCTGCAGTGACTGCTGGCTGGGGTATGGGCGGTGGGGCTGTGTGGGGAGTACTGGGCCTCCGTGCTGGGCTTGAACCAGCAAGTCTTGTCTTCTCCCACTTGAGCCCCATCTCCAGCTCCTTTTTGTCCCCCTGAAACAATTCGCATGATATGAAATTGTTTCTCAAAAGTCTGGTAAAACACTCTTCAAACCTCAAGGGTCGTGTGGGAAGAATATGCTATTAATGAAATTGCTTTATGTTTATAGGGTCACTATTTCCTATTTCTTGGTGAGCCAGCTACAGTTTTGCAATTGTAGAAATTAGTGTTTCAACTAAGTTTTCAAATTCATCGTCGCAAAGTTATCTGTGATTTTGTCGGGGAATGGTCGTAGCTACATCCACACTCGGATCACTCTGGCTGTGCTGGGCCCAACACTGGGTCTTTTGCATGCAAACCATTGGGTCTCTGACCCAGTTTTTAACTTTTTTGCCTTGTCATCTGTGTTTATATTTTCTTTCTCACCCTATTTATTTGTATCAGTTGGTGCTCGAGGCGTACTCTTGTCTTGTGCTATAAGAGATCACTCCTGGCGTTGCTCACAGTGCCTTATGTGATGACGGAGACCCGACCCAGTTTGGCCTCCTGCCAACCCTGTACTACCTCTCCGGCCCATCAAACAACAGTTTGAACAGTAATAGCAAATCAATTGAATGGGGCCAACTGGTGCCCGAGAATTAGCTCAGCAAAAGTATGTGCTCCAGTCCACTTATCTGAGCCATCTTCCTGGCACTAATTGAATGTTTAACTTACTTAGGGTTTTTTTTAGTCCTTTTTTTATTTTCTGATATATGCACTTTGAATTATAAGTTTGCTGCATTACCTATAGGCTACAAGTTTTTTAATTTTTTGGTTATTTTGGGGGGGTCACGCCCAACAGTGCTCCTGGCTCTGTGCTCAGGGATCATTCCCGGCAGGCCTCAGGACTGTAAGGGCACCATGGATTGAACCAGGATCAGGGAAGCTCTCTGCCCACTCTTCTGTCTGCCCACTCTGGGCTACATGTTTTAAGGTCTTTGTCTAATATAATTTTTCCCAGGTTGGAACAGGACCACCACCCACACTTCTGATCCCATATGAGTTGCTACCAGGACTGTATCTTGGTAGCTTCTGCTTCTCCCCACCTGCAGGCAGTGGTGCTAGAGCTGCTCACTACTCCAGAATGTTCTGAGGCCTCCAGCACCCTCCTCTGGAGCTCGAGGACCGGGTAGGCTAGACTGGGCTTGGGTCTTGTGTGTGCAAGCCCTGGGGCCTTGAGCTTTGAGTTCTCTCCTGGACCTATTTAGGGTCGGACCTGTAGGGAATGATCACTGTTCTTTGTATGAATAGATTCTGTTTTGATATTCTGAAAAGCCTGTCTTTATTTCACCTTTATTCTTGAACATATCTTAATTTTGAACATGTTTGGGATTTTTTTTGAAATGAAGTTGCACATGCATGTGGTTTGAAGTGTTTATGTTTTGATTGTGGTCATTCGAGTGTCTTGGTGTTTGCTAGCCTGGGTATGTTCTTTGTGGTCTCTGTTGTCTCATTGTGGCATCTTTCTTCAGAGTTTTGTCTTTCCTTTTTATTATGTTCTTATAGGTCTTTTTCCTTGTCTTATAGTAGCCTTTTGAGTCCTTCTTTTAAATTTGGTCTTGAGTCTATGAAGTTCCTGAGCTGTTGCTTGTCCATGAAATAATGTATGGTTCCTTCAAGTTTAACTGAGAGTTTAGCCGGGTAGAGTATTCTTGGTGAGGCATTCATTTCATGAAGTTTTTTCACTATATCCCACCATTGTCTTCGGGCTTGGAGGGTTTCTTCTGATAGGTCTGCTGTGAATCTAAGGGGTGCGCCTTTGTATATGATCTCCTTCTTTGATCTTGCTATTTGCAGTATTGTGTTTCTATCCACGGCATCCATCATTCTGACTATGATATGCCTTGGGGATTTTCTATTTGGGTCCCTTTTAGCTGGCACCCTTCGGACTCCTTGTATCTGGATGTCCGCATTCTCTAGCTCTGGGAATTTTTTAGCAATGATGTCTTTAATGGTGTTTTTTTCATTGGGATTGGTTCCGTGTGGTTCCGGCACTCCCATGATTCTTATGTTGTTTCTCCTGAGGTCGTCCCCTAGGACTCTAACTCGCTCTAGAGCCATTTTGAGGTCTTTTGCCATTATTTGCTGTTGTCTATATGCTTTGTGCAGCTCATCTTCAAGCTCACTGATTCTGTCTTCGGCTGTAGTCATTCTACTATTGAGGGCTCCTACGGAGTTTTTAATTTCATCTACTGATTCTTTTAGTTGTGTGACTTCTGTTCGTAGCTTTGAAATTTCTGCTCTCATTTCTTCCTGGATTATCTTGGTGGAGCGTTCCAACGCGGCATCCATATCCTCCCTTAATTTATTGGATGTTCGTTCCATAGTTGTGTTGAGTTCATGAATCATCCTCACAATTTCCTCTCTGAATTCTCTATCTGAGAGGAGGGTGTATTTCTGGGAGGTCGCTGCTGAGGTTAGTGAGATATTTTCTTGGCTCTCTCCTAGTGGTGGGGATTTTCTCAGTTTCTTCATGTTGTTATGGGCTTTACTATCTGGAGCTCTCGTTAGCTTGGGAAGAACCTTGACTGAAGATTTTTGGCTATGCTCTTTTGACAAAGTACTATTCTGTGCAAGTTGATGTGTTCATTGACAGTTTTTGTGAAGTTAGGATAGGCTAGGTTAGTTGAGTATCAACATATAGTAACTAAGATGATGAGGGAGTTCTTCGGAGGAATGGGTTCAATCAATTGTAGCCAAAGGACAATGCATGGAATGGTAAGAAAAATATCTGCGGCCGTAGCGGCTGCCGCTCTGGAAACAGGCCATGCCCCCAAATGACAGGACACGCCCCTAACCTGTTCGGACACGGGAGGGCGGGATCAGGCGCGGTGGGCGAATGGCTGGGACCTGCCCGGCGGGGCGGGGGTGCTCCGAGCTGTCCCGCTGCCGCCTCCTTTTTATTATGGACTCATATTCTGTGGGCCCTTTTGACGCAATTGAAATTTGCCTGTAGGTTGTTCTGTAGATAACTTGACTAGTTTCTCTCTGCTTCCTTAGATAGACTACCAACCCAAAGATAATTTAAAACTTACTTTTAAGTTTCCAATTTTTCAGGCTATGTAGTTGATTTGAATTCTGGTGTGTAACCTGAATAGATGAAATGTGTGCTTAGGAATTCTTTTTTTTTTAAATCTTTTCATTTGTTTGTGAAGAAGGGGGAGTGTCCTACCCAAAGGTGCTCATGGGACAGTGATCATCTGTGGAGCTCCCACATGCAAGCATATGTTGCCACCCTTTGAGCCATCTTCTTGGCCGTGGTTGGGATTTTGCTTCTTGTTTCATTTAGGGGCTATATCCTGTGCTACTTAGGAGCTACTTCATCAGACCTCCTGGCCCCTCAATGAATTGAATCAAGGATGCCTGCCTGCAAAGCATGCCCTCAGTTATTAAACTATTCTCTGACCCTATGATCCTTTTTGAATATCCATGAGATAGACTGTTCATGACTGGGTGTCAGTCATACAATGATTCAACACCCATCCCTCCACCAGTGTACACCTCACACCACCAATGTCCCCCATCTCCCTCCATCATTCCCCAACACCCCAGGCCCCCAGTCAGCCTCTAAGGCAGGCACCCCTCCTCACTCTCTCTCCTTTTGTGCATTGTGGTTTGCAGCACACGTACGGAGAGGTACTAAGACTGCTCAGGGCGGTCTGTATTTTTATCGGAACGATAAGGCTCGAGTAGCTTTTTTAACTGGGTGGCAGCTTTGGGGTGTGGATGTGACTGCCAAGGCTTCCTGAAGTACAGGGAGGTGGGGGAAGGGATCCCACCCTGACCCCAAGGAAACCTGGAGATTTCAGTCACAAAACCCACATACCTGAATTTTTAGCAGAGTGTGTGTGTGTCTCAGTGAGTTCTTTCCTAAGAGGATAGAGTCCAGCTGGGGCATGGCGGCAACGCTGGACTGTGGAAGAAAGTGGTTGTGGGGGCTCTGCTTGGGTAGGCACCAGGCTGACCTGCCCCCCTCTGATTCATCCTGGTCTGTTCAGCCTTGAGGGGTCTGAGATTAACAGTGGCTTTTGATCTCTTTTGAGATTTGTTTGTGGGTCTCCAAAGCAAGGCTGATAAATGAGCCTGAATAGCTGAGCTGGAGGTGATTCGTGAGTGTGATTCCCACATAGCCAACTTTTGGCCACTTAATTTCTTGGGAAACTTCGTTCTGAGTTATTTGAGTCCTGCCAGAGGCACAGAAGCAATTTTAGGGTATCAGGAAGCCTGAAGGTACCATCAGGCTGCTGATGTACTCGCCCTGTGGGTATAAGTTGGCCTGCTGGCAGCACCACATCCCCTTGTTTTTTGATGTTTGGTGTTTTTTTTCTTTTTGGGTCACACCTGGTGATGCACAGGGGTTACTCCTGGCTCTGCACTCAGAATTTACTCCTGGAGGTTCTCGGGGGACCATATGGGATGCTTGGAATTGAACCTGGGTTGGCCGTATGCAAGGCAAACGCCCTACCCGCTGTGCTATCGCTCCAGCCCCCCCTTGTTTGTCTTTTATTTGGGGGCTACACCTGATGACGCACAGGGGTTACTCCTGGCTCTGCACTCAGGAATCACTCCTGGCTGTGCTCAGGGAACCAAAGTGGATGCCAGCTGTGTGCACTGACCCACTGCACTATCACTCCAGCCCCAACTCTGTGATTCTTAAATGACATTTTCACCTCTTCTTTTTCTTGTCCACTTTCTGCAAGATTGTCTCCACTAACGTTCCTTTGAGTGGAACTTACTGCTGTCTGGATGAAAACCTTGTTGTAGATGAGGACGCAACTTTTCACCCTTCTCACAACTTTGTCTCCTTCCCTCCCCCACACAACTGTGGCTTGTTAAAATTCACATGCCAGCAGGAACCAGAAAACAACCTCAGGGTGACACTGCATCATAGTGTACCTGCAAAAGCATGACTTTGTTACCATTTAATTATTTACACTTAGGAAATTTTTTGGTTTGGGGCAATAAATTATATGGTCACCTTACCTTAGGGCAAATACCAGATCTTAGACTTGGGAGTAGTTTGTTTTTGTTGTTTTTTGTTTTTTGGGTTTTTTTTAAATGTACATCCACTTATTTTTTAATTTGCTGCCAATTTAATTATATATTTAAAATTTTTTAAATTTCCCCATTGTTTTTAAATATTCCTCATCAGGGATTTCTCTGCACATATAGTCAAGCTCTGTGGTTGGAAATGGAAGTCCCATTTATATATTTTTGAAGGTTTTTCATAAAAGAAATCTAAAGAGTTACCTTCTAAGAACTTACTGTATTCCTTGCTTATTAATTACATAGCAACTCACGGATTAGATAAATTAAAGATTCCATTAATGATTTTTAAAAATGAGCCATAGTAAAAAGTATTATATAAGAAAAAAAGAACATACTAATAGTCAAACTTGCTTGGATTTTGAAGAGCATTCAGAATTATTAAAGTGAGTGAAAGATAGCTCTGGGTAAGCCTACGAGGTGTATATATGTGTGTGTTTGTGTGTAAGTAAACAGGTATAACATGTACATGAATGCATATGTGCATTCTCAACTTTGTGAACTCGAAAATAAAATTTACAGCAAACTGAGAAACCCAAGCCCAAAATTGAGCTTAAACCTTGTTTCTTATCTTTAAACAAAATATTGCTTTGGCCTCAGCCGTAGCAGTCATAGGTTTCTGATACTCTTAAAAGGAGCCTTAATAAATAACGTCTGTCCCTACGTGGAGAGATGATTTCATTCTGCCATGAGTGATCATTCCCAGCGAGTGCATCAGTCCGGCTTCTGGAGAAGCTGCCTTGCCATGCTTAGCATGGCTTCTTCTGAGAGGAATGTGTTAGGGCTGCAGGTTATAGCTGCAGTCTAAGCTGAGTCTTCTACCGAAGAGTAAGAAATCATTATGTAAAGTATTTACTTTTCATTTATCTACCTTTCAAAACAGACTAGTAACAAGTTCAACCAAAAATTTATGTGTTCACTGAACAGAATAAAATGATTATAAAACAAATATAGTAGGTTCAAATAAGTGAACCTGATGAAATATTAGAGAACTCATCTATCAATCAAGAAATTCTTTTAGATAAACTCAGCTTCGCTTAGGAAACTTAAGAGTGCCAATATCTCTGCCTTGGAAAACAGCCGTTAGAACAAGGTGGGTAGGAAGGCAAGTGTCACCAAGTAGAATAATGCACTTAAGGAAATCATGACACATAGTATATTCAGATGGCAGTCATTGTAATTCTAATTATCCAGTCCATTCAGGGCACTGGAAAGCTTTTTATGATTATAACCACTCTAAGAAGGACAAATATAAGGTAATAAGCACACAGAGCAATTGAATATCTGTAGTATGTAAACCAGGTAAAATGAATGATATCAGAATACATCAGCTGGTTTCCAATTTTCCTTGTACACATTTGCAATAAAATGTGATGTACATTGCAGGGTGTTAGGAGGTTTCTTAGTGGTTAATGATTTACATAATGATTCCCTTTTATCAGAGACAACAGAAGCCCTAATTTCTAGATTTAGAATAATTTCATTACAGCTTTCATTCCGTTTAACTTGAGTGTCTGCGTATACATATCTTCATCTTTTGAGATTTATGATTTGTATACAGTGACCCCTGAAAGTTTGACTTGTGGATAAATTTTCCTCCTTTTCCCTTAATTTCACTCATTTCTCCTTAGTATCCTGTTTCCAAGGAACTACATTAACAAATATTGCCCCAAATTTTCTCAAGCTTGTAATATCAGTTAACATTATTTTTAGAGAATAGGTCTCAGTTTTGTCAGTCTTAGCCAGACTGTGTGTGCGTAACTAACTTTCGTGTCCTTTCTGCTTCAACAGTTGCCTCTGAGCATGCATTGCTTTTTCTAAAATGTCTCCATTTGGTATGCAGTCCTGCCTCTTTTTGTTAGGGGGAACCGTCCCTTTAACAACATGTTCATTAAGTAACAGGGGATGATTTGGAGTTTGCTTTGGACATTAAATCTTGGGTGTGCATTTTGACAGTATTAACTGAGATGTATAAGACTATAGAGTAGACTTTATATTGCTATCATAGTTACTCTTACACTGTTGTTGTTGTTGTTGTTAGCTCAAGGCTAGTTACCTTAGGAGAGTTTTGGCTGAATCCGTATTTACAGTTCAGTTTATTAATAAATTCTTTGCTGGCCAAAACATACTACTTTTATATTTTGAAAACCTGTGTGTGGGGCGGGGGTGAGGGGGAGTGCAAGCACAAGCACGTGTGTGTGTGTGTGTCCATCCTTGGCAGCTGAAGCACAGCTGGATTTCCCAGCTTGCCCTTCCCTGTAGACCCTGTCTTCCTTGAAATGTCTGTTTAATAATTCAGATGGCTAAAGCCCTCCAAGTAAGGAAAGGGCTGGTATTGTTGCCAAAGTTCAGATCTCTGGTAACCCTTCTGCTCTGGTTAGCAGTGACAGGCAGCAGTCTGGAATCCCAGCCCAGCTCTCTGGCTCTCACTGAGTTCCCTTCCTCTGTAATTCCTGGACGCACTAGCATTTTGAACTGCTTGAACTCACCTCAAAGATTATAAGTACTTTGGTGGGGGGCATGGGGGAACGGAAAGGGGTTGTTTTTTTTGAGTCATACCCAGTGCTCAGGGCTTATTCCTGGCTCTAGGGTCACTTTTTCTTCTTTTTTTTTCTTTTTCATTTTTGGGTGACACCAGGTGATGCTCAGGGATTACTCCTGGCTCTGCACTCGGGAATTACTTATGATGATGGTGGGGATCAAACCTGGTCAGCTGCGTAAGGCTGTTACCCACTGTTTTATCAGGGTCACTCTTGGCCTGGTTTAGAACCTCCCATATATGGTGCTGGAGATCAGACACAGGTCGGCTTGCAAGGTTATGCTATGCATAACCTACCCACTATGTATAGGTATGTCTCTGGCCTCTGTAAGTACGTGTTTACCTTACACTGAAAGTCTGGCTTATCTTTTTTAAATTTTTACTTTAATTTGAGCACCATGATATGTTAATGTAATAATGGTAATGTTAATGGTAGGGTTTCATGTATTCTATTATCATACTCTCCACCAGAGCGTCCACTGCCCTCCACCATTGTCCTTGTGTCCCTGCCCTGGGGTTAGCTTCCTCCTGGAGATCGTTTCTGAGTTTCTGTTGCCTTTGGGGAATTTTCTATTCCCTATTTTTTTTTTTTGGTTTTAAATATCTTACATGTGAGAGAGAACATTCTGTTTCTGACTCTCTCCTGACTTACTGCACTCAGCTAGCCCCAAATTGCATGATTTCCTTTTTTTCCTAAAGTCAACTAGTATTCAACTGTGTATATGTACCATAACTTCTTTATCAGGTCATCTGTTGGACACTTGGATTGTTTACAGATTTTGGCTGTTCGAATAGTGCCATTTTGTTAAATGCCAAAAAGAATTGTTGGAGCATCTAGAAACTTAATTCTTTGTTTATTTGCTTGTTTGCTTTAGAACTGTCCATATTTTGTTTCAATCATGTTGTATCTGTCTGCATTTGCATCAGCACTGGATGAGGGTCCCTTTAACCCACATAAAGACAGCACAGGTTGGTTTTGTTCTTTGCGATGTGTTTCTCTTTTTATTTCATCATTTCATTTCATTTCAGCATTGAAGCTTTTAAAAACTTTTAAATATAGAATTTCTTTACATTTATTTAGTGTCTCCTTGTTTTTTTCCCACCAGTTTTGTTAACTTGACACACACACAAACACAGAAAGGTATATAAATTTTTACTGCAGTATTTTGGTGGAATTCACATTTATTTCACCTTTGGGTCATCAATTTGATGATAATGTGTTTTTAATTTAAATTACACTTGTTCTCTGATGATATGTGGGAAAGGAATTGCACAAACCTGTATCCTTGCCATAACCACTTTTGAGTACGAAGAATTGTTTCTGTCTGATTCTTAGTGTTTTCCACATAGATTATTATGTCACTTTGAAAGAAAAGATAGTTTTGCTTTTACTTCCCAAATCCATAAGCCTTTTTGCTGCATCAGTTAGAACTTAGGTGAGAAGGAAGATCAAGATATGAACTTGCTTTGCCATCATACCAACTCCTAGCACAGTAGAATGCATCTTATGTTTGCTCGGTAAATATTTGATGCTGATAAAAAGAGGGACATAAACAATTTATTTGCCCAAATAAGTTTTCTCATATTTTCTGACGACTATGACTTCAACCAAATTTGTGTTTCATTATTTTATTGTTCATCAGTGTCATACATTCAAAGCAAGGGCTTACTTGGACCACACGGCAGACTTTCCTTCACTGACTTTCTTGGTGCCTGACTAGTCCTGCCACATCTTGTCTCTGACTTTCCCTCCAGCACGGCTTTCTTTCATCAGGGACTTAGACGAACTGTTGGGAAGTGAATCCATCTATAGCCCTGCCTTAACAAATGTATGAAGGAAAACTCTAAATGTCTCTCCTTGCCCTCCACAAATCTCCAGAGAGATGCTCACATCTCATCCACTCTCGAGACTGCCTTGTGGTTTGGGGATATTGTGTTCCAAAGATCACTAAAATGCCACTGCTAACTGAGTCCCTTTCCTTGTCACTATAGTCAGAGGAAAAGCCGGTAACACTTTTGTAAGACACAGTAGGTGTATCCGTAGGTCAATCAGTGCTTTCAGGGAAATATAAAAGATATTGATTTCATGCTGATTTCTATGCAGGGTTAGTTCTCTCTGTAGGGTGTATGTGAATCTGTTTGTGTGTGTGGTGGTGGTAGATAATTTATATGCAGGTAGAACTTTTTTCTACAAATAATTTTTTTTAAATAAACATTAGTTAGTTGTTCATTCTGGTGATTATGTTAAAATGAGAGGTCTCAGGGAGACAGTTCTTTTGTTAAGATACAATAAGTTAAAATAGTTTTTATTCCTTTTTCAAATAGTGCTATTTATAATAATCTGGGATTTTTTGAGTATCAACAAACCTAGCTCTTAAGTTTTCAGAATATAATTTTTCTATGCCATCTCCTCTTAGTGTTACATAGTTGAAAGGTTGAATGTTAAATATTATAAAACCTTATTTTTCAGAAAGATCCTAGGCCTAGGTTAGGCTTTGGACCAGAGTTAGCTGTTACTTACCTTGAATACTAACACATGTATGTGTATTTGTAAAACCTTTCCAATATTTATTTTATTGAGGTAACATAATTTACAATAGTACATTAGTATTTTACAAAAAGTACATTAGTACTTTTAGGGATATAATTCCTGAACCATACTTACCACCAGTATCAGATTCCTGCTACACACACACACACACATCTTCCCCTTCTCCCTTCTCACCCCCGCCCACTAAGTTCTGTAGGTAGATTCTTTAAGTCATGTCTCCATTGGCTACAGTCTGTTTCCTTTGTTTCTTTTTACTCCTAAAATGAGTGAGATCATCTGGTATTTGTACTTTTCTTTCTGACACAGTTCACTTAGCATGATACTCTCCTGTCTCATTTAGGTTGTAATGAACTGCAAGATTGCTTCTCTCTTTATGGCTGAGTAGTATTCCATTGAGTACATAGGCCACAGTTTCTGTGTCCACTCATCAGTTGTTGGAAACGTGGGTTGTTTCCAGAACTTGGCTACTGTAAATAGTGCTACAGTGGACATAGTGTGCAAATAACTTTTCTACTTAATGTTTTTGTGTTCTTGAGATAGATGCTAAGGAGAGTATTGCTGGATAAATATAGTGATTCTGTCTTTCTTTGCTAAGTCTTCATATTCTGTTTTGATTTTTTTTAATTGAATCACTGTGAGAATGGTTACAAAGCTTTCCAGTTTAAGTCTTGATCATACAATGATCAAACACCATCGTTTCACCAGTACATATTTTCCACCACCAAGAACCTCAGTACACCTCCCATTCCACACCTCCCCCTGCCTGTGTGGCAGATGATTTCTGCTTTACTCTCTCTCTGCTTTGATTACATTCAATATTTTGACAAAAGACTCACCATTATTATTTGGAATTTTCCCCAACAATCAGACCTGCTGAAAAGGCATCATTAGATCATTTGTGTTCTATTGATGATTATGAAGAGCATATGATGTTGCGCAGCTGCAATAGCGGCCGGGCAATTTTGGATTTCTGATATTTTAGTAATAAGTCTGGAGGGATTTCTGCCCAAAGCTGCTGGGTTCCAGGATTGGTTTGTGTGCCTCTGGGATCATGGCCGTTCAGGAGCCGGAGGAGCCGTCGTGGGCGGCTACTCGGGGCCTCGTTGGGTGGGGAGAAGGGCTGGTTCCACCCTCCATCCTGTGAGGCCCCCTGTCTCTCGTCACTGCTGTCTCATACCTTGTTGTCCAATAGGCTCTGAAAGATGGCGGCCACTGCGCCACAGGGGAGGTTAGTGGGGAGGGGTGGAGGTGGAAGGGATAAATACCTTTCCTCACGTGGGGGGGAGGGGGGTACACCATAGTTAATGCACATTCCAGATGCATTTCTGCCAAAAGCCGCTGGTTTCCAGGAGTGGTTTGTGTGCGTCTGGTATCATGGCCATTCAGGAGCCAGAGGAGCCATTCGTGGGTGGCCCCTGTTTTGATTTTAATCAAAAGTTTCCCCTTTTTTCCTTTTTGCCTTATTTCACTATATAATTCCCTCAATTCGATCCGTATTGTAAGTTGTGGTGGTTGTGACAACTCGGGATTGCACACTTAGCCTCAGTGCCCACAGGCTTGGTCGTGGTACTTTCCTAGGGGCCCACATTTTAGTTTTGGGCTGAACTCACTTTGCTGAGGTATGCCAGAGACCACACGTTTTGTTGGGATGCCATGGCCAAATGGTAGTGCTGCTGGGGTCACACCCAGAATGGGGGGTACGCTGGGATTTAACTGGGGTTCTCAGGCCTGCCAGGCATGCATCCACTACTAAACTAACTATGGGCCCTGTGGGCCCCTTTAAAATTAATTTTATTGATTCACCCTTAACTTGGGTGCTATAAAATTATGAAAATACAGCTCCACAGTTCTTTAATTGTCTAAGCAGCAGTGTCTACTGCTGTCTGTCATTCCATTGCCACCAACCATCAGATGATCCTGTATTCATCTCTTCCTCCACCTCCTTTTCTCTTTGTCTCTGGCAGCCACTTTAGTTTTCATAGAGTCTAAAAGTTATTTTTATTTTACAGGGTTCTTTGCTTTGGTTATTTATATTCCACATATTACTGAAGCTATCCAATATATTTTTTTTCTTTCTGACTAAATTCACTTACATAATTACCTCAGTTCTGTCCACATTATTATAAAATGTTCTCTTTCATCAAAATAATTTTTGGATTGTAGGGGATCAAACCAGGTATTCTGCCCCTGAACCATGTCCTTCGTCTTATCCTCATTTTAATAGTATAATTCCAGTTTGCATATGTAACAATTTTTTTAATCCAGTCATCTGTCAAAGGACATTCAATTTGACTTGACCTTTTGGCTATTTTGAGTAATACTGGTGCTATTAACGTAGGGTGTAAATACCCTAATACTCTCAAGAATTAGTATTTTCATTTCTTTTGGATATTTCTTAATGCCTAAGAGTAGTATCAATGAATCATACAACATTCACATTTTTAGCTTTTGAAGGTTTTTGGGTTTGGGCGGGGGCTTTGGGCAGGGGCCTGGTGCTGGCACCCAGCAGTCTCAGGACTTACTCTTGGCTCTGCTGTCAGGAATCACTCCTGGTGGGCTCATCGGATTGTATGAGGTGCCGGGGACTGAACACTGGGAATGCCTTACTGCTGTGGCCCCATTTTTATTTTCTATTACGTTTGAGGGTCACACTTGGTGGTATTAAGAATTTACTCCGTATAAGTGCTCAGGGCTCATGCTTGTCAGTACTTGGAACCGTGTACTACTGGGGATTTAATTCCAGTTCCAGTCCCAGGAACGTGAAATAGATGCTCCAGCCTGCTGTGATCTCTTCCTTACCCATGTTTAGTTTCCTGAAGGAGTCTCCATACCATTTCCCATGAAGCTGCACCAATTTATGTTCTCATCAATAGTGTAAAATTTTATTTTCCCCCCAGATTCTGACCAGTATTTGTTTGTTTCTCCAGTCTTTTTGTAAAGGCTGTTCTCAAAGGCATAGAGTATTGGATCAGTGTGGGTTTTATGTGCATTTCCATACTGATAATTGAGTTCCCCCTAGCCCAGGCAGCCCAGGCATTCAGTGTTGGCAGCACCTGAGGGTGTGGCACTGCTCAGGCCACATGGTGGCACTGACCACTAGGGCCACCCTTGAGTCTCAGAGTAAGCCACAAGCCATCGCCAAGACGTTCTTGCAAGTCAGGTGGTTCCAGGGTAGAATCCAAGACCCAGCATATGCAGTGTCTGTGCCCTGACCACAGCACCATCTCCCTGGCCCCTCGCAGAGCCTGCTTGGTTTATTGTTTTAATTAATTTATCTGTTATTTATTTTGCTTGGCCAGTGAGTGGTGTTTCATCTTTGAAGATACCTTTAGCTAACAGTATCATGGAGGATTTTGCCAACCTTTTCTTCAATATACCTTATGGATTCTGGTCCAATGTTGAGGTCTTTAATTCATTTTGATCTTACTTTTGTGCATGGTGTTAGGTAAAGGTTTGAGCCCACTTATTTTGCATGTAGTTGTCCAGTTTTGCCAGCACCACTTTTTAAAGAGGCTTTCCTTGCTCCATTTTATATTTTTTGCTCCCTTATCTAAAATTAAATGATCATATATTTGAGGGTGTGTATAAGGATATTCAACCCTACTTCATTGGTCTTCGGATCTGTCTTTATTTACCAATACCATGCTGTTTTAATTATTGCCGCTTTGTAGTACAGTTTGAAGTTGGTGAAGGTGATGCCTTCCACCTTTTTTCCCCAAGAATTGATTTATCTATTCTTGGGGGCTAAATTTATTTTTAAAAAATTATTTTTCCAGTGTGGAGAATACTCAGTAGCACTGTAGCACTGTCATCCTGTTGTTCATCAATTTGCTCGAGCGGGCACCAGTAACTTCTCTATTGTGAGACTTGTTCATACTATTTTTGGCATATAGAATACACCATGAGTAGTTTGCCAGGTTTTGCCGTGCGGGTGGGATACTCTTGGTAGCTTGCCAAGCTCTCAGAGAGGGACAGAGGAATTGAACCTGGGTCGGCTGCATGCAAGGCAAACGCCCTATCTGCTGTGCTTTCACTCCAGTCCAAGGGAATACTCAGTAAACCTAGAATTGAACTGCCATATGACCCAGCAATTCCACTTTTGGGCGTTTATCCTCAGGAGTGAAAACACTCTCCCAAATAAGCAGTCCATTGTTCATTGTTGCACTCAGTACAGTAACTAAGAATTGGAATCAACCTAAGTATCCAATGACAGATGAATGGATTATGATGAGGTGGTACATGTGCATAATGGAATACTATGCAGCTTCAAGCACCGATGACATCATGCAATTTGCAGCAATGTAGTTGCAACTCTGAGATATCATGTTGAGTGAAGTAAGCTAAAACAAGAAAGACAAACACAGGATGATCTCACTTATCTGTGGAATATAAATACAGGATGAGGAAATGTATTGAAGTAAAGTAGGATGCTTAGGTCATCCTTGATCCCAGTGTTTAGAGAGGAGACAGAGAAATGGAATAAGGGTTGGGGTGGGAAGGGAATCTGAGAACACTGGTGGAGGGAAATTGACACTGATGGAGGGATCAGTGTTGAATTCTTTTATGCCTAGAACATAGCTGTCAGTGACTTTGTAAACCATGGCACTTCAATTAAAAAAATTAATTGTTTTTCACTTTTTTTTATTGAGTCACCATGAGGTATACAGTTACAGAGTTGTTCATGGTTGAGTTTCATACATTATTCCAACACCCATCCCTTCACCCATGTACACCTCTCACCACAGATGTCCCCTGTTTCTCTCCTGCCTGCCTCCCCCTGCAGCTAGCCTCTATGGCAGACTTCCCTTCCCTGCCCCCCCACCCCGTGTGATGTGTTTGTGTCTTTCTCTGTCTCTCTGACACTCTCCTTTTAGGTAATGTGGTCTGTGCATGTTTTTATGCGCCTGTGAACCATCTATAGTCTGTTTATATCTAGATCTCTTGCCCAGTTTTTATAGAGTTGTTCTTGTTGAGTCCTTTATATAATTTGGGCATCAATCTGTTGTTGGTTGTGTGATACACAGATCTCTTCTCCCAGTTGCTTTGTTTCTTTTAATTTTTTTGCTAGTTTCTTTTGTCATATAAAAACATAGTTTTATGTAGTCCCCTCTTTATTTTGTTTCCCATGATATTAGAATTGAGTCTCCAGATACATCTCTGGGGTCAAGTCAGTTATGTTCTCATGCTCTGTCTTATAATTTTGGGTTTAATATTCAAGTATTTAATTCACTTTGAGTCAGTTTTTGTGCATGGTATTAAATAATGGTCAGGTTTTTCTTTTTTCTTTTTATTTCTTTCTGTTTTTGTTTTTTGACATTTTTCTGTTTGGTTGTCTCTTCCAATATAATGTGTTGAAGAATTTTTCCTTTTTGTTGTATGGTCTTGGCTTCTTATTTGTAAATTAAATGTCCTTACATGTGTAGGTTTTTTTCTGGGCTCTTACCTCTGTCCCATTTGCCTGAGTATCTGTTTTTGTTCTGTTGCATGATGTTTTTTCATTATTATTGTCTTATAGTACAATTTGGAGTTTCAATATTAATATTAAAACCTGAATGTTAAACCAATCACTGTACCACTGTATCACTGTCATCCCATTGATCGTCAGTTTGCTCGAGTGGATGCCAGTAACATCTCCATTTGTCCTAGCCCTGAGATTTTAGCAGTCTCTCTTTACTCGTTCTTCCCAGTGGTGCCACATTGGAGGCTCTTTCAGGGTAAGGGGAATAAGACTCATGATTGTTACTGTATTTGGCAAATTGAATATGCCACGGAGAGCTTGCCAGGCTCTGCTGTGGAGGCAGGATACTCTCAGTACCTTGCCAGGTTCTCTGAGAGGGAGAACTAGGCTATAAGAGGTTGCAAGGTATGCTTCTGGGAGCGTTGTTTTATAGTCTCTGGATCTTGGCCTTTGATGGAATTATATGGCTCCGGGGGCAGTTTGTGGGTGTGGCTGCCAAGCTACTGGAAAATGGGGGGTCTGGGTAGAGGAGGCCCAGTCCTGATCCGAGCAGGCTTGGTGATCTAGGCTCCTCTGCCGGTTCCTTCATGTGTGAGGTTCGTTCAAACCTTGAGCATGGCTGGGGCTAGGTTCTGGAGGTCTTCGGCTGCCAGAGTTCTGCTTGGGGCAGGGAGGGAAACTCAACCTGCCCTCCTCCAAGGGGCCCCGGTGAAGACAGCCAGACGCAGGGGCAAGAGACTCTGCATTAAAACAATAAATGTATGAAATATAGTTATATGCTTTCTGAAGTGCATATTCTATGCTCTCATTAAAAAGGATTGTATCATAATAAATTACCTTCAGCATATATTGATATTTAAGTAACATATAAATAATGTGAGAAATAATAGATAATTTAATCGTTATTCTTATACTCACTTAACTTACAACCTATTTTAGGATGTCCAAAGCTTGCTCTTCAATTTTTCTAGGTTTTGTATTATTTTTATTTGCACTTGGGATTCTCTGCCAGGGGTGAAATGACCCATGCTCTGGATCTTGTATGGCTGTGTAGCTTCCTGGAGAGCTGGCAGCAGGGATCCATAACATTGTCCTTGTCGAATGCGTGTGTCTGCAGATCTAGGTGCAGGTTATCACATCCATAGCCTTTGGCCCTCACCTGGTAGAAAAGCCAAAAGATGGGCCAGCCTTTCTTTCCTCAAAGCATCAGTATGAGAAAAACCTGGAGAAACAGGTAGAGAAGAAAATTGAGCTTCGCTTTTTCCGAGAAGCTGACAGATCTCCACTGTCCTTGTTTTGTGACATGGCAGCAGTGTCTGGCAGCAGAGGGATGGCATCTAGCTGTACCACAGGTAGAAATTGGTGGAAACCATGAGGGATTTGAGAAGATTGTGGAAACATTGGGAAGGGGCTCTTTGGTCTGAGTAGATGGACAGAGGGAAGACCCGAGTCTGAACATTCCAAGGAGCACTTTCCAGCACGGGCTGAATGACTGAATCTCAGCACTGAGAATGCCTAGTACCCTCAAGAAGGGGAGATAAGCACAGAGAAAGATAAATTTGTTGTTTCTGAAAATATGGATGTAAAGGGTTTATTCTGTTCTGCTTCATACTGGAAAGCTCTTTTCTCCCCGTGAAAGGTGGCAGATTGATGGAGCAGGATTTTCTTATAGCTGCTGTAACACTGTGTTTGATTTTTTGAAAATGGGTTGTGTCAGTCCACACCAGCCCACTGAAACCCCAGCTCACCTCTGAGAAACATTGTCTGAGGAAGTGACAAATTAGTGTACCTCATCATACTGATAAGGTGTTGTGATTTTTAATAATGAGTGTGACTCTGCATGGGAAGAGAATAAACTCATAGTTTTTACAAAACTATTCATTTCACAGGATTGTTGTGATTTGTAAATGTTAATCACTTTAGATTTGGGGTCAGACAAAGATGGCGAAGAGTCTCTCCGTTTTGAACCAGAGATACCTCATTGTTGACACTTGTGACTGAAGGTCTAGGAATGGTGGATTGTGTGCATCGTTTTCCTGTGGGATTCTTGGAGAAATGATTTCTTTTTTGTTTCTGTTTTTGGGGCCATACCTGGCAGTGCTCAGGGTTTACTCCTTGCTCTTTGCTCAGGAATCACTCCTCCTGGGGCATAGAGGACCATCTGGGGTGCCGGGGATTAGACCAGGTCAGCCCTGTGCAAGGCAAGTGCCCTCCCTGCTATGCTATCACTCTGGCCTTGGAGAAATGACTTCTAATTGAGTCTACTGTCTTCTGGTATTGTTTTTGTAATTTACTACTGTTGTCAGTCTGTGGATAAAATTGTCTTGTTTCTTGTTTGTTTTATTTTAATTGCTCCAAGCTATATGCAAATCTCCTCCCCCTCAGTTTTAGAAAATATAAAAATTGGCCACAAAAGGTGCAGTTCTTTTAAATTTTTTGTTAATTTTTTCCAACTGTATTCAGAGATTAGATACAGAGATAACCATCTATAGACAGCAAAGATTGTCCATGCCCTGTTTATTGGAGTCACCATGGATGCTTGCCTTATTTTGTGAGCTAGCCTTGTTTACATTATTTTCAATGTGCTGGTGTTCAGATTACAGAAATATTGGGAAGCTGAGAGATTTATTATTTACAGGAGGTGGACAGTAGAGTCTATTGCTTTAGGAAAACACAGCTCGGAGCTGCAGCCCGTCCAGCATTAATGAATCATGGCAATGGCAGTGACCTTGAGAAGTCATCCATCTCATTTCCCTGTGCCCTGGCTCAGGCCTGTGTCTCCGCACAGCCCCGGGCAGAGCAGGCCTGTCTGTCGCGTGATAGACAGGCTCCAGGAGAGAGGCCTCCAGTCTTCCCTGTCCTTCCTGCCCCGTGATCATCTGATAATCCGGAGTGGTCTTGGCGTCTATCACAGTCACACCAGGCTGGTTTTATTCATTGCTGTCTGATTATTTAAACATTTTTCTGTCTTGGCGAGAAAGCCAAAGTTAAATTCTAGCAAAATATAAGGACTTGTCTGTGCACAACACAGAGAAAGGTAAATTGTCCGAGGCGAACTAGATCGTCTTTCAGTAAACTAATACTGCTGAGATCCATTAAGGCGGTGGGGGGCTGCCAAGTGCTCACATCCCTACTCATCAACTTGGGTTTTTGCTGACCACTCAGTCAGTCAGCAGAGCCATGTGATAAGTCCTGGATGATAAACATGGTTCTGTTGCAGAGACAAAATGGATCACAGCAGAGAAGAAAAACTATTTCAGATGAGAAAAAAATAATGCCAGGAGCAAGGTCCTTTTCGATCAGGACATGTTCTTTCAGGTCCTTGAGACTCTTGTTCCCCAAAGGGAAACGGGAAGTTTTTAAATGTCCCAGTAAGGCCCTTGATTTCATCCCTGACGGAAGAAGAGGAAATATTAACATAATAAATATGAAAACATTTCAAATGCCCCACACTGAGCCCTGCACCTTGGCATCGGCAAGTCTGCAGAACCCTCAAGAGCACCCCTTGGCTCTGGCACGTTCAGGGCGAGTTTCAGTGCTTGCTTAATAGAGCAGAGACATTCATTGCGATGAAATTCATATCTGCTGTTAGTGTAAATTTATTGTGCTGCTGTCGCATCTTTATTATTTCATATAAAATACAATCTGATTTGAAAATAACTGGTCCTGTGACGCTTACAAGGTTGAATCTGATAGGATGTCCATTGCAGATGAATAGCCCTGTAAATAATTTATGTCTTTTGTCACTTGTGTGTGGATTCTCTGAGACCTACTGTAATTAGCAATAAGTTCTGGAGTAAACTAGAGGGTGAAAGTACCAGAAAGTCGTGTAGGTTAGTGAGTTCTATTGATTCTTTAAAATAATTCTATAGTAATGACCATGGGAAGGAAGCCAGTGTTTTTCCAAGTCTGATTAATAGTTGATTTAATTCATAAGCCTTAAAGCCCAACGCAAAGATTCATTTGTTTTCAATTCTGTTTTATGTTTTAGGGCAGTGAAGCTTGGATAGTTTATTTAAATGAGCTACATTTATGACTTTTAATATGATTGCCCTCCCCTTTATAAAGAAAATAATTTACCACATTCCAAAAGGCAGCCTGACTGAGCAGTGCTGACTACAAGCCGAATGAAGGCGATGTGGATTTCATACTGGCTGTTAGTTCTCTACTAGTATGGGCCAAACCAAGCCTCTATATTGCAAGAAATAGAAATCTAATCCTACTGGGCGAAACAAACCAGGAGTTAGCAACCTAGTTAGAGGGATGACCTGGAGCGAAAGAAGATGGTGTGGTCAAGCCCTCGGAGATATGGGAGCAGGAACCTCAAAGGGGCCATGAGCTGGCATCATTTTTGTTCTTCTCGAGCAGTTTGTTCCCTGTTTCTCGCCATTGCTTCCTTTTGCAAACAGCCTTTCTCTGTATTCTTTTTCTTTTTCTGTGGAGAATATATGGCAGCTAGCTCCTAATTTTAAATTCCTAGAAGTAGAATCTGGCTTGAAGGGGCCAGGTAGCCACAAAATTTTGGCCAAGAGGAGTGGACAGTCCAACACCAGAAGGAAGGTACTAGGCTAAAATTCCAGTTTCGCCTAAGATATTTCAAGTTATTCTTTCTACCTTCCCCCTTCTTACCTGTCTCTCCTCCTGGGTATATTGCAAACTTTTCTAGAACAGTTACTCCGTGGAGTGCAAAAGGGAAGAAAAGATCCTGGAGTTTCAGGAACAGGCAGGAGTAGCTTGATAGTAGCCTCGGGGCAAGCAGGTGCAGATGGCCCGGAAGTGAGACTTCCAGGCGGTGGCTTGGAGGCAGTCTTCTGAATCCAGAGGAGCTTGATCATGAGTGAAGACTATGCATTTGTCTGATTCCCTTCCCCTTCCTGCTCCCGGGAGAGACGGATGTTGCATTCCCCAAAGCTTACTTGGGCAGAGGTTGAGATGGAGTTGAATGGAGAGGGGTAAGAGTAGTGCAGAGAAATCATTTGAGAGTCTTGCGTGGAAGGTGCGGGCCTGAAATAGATAAGAATGATGAAACGTGGGGCAAAGCTGGAGAGTATTTTGGAGACATAATAGGTAGGACTTGTCTAGCTACAAAACGATAAATCAAATATCCTTATTTCCACCTAGGAAATTGGTGGCCTGAACTGAGTTGGAATGCAGTTGCAGGTCTGAGTGGGAAGCTTCGATTCAGAATTGGACTTTGAGTCTGCAGAATCTGTGGGACAGCTCAGTAGAGATTCTAGCAGGCAAGTGTCTGAGTGTGGAGATGGGAGATCATCGAACCAGGGTACCTAGATGATGGTCGAGGGACGTCTGTTGTCACCCCAGGAGAACGGGAAGAGCAAGACACTTACTCTGGTGTCTAGGGTTAGATTTCAGAAATACTAATGAAGAATATATGCTCTGACGCATATAGAATTTCATAGATGTGTCTTAGGAAAGGGCAGGGTGGGGAGTGGTAAGGAAAGGAGTCATAGCTTTCATGAGGTTCTCAGAGGAAAACCTGAATTACGAACACTCAAGGAGTGTTGTAGAGAGCATGAGCTTTCAAGGAGCACCATTTTCCTCTGGTGGTACTAAAATTGGCACCAAGGGGGCAAAAAAATAAAAGGCTTTCTCATTTTATGTATAAAATGCAGACACCAAGTAGTACATAAACAGATGCAGTCTATCTGTGGTGTTAAAATTCCATGGGATTAGGTGGAGGGAGAAAAACCTTGGGGAAGTGCTAATGGAATAGGTGTGCGAACATTGGTGCGGAGTCAGAAGCCATGGCTTCTCGTCTGTTTTACTCTTGTGTCTAAAACCCAAGGATCAAAAAGAATCTGTAGTTCTTCTTGCCGACCGCAGTGCTCTTACAACACACCTCTTTTTCCTTCCTATTTCCGCATCACTGTCACCACGCACATATCCAGTGCATATGTTCTGAAAGTCATGTTACTGGGAGCTCAGTTTACTAAGGGCACAGGGAAACAAGGGTGGAAGACTGCATTTTTCAGGAAAAATTCTTTTCTTTTTTTGCCATTTCAGGTATCACACTTTAATTTTCTTGTTATTTGGGCCATGTGCCTCCTAGGCAGTGCTCAGGGGACTCCGAAGTCACTTGCAGTCCCACCTCGCTTGCCTGGGTGGGATGGACCATTCCCAAACTCTGGCTAAGTAGTGCGGGGGTCCCCAGGGTATCCGGTCAGTGCTGAGGGTCACCGGGCCCACACCCAGCCGTGTCAGGGAGCTGTGTGGTGCCAGGAATCTGCATTCCAGACTTACGCTCCTGCCCTTTGAGCCTTCTCTCTTGCCTCGAGTTGCTACACGTTTTCAGGATGGCACATGTTAGTGCCATGAATATTGAAAATTAAAGAGGAATGCATTTTTAAATTTTTATATTCTTTTCTGTGACTACCTGCTTTCTCCGCTTACTGAGAGAGAAAGCAACATTTGTGGTCTGAGCTTGCTGGATGCTTCCAAGAATCTTAACTTCCTTGAGCCATTTCTCTAGTAATTTTCTCCACCAATTGTCTACTGAACCTTCACTCTGTGTGTGTATATATATGTATATATATATAATGTATTATATACATAATCTGTATCAGTATATACAGTGAAGGTTCAGTAGTAATTGTAGTAATTGTTGAGTAATAACGTCATATAACTGTATGCATATATATATATCTATACATATATATACATATGTTCATGTATATATGTGTGTATTATATACATGTATATATATGGTGAAGGGTCAGTAGATATTTGGTGGAGAAAATTAAATAGTCATATGATGTTGTTAAGTATTTTCACAAAATATCAGAAGAGACTCAATTACTTCCTTTAAGGGACTTTTCTTCTGTCAGCCTCTCAATTGAAGTGGCAGTTTACTTCAGAACACGACGTTGCCGCAGAAGTGCCCAGTGCGCCAGAGCTCCTGTGAGGTGCTTCTCCAGGAAGCCTAGGCTCTCCGTAGCCTTCAGGAAGCCACTTGTTCTTTGTGTAATGTATTTTCTACTTTCAATCTCAATTCATGCATACATTTCTTATTTTTAAAAAAAGATGGTCATGTTAACGAAATTTCACTAATCTTTTCATTCTTTTATTTTAATGTAAATTATTGGCTACTCCCGGGGCCAGCGCTGAGAGCAGCAAGTTTGGGACGGGGAAAGCAAAATCAGCAAGTTTCTGGCTACTGTGGCTCATTAAGCCAAAAATCATTTATCTGCATTAACTCTTGTCCTAAAATATTCACATTTTTAAACACGTGTGGGTTGAGGGCTTTCATAGGGTAAGTGTCATCTTTGTGCACTCAAGAGAAACAACTGACCCCTCTGAACCTAAATCTGTCTTGAAGCCTTATTACTGAAAATGGAGCTGCTTGAGGCCTCTCCAGCCGGGATACTGAGAGCTTGATGCACTCACACCCCGTGACCACGGGCCAAATGCAGCAAAAGGCGATTGGGTTCGCAGCTACGTGGGGATGCAGAGGAGAGGAGCATCTGTCACGGGACGGAACGGCGACTCTTTCACTCCTAGCAAATGTCATAAAGCTGTAGGTCTTTTTATTTTTTTTTCTTTTCTTCCAAAAAGGCCCTATAAGATAGATCACCATTACATTTATCGTTCTTTACCTCTTTTCCTGCATAGCATCAGTCACAAGTGCTTGAAATCAAGGCTGGAGAAATAGCACAGCGGGGAGGGCGTTGCCTTGAACTCGAACCCACCTGGGTTCGATTCCCAGCATTCCATATGGTCTCTTGAGCACCGCCAGGGGGTAATTACTGAGTGCAGAGCCAAGAGTAACCCCTGTGCATCACCGAGTGTGACCCCTCCAAAAATAAAAGTGCTTGAAATTGTTTAGGAGCACTTCACTGCTTGCCAAATATTTGGTTTTCAGTATTTCTCTGATTTCTAAATTTTAATTAACAAATTAAATTTGTTATTTAAATTTAAATTTGTTATTTGTTAATTTCTAAATTTTAATTTAACAAAACAGTTCTGTTTTGTTAAAGGGAGTCCATGACTGTTTTAAGGATTTCCTTGGCTGGAGCCTGTAGCAGAGTGTATAGTCCATGCTTTGTGCGAAGTGCTTTGAGGACAGCTTTCCTTTTCAGACCCTGCTCTTTCGTGGCAGTTGACTGGCACTCGCAGAGTTAGGGAAATGGAGTGGCTCCTTGGTTACTCCAGATAGCTGTCAGAATCCATCATTAGACAGGAAACATTTTCCTTGAACAGAAGCTGGAGGAGCTGCCAAGCCATGCCAACACGTCATTCTAAGGATGCACTTTTTGCCACATTGCAGACATGGAAAGGGGAATGCTTGTTTTTCAATTTTAAATTGTGAGCCACTTTTTCTAGCCAAGTGAAAATTAAATGCAGTGGATATAAGAAATGAAATATTTAACTTAAAAGTTTCTCGTATTTTGATAAAGCAAACCTGTTTACTTCTGGAACAGGCCATACTCCTCTTCCGATGTTAAGAATTAAAGCTGACATTTTCTCACCCTGAGTCCTTGATAACCAGAGCCTTCAGGGAAGCAAAGACGAGAGCCAGTGTCCAGTGCACCCTGCCTCTGGAATCAGAGGTGTCAGTTAACGTGGAAACAAAACGGTGTTTTCTGTTGTTTCTTCTGAATCGTGTTTCTGGAGACCAGCAGTTGTCTAATTTGTGAGCAACCTTTCCTTCGTTTTCTGAAAACCATGTTATTTTTAATAATTTCTCTATAAATTATTCATTAAGGAGCCCACAAAAATTACGTACCTAATTAGTTGACTTAGTCTTGGAAGATGATATCAGCTGTATTTGCCTGTTAATCCTGCCTGCATGAATAGCATTATTTTAAGTGTGTCCAGTTTTTACTCCTTGTTTTAGTTAAAATTGTCATCACTGTGAGGTTAATCCTCAAGCCTTGGGGCCAGGGACATACAGACACATTCCAGTTTAAATAAATACAGAAAGAAAAGAGGGACTTTAAATTTAGTCACTGTTTCTGTCCTGTTTGCCATGTGGTTATAGCATTCTGGAACATAGCTTTGGTGTTCTGCCTGGGTCCAAACACAGATTTTTGCTCCCATCTGTGATCTTGAACAAGGGAGTCAAACACTATATTTGTGCCTCAGTTTGCTCATCTCTGAGTGAAGCTAGTAATGGGCCTACCTCACAGGTGTGAAGCTTTGCTGAGATTAAGTGCTTATGAGCGTGCATGATGCTAGGCGCAGTGCAAAGGTTCACACTTGTTTTACTTGCCATAATGATTCTGTCCTCATTGTGATCCATTCAACATTAGCAAGACATGGTAAGTTTAGCACTGAAATATCTATGCCTATAGGTAATACAGATATATCTGTTGATACAGATATATCTATGATGCTGCAGTCCTGAAATATCTTTGGAGGCTGGATCACTTAGCCCCCCTTTAAAAGAATGTAAAATTTTTGTTGTCATAGAATTTGCTTTTCCTAGGGCTTGATTGATTTACACAATATTGTTTCCTTGCTGAATGGTTCTGAGGACTCTCTGGGAGGGGTTTAGGGCAGAGATAATCCATCATTGCTCAAGATCCAGGATCCACAGGACCTTGTCTCCTTCCTTATTTGGCTTGGTTTTTCTCCAGTCTGTGATATGTCAGGTTGGGTTTTTTTTCCATTTTCTCCTTTCAGAAGCTCTGTGAAAGGGTAAGGTTCAAAGGTTTGCTCTAGATCACCTTGTTTTCGTAGTAGAGCTGGGTGCTAAGCCACTCTGACTGCTCTTTGTGGATATGGTTTATTCCATCCGCAGGTCTGCTGGGTTGCAGAGCTCACCAAGATTTAATTGCTAAGATAACGTATGGGCCATATCACCAGCTGCCAAGGTCAGCCAGGGGGTAGTGCAAAATTTTTTATCTTATGAGTTGAATTCATTGAAATGTTAATTATGAATATTTTATCATAAATATTTAAAGCAAATAACCAATTTCCACTTAATCATAAAGTCCAAGTCTTGTTAGACTGACAGCATTTGCATGGAAAATTACACATCACTTTAATGTATTTTCTGTCTGCTTTTGTGTCCATATAAAAATTTAAAACCACACACTCGTGATGACATCATTATCACAGAACCAGAGAAGGAAGAAAATTAATTATTTTTTAAATAGAAGATTTTTTTAAGTGTCTCTTGTCAAGGTATCATCGCTTTCCATAGTACCTTTAGTGTATTTAGCACAGAATTCCTACGTATATAGTCAGCTGCAAGGACAGTTGACACTCATTTTCGCAAAATAAGTCCAAAATTTAAACATAGTGTCCTCCAAATGTCCCTTGGTGCCAATGAATGTGATTTTTGCTTTAATGGTACATTAGCTTCTCTAGTTCATCCCACTCAGCTTCATTGCATTTTCTCTAATGTTGTGTCCAATTTTAAATGACTTGAGTGATGGGTCTTCCATCTCTTACCTGGCCAGTGTAACCCCAGAGTGTCCAAGCTCCAAAGGCCTTGTCCCTGAGACAGCCGGCCTGGGAGAAGGGTGGCAGGGCTCACCAGGTTTAATTGCTTTCTAATAGTCTATAGCAACCTGAGCATTTTATTAAGAGGGCATTTAAAATTAGCATTATTATTCCAGAAGATGCTTCCATACTGCAGTGAAAATCATGCTGAGAGAATGTCTGATATGCAACCTCATTTTGCCATTTTCTTAATTTCATCCTATTATTCCTCGTAATATACCTTTCAAACCATTTTGTGTTTTTCTTTACTTTCTTATTACATAGATAATTTTATCTCCTCCCTTTCTACTGTTTCCATCTGTATTTTCCCAGAGTATTTATTCATGATATGCCACATCCCTGCAATAGAATTGCTGTGTTCCATGCAGATTTTGCCAAATTCAAGTAACTTTTTAAAATAGCAAACGTTGATGAACCCCACAGAAGGAGGCAGCATACACCTTCTCATAGCAATAATTGGGATCATTTTGATTTTGTTAATTTTACCTTCCTCTTTTTCTCTTAAATCATCCAGTTTTGTCATTTCCAGGCCACTGTCTCCTATTACTGACACTCCCATGAGTGAAAGCTGGATTTCAATATCATCTTCTTTCCAGAGAGGAAATTTTTTCTCTCCTCTGTGATGATATTTGAGCAACTCTGCCCTCATACCATGGTTATTTAATTCTATTGTATTTATAAGCAATTTTCCAACCTGCTGACGGTTGTCACTTAGAAACCTTATTGGTATTTTTCTTTCTTCTGCTGCACTCATCAGTTATGGTCACCTTATTCCTGCAGCTTTGCTCTTCCCCACCATCCTGTGACTATTTCGTAAAAGAAATTGATAAATAGTGTGATCGAGATTCACACATACTGACGTGTATGTATCTGCACAGCACTAGGGCTCTAGTTTCATCCTCTTAACACCATTGGACAATGCTTTATCCTTCACTCTTTGGGGGTACTTTCTTCACTAAGAAGTAATTTCACGTAAAGGCCAGAAAGATAGAGGTTAAAGCACATCCCTTGTGTGTGGTCAGTCCTGGTCCCATCCCAGCACCGCAGGGCCTCTCAGGCATTGGAGGCCACCAGACACCTTCAGATGTGACCCTGGAAACCCCCAAGCATTGCAGGGATGGCCCGAGTGATACCTGGCATCACAGGGCCCAACCCACACGGCATTCGAAGGCCCTTGCACTATGTTGCACTGCCAACCTGGCTGGCAGAGAATTGCTGGGAATAGCCACTGAGCCCTCTGACCACTGTTGGGAGCCCAACCCCACCCCCCACCATTTTGTTTCAGTTTTTTCTTAACAAAAGAATTGCTTTCACTTAAACATTGTTTGCTTTGGAAAATTTTAACAATCTTCGATGTCTCGTATTCTTAAATGCTGTTCATCAGGAGTACCTTTGTATGTCTGTGTTTGTTGCTGACTTAGCAAACATCTGAGAGCACCCTGGGCACTCTAGGGGGGGCTGTACTGGGAGCTTTGAAAATAAAATGAACAAAGAAAGAAAGGTCTTTGTCTTCAGAAAGACAAGAACCCAGCAAGGGACACAGAAGGAGGGACACTTAACTGTCAAACTATGTGAGACGTCCTTTAATAGGAGTTTTGTGAACGCTGATGAAGGACAGTGAATGCTCCTTGGGAATCAGCCACTGCTCGTGGGAGATGCATCAAGCATATGACATTTGATCTGTGCTTTACAGGAAGGAGGAGAGAAAAATATACCCAGGAGCACCAAATCACAGGAGAAGGCAAGGAAGCCCCTGAGGTACATTGAGGACTGGTCACTAATTCCTAGGACATACGATGGAAGTCATGGAGTCAGTAGAATAAGTGAGGTTCATTGAGAAGGGGAAGAAACGGCTTAGTGATCCAGAGGAACATTAACTCCAAAGTAATTAATCTTTACTTTTTGAAGTATATGTCTTTATTTATGCATGACTATACATATTTATTATGATCTAGACTAATGGTTTCCACCCCTTAGTTATATATTAGAATCTCTACCTCATTCCAATTAATTTGACCCTCAGAGGGTGGCATTCACATATATATATATATATATATATTTTTTTTTTTTTTCTTTGATGCTTCCCAGGTGATTCTGATGGGAAGCCATTTTCAACCGGTTCTGAAGATATGCACGGAGACCCTGATTCATTAAAACTAGCCTCCCACCCTTTTAATTTATTGAGTCACCGTGAGATACCAAGTCACAAACTATTCCTAATTGAGTTTCAGGCATACAGTGTTCCAACACCAATCCCATCACCACTGTCCTTGCCTCCACCGATGTCCCCAGTTTCCCTCCCAGCACCTGCCTTGCACTTTTCCCATTGGAAGTGTCCGCTTGATTCAGCACCCTCTTTGCCATCAGCCTGCTGGAAAGAAGCAGCCGCCTCTGCCTCTCTGATCACAGCCCTCTGCCCGTGTGAGAGCCTGCTAGAACACAGCCGCTCCTGAGCAAGACAGACCCCCCCCTGCAGCCTCCCTTCACCCACCAGCCTGTGCTTCTGGTTTTGTTTCCCCTCCAGCCCAGTGCCCTAGACCCTAGGCCCACTGCCCGCTCAGCCCTCGAAGCTCGCCAGAGTTTCGTGTTCCTGACTTGGCACATGCTGGCCCCTCCCCAGCTCCCCCTCCCCTGGCATCAGCAGTGCGCCGGTCAGTACTCGGTGGTCACGTGGGGGAGCTGCATCTGAGTCTGCGTCAGTGCCATTCCGTACACTGCCCTGCTTCTGTGTAACGCTTGTGTGATAGCATTCATCTATGTGTATATCATTATTGCATTGAAACAGCAGGTTTTTCAGGAGTTATTCCTATTTGTTTCTGTATCTGATACCTAACAGTGCTCAACATGCAATAGTACCTCAGTTTTAAAAAGCCTAAATTAATGACATTAAATATAATCAATCTTTTTTTGGGGTGGTCACACCGAGTGACCCAGGGGTTACTCCTGGCTCTACACTCAGGATTCACTCCTGGAGGTGCTCGGGGAACCATGTGGGATGCCCGAGATCGCACCCCGTAGCCACAAGCAGCGCAAGTCCCCTCTCTGCTGAGCCATTGCTCCTGTCCCATATATCAACATTTGTGACTGCTTAATGCAGGTAATATTTAATTTTATGACAATTATTATTTAATCCTATTTAATTATGTTATCCCTCCTCCCCCATGTAGGTATTTTCTCTTTATAGACAGGGAAAGTGAGACTTTAAGAAGCAGCTCATTGAATGGGTCTTTCCTGAATCTTTCTCAAATCGATACTCCATTTTAGGTTGAAGTAGGTTGGATAGAGCTTTTTTTCATTAATGTTTTCATCAATGCAAGAGTCAATTATATATTTTAATTGGTAATATTTTCATTTATCTCTGGTGTTTCTCAAAGATATTTTTAAAAGGCAGGAATTGATAGCCAGTTTTTTTCATGCTTTCTCTACCTAGCCCTCCAATGGGGTGTAGGATCTGAGTGAAGGGCAGGAAGATGGCCCATGCCTGACAGATAGGAATCTCCACATGTGACCCCCCCCAGCACTGCAGGGCCTCTCACACCTCCAGGCAGAGTCCTGGTGGCCCCGAGTGATGCTGGGACAAGCACTGTCACTGATAGAGCCCAGCACAACCCACATTTCTTGAGTCTCTCCCCACTGAAGGACCTCTTGGGGGTTGTTGTTGTTGTTTTGTTGTTGTTGGGTTTTTAGGTGTTTTTTTTTGGGGGGGGGTGGCAAGGGCTATATCCAGCTCTGCTCAGGGATCACTCCTGGTCAACTCAGAGGATCATATGGGGTGGGTGTTGCCGATCAAACCCGTGTTGGCTGCGTGTAAGGCAAGCACCATTGTACGATTGCTGTACTATCACGGGGTGCCGAATGAAACTCTCACACCAGTAATTTCAACACCATTCTCGGACCTGTTCATAAATAGCAAGATTGGCCAGCTCCACTCTCCCCGCCTCCCAGCCCTCCTCTCCCTGCTAATCAGCAGTGAAGTAGCCTACTGACGGGGCCTCGGGGAGGTCAGAGCCCAGAAGAAAGCACAAGAAGCACACAGAATGATCTGCCTCTGTGCAGTTGACTTTCTTTGGCTTCTTTTTCAGAGTTCAGCATTTGAAAGTTGTTGAGGGCAGTTGCTGCAGTGAGCGGGTGCTGTTTGTGCCATGAGCATTTTGATTCAGCTGTGGGGCTGGCTGTCTTGCGCTGCTGACAGGGGCTCCAGAAGGAAAGCAGGGAGAACTCCAAGTGACACAGTCCCCTTATCCACTGAGAGTCAAACACAGAACAGCCTTTTAATGCCCTTGTCTGTTAAAATGTGCATGGTATAGTCAGAAGCGCGTCTGTGTGGCAGGAGCAGCCGTGGACGATAAGGCAGGTGCTGTGTGGAATGTGAATGGGCCCGGCTTCTTGGAAGTCGTGGAAGGGAGACAACTCCGGGGCGGCCAGGAGCATCTTTCTGTCCTGCTTGGCCCAAGTCCGGGTGGCTTCTGGGTCTAGCCGACTGTCGGTTCTGAAGCCGGCCGGCATGCCGGCTCACCCTGTGCTTAACTAAGCTCTCCTTAACAAAAAGTCCACAGTCAGTTAGAAATCATTCCTTATTGTGTTTAAGTCTTATCATTGAATCAAAGTAAACAAATCCTACACATTTCCTTGGCATGAGCAGTACACTTGGATGGACTCTGACTGCTTCCTTCCTGTCCCACCTGCATGTTGCCCTCCACCTGCACGATTTGGCACTGTGGACATCCTGCTCCCAGGCCCTTCCTCCACCCCAGCTTTCTCCTTTGGGTTGAAGAGGGTGTAGTACACTTCTCCAACTTTGGCACCCGCTGCCCACAGTTCTGTTGAGATGCAGCTGGCTGAGCTGGGCATTTGGGATCCACTGGGGGACTCACATCTGGATCTGTCAGGTCCCCTGCAACAGCTGTTCTGTGAACCAACTGCGCCGATCAGACAGCACCTAGGGAAGGATGTGGGGCAAATGTGCAAGAAGAACACCAGACAAGCCTGTCTCTACCCCAGAGCCTGACTCAACCTGTCTGCACCTGGAGCATGGCGGCTGTTCTAGAGAGAGAAGGAAGGGGAGAAGGTGTTTCTCCACAGTCGTCAAGATAAACAGAGCAACCAGTAGCAGCCTGTGCAGCTGTCTCAGTGTGAGGAAGAGCTGAGTTGTTTCATTTTTACTCAGTGGGAATTGTCAACCCCCCTTCTCTTTACCTTTGAGTGAGGGTAAAGAATCACTAAATGATTTGAATCTTTCCTCAGAATGGTGGTAATGTATGACACTGTCTGCACACATCCCTTTTTAGACACTTAATTAGTGGAAAGCCAGTCCCGAGATGGAATTAGTATGTAATCTGAGAGTAGTTTAAAATCTGGTAGAAGGAACGGGACAAGGGATATGAAGATAAGAATAGGCAAGCAGTAAGGTGAAAATGTTAGCCAAGACAAGGAATAAAGAATTGCCACTTTCAGGCTAATGATAGGGAAAGAAATGAAAAGTCATTATTATGTTGTGCAGTATTGCCTAGACACCAGGTAGTTTAGAGATTTACACCTGTGACCATGGTGGCTGGGGAGACCAGTGGTCTCAGACAGTATGTGGCAGATCCGTTGAGTCTTCATCCCTGTTACACATATTCATAAATATGAACATACATGTGTGGAAAGTAGTTAAGATTTCCAGTAATGCTGGCAGGATGAACACCTGGTCACACTTCCTTCAGAGCAAACTCCACTGAAGTGTCACTGAAGAAGTCTTCCATCAGTATTAACCTACCGGAACAAAGAAAACCAAGAGAGAAGGTAGAAAGAGGATGCTTTGAAGCAATGAATAAGTGATAAATGATTTAACAGACTCAAGAAAACAGAATCCTCTGAGGCTTTTAGAGGAATTAGAGGCAGAGGCTCTAGGCACCTTTGAAGCTGTGATGAATGAGCCGGGTAGGAAAAGGGGCAGAAGTGAAGAGGATCTCAGCTGTAAGTTATATGAAACAGTAGGTCTAGAATCTCTTCCCTGCTATGTAGAACTTTGCTTTTCTTCCACTGTGATGGAAAACACGACATTTCTTGCCAGCATTATTGAGATATAATTGACATACAATAGTGTGTATGTTTAAGATATACACCAGTGAACATTGGTAGACATATACAATGAGTAATTGTTAATAGCTCTATGACTACACATAAATACCATTTGTGTGTGTCTCTGTGTTGGAAATACTTAAGATCTACCCCCTAAGCAACCTTTAAGTCTATAATGGATTATTAACAATAGTCACCATGTATGCATTAGATCCCAAGAAAGTACTCATGTTGTAACTGGATGCGTGTGCCTTTTGACCAGTATCTTCCTCCTTCTCCAATACACCCACCCCCTCCCCGTCACTGGCAGGTTAGAGAGGGTTATGTAGAGTCCATGTTTAAGTGCTATTTTCTAGTCTTTTTTTAATTGGGCTTTGAAAGTTTATTCTTTGTTGCCGGTAGAGCAGAGGATCTGCGGGTGGGGTGAGGAGGAGGGGAGATACACAATTGAGAAAGATCATTCGATAGATTGTCATCATATTCGGAAACAACACACACACACACACACACACACACACAATCAGGCACCACTGACCTTTTTTTTTGCTTTTTTTGTCACACCCAGTGTTGCTCAGGTGTTACTCCTGGCTCTGCACTCAGGAATTACTCCTGGCGGTGCTGGGGAAACCATATGAAATACCAGAGATCGAACCTGGGTCAGCCACATGCAAGGCAAACGCCCTACCTGCTGTACTATCGCTCTGGCCCCAACTGACCTATTTCACAACCCAGCTTCCATACCTGTCAGTGATGGTTGTATCTCTCAAGCAAAAGATTATAAATGTCTTCCTAGGTAATGTGTAAGGTCCAAGCGGAGAGACTGTGAGAAAGGGCTGTCCTGAAAAATGACCTGTTAAGACAACTGTACTCTCAGAACACCCTCTGCTTTTAGGCTCCCTTCTGACGATCTTGACAACCCGACATCTAAGAAAATTGCAAAGAGTGCAAAAACAAGGGAGAAAAATATGTAGATAGATTTTTTTAAAGCTCCTTAGAAAATCATTGTTGGGGAGACAGGCGAGATGGTACAGCAGGTGAAACACTTGCCTTGCGTGCAGCCAAACCTAGTTACACATCCAGCACTGCTTACAAGCTCCTGAGCACCAAGAGTGATCCCTGAGCACTGCCCCCAGGAAAACTCACCCCACCCAAAATAAACCCACACACACAAAAATAGTAAATAATTGTTGGGGGCTGGAGAGATATCGTACGGGAGGGAAAGCATTTGCCTTGCATGTGGCCAGCTCCAGTTTGGTCCTGGCAGTGCACTGTCCCCCGGGCATTGCCGGCTGCAGCGCTGGAGACCCTGCAGTGTAGCCTGGGGAATCCGGCAGCACCGCACCGTCAGTCCCCAGCACTGGGCCACTAGGACGGACCTGCAGATTTTCTACGCACTGTGTGGAAGCCGCCCCTCACCTCCCATGCCTGCCAGATCACTGTTGGCTTCAGAGAGGTCTAAAGCAAATATGGCAGTTCTTGACTGGGAGATGGCATCAGAAGGGAGCACTCAGGGGCTCAGGGGTGACTCGGAGGAATGGGAGCAGTTGCCTGGCAAGTGAGATGAGACCTGCGTTTGCTTTCCTGGCACTGCATGGTGCTGCAGGTGCCACCAGGATGGCCCTGAGCAGAGCTGGACGATAGCCCGGAGTGACTGTGGACCCTCTAAGTACGTCCTGAGAAACCCTCCCCACAAAGAAACATTTGATTTATAAAATACTTAAAGAAAAAATGAAAAACTTGGTAGATAGCACAGATAGTAAAGTTTGGGTATTTGTTTTTACTTTTGGCTGTTTGTTTTTACTTTTGGGTGGTTTTTTTTTTTCCTTTGTTTTTCAGTGCTCAAAGCTTCCTCCTGACTGTTCAGAGATTGCTGATGGCAGTGCTCAGACATTGCACAGTGTTGGGGATTGACCCAGGGTCCACTGTGGGCTAGGCAAGCTCCTAAACCTCCGAACAGATGATAAAGTCAAAATACTTTCACAGAGCATAAGACAAAATGACAAAAACTAAAGAGGATAAAATTCAGGTGAAGATAAGGAAACCCACAATCCAAAAAATAAGTGTGAAGTGAGAAAAAATCCAGGGGAAGACATTGTTGACAGTGATTCAAGAAAATTCACCAAAACTCAAGATACATGTATTTCTGGATTTAAAGGCCTCTGATTGCCCATCCAGTGAGATTAAAATAGAGATCCACATAAGACAGATCATCATGAAATTTCAGTTCATAGTGATATAGACTGTCTACATGCTTCTAGAACAGGATATGCTTTTTATTTTTATTTTTTTTGTTTGCTTATGAATAAAGAGCAAAAAGAAACCAGACCAGGTTTCATAATGATTTCTTCATGTCATAACGGGGCTTGACAGCCAATAGAACCAGACCCTCAAAATTCTGACAGAAAACTACTTCCAACTTAAAACTTTATCTCCAGCCAAATTACCAATCAAAGGTAAAAGTAGATCACAGATGTTTAACATTTAAGTCTTAACATTTCTCTCCCAGATTGCATTTGTAGAGATTGGAACAAGAAAAAAGATTGTGTGATATGGGCAAAGGGAGATTTAGCACTGAGGAGAGACAAAGGTAAAATGGAGGAGAGTTAAAGATCTAAAGAGAAAGCAGAGAGGAGAGGTGAAAGGAAATCTCAGAATGATGGTTAGAACGGGGTGCCAGAGTCACAGCTTTGCGACAGGCTTCCTGGGCAACCAAACTGGAATGAAGCTGCTCAGGAGGCCTGGGAAGACTTTAGAAGTTGCTAGGAATTTCTCTCTGATGTGTCAGTTGTTTTGCAAAGGACTTTCATTCAGGTAAAGAAAAGTTGGAAAAGAGGAAATAAATTAGTGTTGAGTGCATACAAAACTAAGCAAAACAAATCAAGACTATTTCTTTATAACTCCAGAAGGGGAAAGATTTTGCAGGAAAGAAAATATACCAGGCATTGGCTGCAGATAATGTCTACGGAATTGTAAATGTGAGCCCTGGACACCGGGTCAGGTTACAGGAAAGGAGGGTGCAATGGAGAGGGACTCTCTTCTACAGCAAGGACTGGCTGCCAAAGCCAAAACTCTGAAACTAGCATTAGAAGCATGATAATTATAGTCTGAGAAAAGCCCTAAAAATAATCCATTAAAACAGGTAAAATGTTTTCTCAGAGAGGAGACAAAAGGGCGCATGAGAAAATATTTTTTTTATTATGTAACTTTTTTCTTTTTTTTAAATTTATTTATTTTTTAATTAATGAGTCACAGTGAGGGTACAGTTACACATTCACACATTTTTGTTCTTCTTTTCCCCTCATGCAATGTTTAAGAGCCCATCCCTCCACCAGTGTCCATTCTCCCAGTATCCCTCCCACCCCTCAGTACCATCCCCCCACCCCACCCAGCCTCTGTGGCAAGGCATTCCAATTTGATATTTCTCTTTCCTTTTGGGTGTTGTGGCCTGAAATAGGGGTATTGAGTGGTCATCCTGTTCAGTCTCTAGTCTACTTTCAGCACGCATCTCCCTTCCCGTGCAGGATATCCAGTCACATATTACTTGGTGTTCCCAAGTCTGGGATGACTTTTCTCCAGCATGTGAGGCCACCTTTCAAGCTATGGAGCCAACATCATGGTAATATATACTACCATTCTTGGGTATTAGTCTCGTACTCTGTTGTTCTATATTCCACAGATGAGTGCGATCTTTCTATGTCTGTCCCTCTCTTTCTGGCTCATTTCACTTAGCATGATACTTTCCATGTTGATCCACTTATATGCAAAGTTCATGACTTCATCCTTTCTAACAGCTGTATAGTATTCCATTGTATAGATGTACCAAAGTTTCTTTAACCAATCGTCTGTTCTCGGGCACTCAAGGTTTTTTCCACATTCTGGCTATTGTAAATAGTGATGCGATGAATATATAAGTGCAGATGTCATTTCGACTATACTTTTTTGTTTCTCCTGGATATATTCCCAGAAGTGGTATTGCTGGATCAAGTGGAAGCTCAATTTCTAATTTTTTGAGAAGCGTCCATATTGTTTTCCAAAGGGGCTGGACCATTCAGCATTCCCACCAGCAGTGTAGAAGGGTCCCCTTCTCCCCACATCCTCTCCAACAGCAATTGCTTTCGTTCTTTTGGATGTGTTCCATTCTCTGTGGTATGAGGTGGTATCTCATGGTTGTTTTGATCTGCATCTCCCTGATGATTAGTGATGCAGAGCATTTTTTCATATGCCTTTTGGCCATTCGTACCTCTTCCTTGGAAAAGTTTCTGTTCATTTCTTCGGCCCATTTTCTTTTTTTTTATTAATAGTTTATTTTTAATTAGTGAGTCAACGTGAGAGTACAGTTACAGATTTATACATTTTTGTGCTCATGTTTCTCCCATACAAAGTTTGATAACCCATCCCTTCACCAGTGCCCATTCTCCACCACCCATAAATCCAACATCCCTCCCCATCTCCCCAGTCCCGTCTCCCCCCACCCCACACTGCCACTATGGCAGGGTATTCCCTTTTGTTCTCTCTTTCTGATTAGGTGTTGTGGTTTGCAATAAAGGTGTTGAGTGGCCATTGTGTTCAGTCTCTAGTCTATATTCGGCCCGCATCATCCTTCCCCCACATGAACTCCAACCACATTTTACTTGGTGTTCCCTTCTCTGAGTTGCCCAGAATGAGAAACCAGCCTCCAAGCCATGGAGACAACCTCCTGGTACTTATTTCTACTATTCTTGGGTGTTAGTCTTATAGTCTGTTATTCTATATTCCACAGATGAGTGCAATCTTTCTATGTCTGTCTCTCTCTTTCTGACTCATTTCACTTAGCATGATACTTTCCATGCTGATCCACTTATATGCAAACGTCATGACCTCATGTTTTCTAACAGCTGCATAGTATTCCATTGTATAGATGTACCATAGTTTCTTCAACCAGTCATCTGTTCTAGGGCACTCGGGTTTTTTCCAGATTCTGGCTATTGTAAACAGTGCTGCGATGAACATATAAGTGCAAATGTCATTTCGAGTATACTTTTTGGCTTTTCTGGGATATATTCCCAGCAGTAGTATTGCTGGGTCAAATGGGAGCTCAACCTCTAGTTTTTTGAGAATCATCCATATTGTTTTCCAAAAGGACTGAACTAGCCGGCATTCCCACCAGCAGTGTAGAAGGGTCCCTTTCTCTCCACATCCTCTCCAACAGCGGTTGCTTTTGTTCTTTTGGATGTGTGCTAGTCTCTGTGGTGTGAGGTGGTATCTCGTGGTTGTTTTGATCTGCATCTCTCTGATGATTAGTGATGTAGAGCACTTTTTCATGTGTCTTTTGGTCATTCGTATCTCTTCCTTGGTAAAGTTTCTGTTCATTTCTTCGCCCCATTTTTTGATGGGGTTCGATGTTTTCTTCTTGTAGAGTTCAACCAGTGCTTTATATACCATTGATATTAACCCCTTATCTGATGGGTATTGTGTAAATATCCTTTCCCATTCTGTAGATAGTCTTTGTATTCTGGTCACTGTATCTTTTGCGGTGCAGAAGCTTTTTAGTTTAATGTAGTCCTATTTGTTGATCTCTGTTTTTACTAGATTGCTTAGTTCCGTGTCATCTTTGAAGATACCTTTATCTTCAATATCGTGGAGGGTTTTGCCGACCTTGTCTTCAATGTACCTTAAGGTTTGTGGTCTGATGTTGAGGTCTTTAATCCATTTTGATCTGACTTTTGTGCATGGTGTCAGGTCGAGTTCTAAGCCCATTTTTTTGCATGTGGTTGTCCAGTTGTGCCAGCACCATTTGTTAAAGAGACTTTCCTTGCTCCACTTCACATCTCTTGCTCCTGTATCAAAGATTAGATGGTCATACATTTGAGGTTGTGTGTTGGGGTATTCCACCCTGTTCCATTGGTCTGCAGCTCTGCCTTTGTTCCAGTACCATGCTGTTTTAATTGTTACCGCTTTGTAGTAGAGTTTAAGGTTGGGGAGGGTGATGCTTCCCATCATCTTTTTCCCAAGAATTGTTTTAGCTATCCGTGGGCATTTATTGTTCCATATATATTTCAGGATTGCTTGCTCCGTTTCTTTGAAGAATGCCATGGGTATCCCTATAGGGATCGCGTTAAATCTGTATAATGCTTTTGGGGGTATTGCCATTTTGACAATGTTTATTTTCCCTATCCATGAGCAGGGTATATGTTTCCATTTCCTCATGTCCTCTTTTATTTCATGGAGTAGCGTTTTATAGTTTTCTTTGTAGAGGTCCTTTACTTCTTTAGTTAAGCTGATTCCAAGGTATTTGATTTTCTGGGGCACGATTGTGAACGGGATTGCTTTTTTCATGTCCCTTTCCTCTGTCTCATTATTTGCATATAGGAAGGCCATGGATTTTTGGGTATTGATTTTATAGTCTGCGACTTTACTGTATAGGTCAATTGTTTCTAAGAGTTTCTTACTAGAGCTTTTAGATTTCTCTAGGTATAGTATCATATCGTCTGATCTTCAGCCCATTTTCTGATGGGATTGGATGTTTTCTTCTTGTAGAGTTCACCCAGTGCTTTATATACCCTTGATATCAACCCTTTATCAGATGGGTATTGGGTGAATATCCTTTCCCATTCTGTAGATTGCCTTTGTATTCTGGTCCCTATGTCTTTTGCGGTGCAGAAACTTCTTAGTTTAATATAGTCCCATTTGTTTATCTCTGTTTCTACTTGATTGCTTAGTTCCGTGTCATCTTTGAAGATACCTTTAGCTTCAATATCATGAAGGGTTTTGCCGACCTTGTCTTCGAGGTACCTTATGGATTGTGGTCTGATGTTGAGGTTTTTAATCCATTTTGATCTGATTTTTGTGCATGGTGTCAGGTCAAGGTCTAAGTCCATTCTTTTGCATGTGGTTGTCCAGTTGTGCCAGCACCATTTGTTGAAGAGACTTTCCTTGCTCCACTTCACATCTCTTGCCCCCTTGTCAAATATCAAGGAAATAGAAACTGTAATCAAAAGTCTCCCCAAAAACAAAAGCCCAGGTCCATATACAGTAAAGTCGCAGGCTATAAAATCAATACCCAAAAATCCATTGCCTTCCTACATGCAAACAATGAGACAGAGGAAAGGGACATGAGAAAAGCAATCCTGTTCACAATTGTGCCCCAGAAAATCAAATACCTTGGAATCAGCTTAACTAAAGAAGTAAAGGACCTCTACAAAGAAAACTATAAAACGCTACTCCATGAAATAAAAGAGGACATGAGGAAATGGAAACATATCCCCTGCTCATGGATAGGGAGAATCAATGTTGTCAAGATGGCAATACTCCCCAAAGCATTATACAGATTTAACGCGATCCCTATAAGGATACCCATGACTTTCTTCAAAGAAATGGATCAAGCAATCCTAAAATTCATATGGAACAATAAACACCCAGGGATAGCTAAAACAATTCTTGGGAAAAAGATGATGGGAGGCATCACACTCCCCAACCTTAAACTCTACTACAAAGCGGTAACAATTAAAACAGCATGGTACTGGAACAAAGGCAGAGCTGCAGACCAATGGAACAGAGTGGAATATCCCTACACACAACCCCAAATGTATGATCATCTAATCTTTGAGAAAATATTTTTTATGCTAAACCTTGTTAGATTTTATATCCTGATACATAAAACTTATTTAAAATAGGAAAGAGGAAAAAAAGCAAAAAAAAAACCCAAAATAAGATTATGAAAGAAGAAATTTATCTAAGGCACTTTCATCTTATTTAATGAGGCCAAATACCATAGCTTTAGTAACCAGTAGCAAGTAATATGTTTGAATTTCCTTGTTCATTTAAAAAAGAAATCTTCCTTTTTAAAGTATGCCATTTGCTATGTTTGTTCCTCTCATACATTGTTTTCTTTTTCTTCTTCTGGAATTTCTGAAACAAGTGTGAGGGTTGATTATTTTCTTCCTGATCACTGGTTTAGCACTAATGCCGTGCCAGTAAGGCTAAGTCAGGAATAGCTGAAGTCTCCAGCATCTGTAGGGGGGGGAAAGTCCTTGCCAAACTATTTCACTTCCCAGCCTGATTGCTTATCCAACAGAAATATTAACTTAAACAGTGCATGGGTCTCCTTACTAAAGGTGTAGATATGGGGAGATGTGTTTTTACTTTCATTTATTTTTATTTGTTTATTTTTCATTGAATTACCGTGAGATACAGTTACAAAGTTTTCATGATCGGTTTCAGTCGTACGATATTCCAATACCTATCCCTGCCACCAGTGCACATTTCCCATCACCAATATCCCCATATCCCTCCTTCTGCCCTCCCGCCTCCTCCAGCCTGTCTCTATGGCAGGCACTTCTCTATGTGTGTGTGTCTGTCTGTCTGTCCGTCTGCCTCTCTCTCTCTCTCTCTCTCTCTCTCTCTCTCTCTCTCTCTTATTCTTCTGAAGTTCTCTAGTTGATAGCTCTGCACATGATGTTTGGATTATATATTAAAATAAATCTCTGAATTTTTTTTTTCACCTGATCCACGCTCTAGGAAATGATCCAGGGCTCCCTAGAAACAAAGAGTGTCCCTGGAGTACCCCAGGAATATCTGGAGATAGTCAGTACAAGTGTGGAACATGGTTTGGGTTTATACTGTAATTTTCTGTTGATGCCAGAAATACAATTTTTGTTTCATAGCTTGTAAAGAATACAGAGGCTTGGAGTGACATCCGTCCTGCTGAGCATTGAAGTGTCTGGTCTGACCGAGTATGTGGGGATTCGCTTTCCACCCAAGAAGAGAGTGGGCACGGAGGTTCACATGGATGTGTGGAGAAATTGCTGGCTTTTATTTTCATTCTAGTGCGAGTTTCTCAGGGGTGTGAGCCGAAGATTTGTGATTTCCTTCCTTGCTCTGCCCTCTTCATTACTCTCTTGGCTTTGGTGCTCAGCTTTCACTTCTGTTATTTTGACCGTCTTGGGCAATTCCTGGCCTATTTCTCAAGATGTCAAATGTTTACATTCTTAGAAGGATTCTTAGATTTTCTTTGGGGAGAGGCAAATTCTTTCTTCTTCTCTTTGCCTCTCGTCCCCCTCTATTTAATCTTCTAAATGGAGAAATATGTAAATGAAAAGACTTCTAGCCTTTACAATCCTAAAATATAATAAATAGCATATACCCACCATATCTAAGGTTAAAAAAAGAGGGAGAAGATTTTCTTACCTCCCATGATCATAAAACCATCTCACTACAGGTCATAGTCACCAAATGAGCTCTTATAGATTCTTAGGGAAACTAACGAATTAAATTTTCTTCTGCTTTTTTTTTCCTAGTGCACAATTTCATTAGACTCATTTGTCTACATTCGTGAAAATATGCAGCCTATTGAATAAACCAAAAAAGATAATGCATCCTTTTTGAAGATAAAACTAGTGAAATTCTCTCCCCTGTCCCCAGCATCTTGGGCTAGGGGAAAAGTTAATGAAAAAATGCTAATCTTGAACTTTGGTAATTTAGTTCTATTTCTTAAAATATACTCTGTTGGTTTGAAATGTTTTATTGAGTAATAAAATTGGTTAACAGTATTCCCATATGGGGACTTGTTAACATTAGCACATAACAGAAACAGAAGAAGGGATTACTTTATTCTTATTCATGTTTTCTCTCCTCTTCCCTCCCCCCACCTTATCCCTCTGACTTCCTATCCCCTCCATCTTTCTCGCCCTTATTCATTTTTCATTTTTTAGCCTCCACATCCTGACTTATCTCTGCATAACCCTTAAAAATTGCAGTCTGGTGAAAAGCAAAGATAGAAAAGACTAGATTGAGAAATAAGACATATCTCTCTTGAGATTCAGTTTCTCCTACCAGGTCTTAAGAAGCCCACATTTAGATGTGTGCGTGCAGTCTGCTGCCACTGTCACTGTATCACTGTCTTCCCGTTGCTTATCGATTTGCTCGAGCAGGCACCAGTAACGTCTCCATTGTGATACTTGTTACTGTTTTTGGCATCTTGAATACACCACGGGTAGCTTGCCGGGCTCTCCGAGAGGGGTGGAAGAATCGAACTCAGGTCTACCACATGCAAGGCGAACGCCCTACCCTCTGCACTAGCGCTCCAGCCCTACAGTCTGCTAAGTATCTATAGTAGAGTAGGCGCACTATACCTAAGGCCTTTTATACAGCAACACAGTGGTGCATGGGGCTTACTCCTGGCTCTGTGCTCAGGATGGGGCTCAGAGAAACCATTTACAGCACTGGGGACCAAACTGGGTTGGCTGCGTGCAAGGCAGATGCCCTGCCCGTTAGACTACTCTGAGATTGTTTTGCCTTCCTATTTTATTCCTGGGGACAGGGGAAAGGTTGTAGAACTGTTAATTCTTCCAGCTTAACTAGTTTGTCTAAAGAGATTTGAGATAAGTGCTGATTTAATTACCTATAAACCCTGGTGAATTATTTTATTTAAAAAAATTTCTTGTTTGTCTCTTGACCTGAATGACTCATTCCACTGGAAGGGTTGTTGTGTTGTTGTTGCTGTTTGGGGGTTTGGTTCTCGAACCTCACCTGGCCATGCGCAGGGCTTGCTCTGGCGCTGCACGCAGGGGCCACTGCAGGTGGGTCTGGGGCTCCGTGGAGGGTGCCGGGGATTGAGCGCTCTCCAAGCACTGCTCTGTCCCTTCAGCTCCTGCGGGGGTTCGTCCGTGCTGTTCCGGACCTAGCCAAGGCAGCCCGACTCTCCGCCGAGCGTCTGTGGGGCAAGTCAGATTGCACTTCCTGGATGTGCTTGGGAGTGGGTGGTCTGTTCAGTCAGGTCTGTTTGCTTTGGCGTCTGGAGCAGGAATCACACGCAGGGAAGACTTTTAGAGCTCATGTTGCTGAATTTTGTGCTTTACAGTTAGGCTGCCACGTGTGAATATCTTTCTCCTCACTGTCACTCCCAACATGGAGCCCGGGACAGAGAAAATAAGAAACTTGTCTCGAGCTTTTTATCCGATGCCTTGACTCTCTCAAGCCTCGGTTTCCCTAGGCTCAGTTCTGTCAATGCAGGTGGTTTGACACGGTTTTATCTTGCCTCTGAACTGCACCACAGACCTCTCCAGGTGAAGCTAATGTCCTGTCTTTCCAGGCCAGTTCTCACAGTGCTCAGGACAATTTCTTTTGCCTAATAGATAGTAAATCTTGATTAAAAGCAATTCACCCTCTGAACATACAAGCACTGTGGAATGGTAAAAGTGCATGTGGAAAATTGAAATGAATTAATGAAATGCAGCCTATTACATCAGTTTCATACAATTATGTAAATATTATAATTATATTATTGTGACATTAATTTCAAGCATAATTTTGTAAATGGAGGGCACATCACCATAGGCAGTTTTAATGTCTTCCTATTTGGGGGAAGTCTGTTATTCCAATTTTATTTCTTCCTCAAATAAAAACACACACTGAAATATTTATGCCTGATGTTAGAATGACTTTTTATTTTGGATGCACTGGATTTTGATGTGTTAATAATTATTTGCTCTCTTACTCCTTTTGCATACTCGATGTTGTGTATCATCAGTTCTCTCTGAAAATCAGGATTCTTTGTTTTCTTGCCCTCAGTTTGAGTGGTGGAGGTGCTGGGCAGGGTTACTCCCTCTCCAGGGCAGATGCGCTGTTCCCCGAGACAGTAGCCTCTGCTCAGGCTAACTCTGCTCACAGGTGTTTAACCTTCCAATAATTCTTCCTCTCCCAGATAAGCAGGTGCTGCTGGACCCTGTGCTGCAGCCAGTGGAGGAGAATCTACAGCTCCACAGACCAGCCAGAGGGAAGGTTTTCCAAGAGTAACAAATCTTTTCTGTTCCAACATGCTTTTTCTAGAAGCGTTTTGTCATTCTGGCAGTAAACTGTTTTCCACTTGCTGCCTTAGCAACAGGACCCAAAGTCACCTCCCCCTTTAGTCTGTGATTTGATTTGAACAGGACTGACTTTACTTAGACGAGAGATGGGGGAATCCACACCCCGCACCTGCTTCTAGGTTAGAGAATTATTTATGTACTCTCTCAGTACCTCCTGGAAGGGGCAGAGCAGATAAGAGATCTCAAATTGTAGCTCTAGGCCTTGCAGGGTCCCAATGCATGGTAAATGCTGTAGCTGAGGTTCTTTGTTATCGTTTTTTTTTTTTAATTGTAACACCATGGTTTACCAAGTTGTTTGTCACAACACAAAGGCAAAGGAATTATCAAAACTTCACTGTATCACTGTCATCCCATTGATTATCAATTTGCTCGAGCGGGTGCCAGTAACGTCTCCATTCGTCCTAGCCCTGAGATTTTAGCAGCCTCTCTTTACTCATTCTTCCCAGCGGTGCTGTATTGGAGGCTCTCTCAGGATAAGGGGAATAAGACCCATTGTTGTTACTGTATTTGGCATATCAAATACACCACAGAGAGCTTGTCAGGCTCTGCCATGCGGGCAGGATGTTCACGGTACCTTGCAACTACCTCGGTACTCAGGCAAGGTACTGAGTATCAAAAATTAGATCAGTAACAGTCATGGTATTATTAAAGTCATTGTCTGAAGAGTCACTGGGCTGGTTGGTGCCTGGATAGGCCTTCGGTGTTACTCATTCCCTGTGCTTGGGGGTCTTCTCTGTAGCTTTCCCATGAAGTCTGCTCTGAGCCAGGGGCTGATAGTACAGGTGTCCAGGAGAGCTGTAGCTGGAGCGAGTTGGTGGCCTTTCAGTTGTGGAGCTGAGCCATTTCTAGGGTTGGGGGGTGTGTTGGGTGTGACTGCAGGCTGCAGGCCTTTGGGCAGACAAGGGGACCTCCCTGCCCCATAATGAGAAGGCCCCGAGTTTTCAGCCCAGACGGGTCTACCTGGGAAGATTTGGCAGCATCATGTTCCTTTCGAGATTAGTTGTGGAGCCAGGCCCAATCTCAGCTGGGAGATGGTGAATATGTCTATGGCCGAAGTTCCTGTTAGCCTCCCTGCCCACAACAAGGGGCCATTTTCCCTCCCAGGGTTCTCTGTGGCTGACTCATAGAAGAGCCAAATGTTACTGATCCCTTTTTGTACACCCGTTTTAGGCTACCCATTTTTCAGGATTCTTTGTTCAGTGCAAAAATATAAAATAGAATTGGAGAATAAAACCTTGTTTACCAAAGATTCTTTGAATTATTGGATTTTGGCTTTTGCTGATCCTTTGAGAGTTCATTTAAATATTTCCTATTGAACTATACTTTATCTTTTAGAGCCGCTCAGTATAGAAATTAGGTGTTCACATAACTAGATGCTAAGGTTAAGGGCTAACAAATAAGAACCAAGTACTACATTTAGACTACAAAGCATTTAAAGTGGGAATGTACAGAGTTCTGTACATTTTCTTCATATTATGTTAAAGATGTATTCTTTTTATTTATGAATTAAGCCTGGTAGCACTCTTATTAAAAATGGATGGAAATATAAATTAAGAATACCAAGTTCGCAGCTGGAGAGCTAGAACAGTGCAAGTACAGGGTTCTTGCCTTGTACAGATTCCAACCTGGGTTCGATCTCTGGCAGCCCATATTGTCCCCTGGCCCCTGCCAGGAGTGAACAAAGTCTCCAAAGCAATATATTTTGTAGGTCATGGTATATTCTGATGTCTCCTAAGGAAATCCTATGTTTCTTAATAAATTAAAAATCCAAAGTTTTAAGCCTTGTACAAATTAGAAACTCATCTGTGGTTGTGGTCAGCAGGGCCAAATATGAACTCAGGATTTGCCCCTTGCCTCCTTAGCTGCCCCTCAATCACACAGCCAGACTGACAACAGTACAAATAGTTTCCTAGGATCAAGGACCTAACACAGACAGCACCATAGAGTCAGGCCATACACTCGAAATATAACTGCTTCCTCGGGTCCTGCAGTGATGCCCTAAGAGGGCTGAGACCTGCTGTCTCCCCAAAGTCTGGCCCTGGGCTTCCTCCCCCTGAGGGGAAACTCTGACTGCTGGGGATTCTGTCCATCAGCCAGCATTCACAGAGGCAAACCAAGAAACTGCATCCAGCAATCTACTCTTTGGATTTGTATGTAATAAAAAAATGTTTATGAAATAATATCTTACTCTGCCAAGCATTGCATTAGACAGTTTAAATGTTCATCTCATTTAAATACCCTCTAAGGTTTGTGTATTGACCTCATTTTCTAGCAAAGAAACCTAAGATTCAAAAAGGTTTAAACATTTTTTTTCCCCCAAAGTGGCACAGCTAATTAAGTGACGGGGCTGGGCCCAGACCTTGTTCTTCAGGCTCCTTCATCAAAGCCCCATAGTGCCTTTCAGTTTTACAGTGCTGTCCTTGGAAGCGTTAGATTTCCCCTTATTAAAGAAGACAGGCCCTCATCTCACTCTCAGTAGTGAAGCTTCTTGAGACATCTTGTTCTGAGCTGTGTTAGGGATCAGTCTTCGTCAGCTAACGCAGGGAAAGCTGGAGCTACGGAAACCAATGCTTTCTGCAGGCTCCTGTGGACAGTGTTCATCTTCATCTAAAATGGCCAATCTCCGCCTTCCTCAGCACTGTTTAAGTTTTAATTATCTTCCAACTGTCTGGGCTGTGTTGAGGACCTCGGAGAGAACAAAGGCTAGTTGCTCTGTTTCCCACAGTTCTCCTCTCTGCACGCAGATGAAGGCACTTGCTGCCACTGCCCTTATTATCAGGTTAAATCAAGAGCCTGACTGCATTGGGGATGGGATTCTGAAAGGGAAAAAAATTAAGTGAAGCCCCATCGAAGCCCTACTCAGAATCTTTCATGACAGAGAATATATGGCATCTCCCCTTTCAGGCGTTATCACTCAGAGGACTTTTTTATTAGAGAGGGGGGGAGGGAGATAGAGAGGAAGAGAGAGAGGGAGATAGGAAGAGAGAGAGGGGGGAGAGAGAGGGAGATATATATATATATATATATATATATATATATATAGAGAGAGAGAGAGAGAGAGAGAGAGAGAGACACTCGTCAGGAGTACGTTCTACCTTCTGGGATTTGTCCTGTGAGCCCTGAACTCTATGCTGGGCCCCCTCCCACCAGCCCCAAGGTTAGGCTCGCCATCCTGGCTTCTTTGAGCTTCCTGCCTCAGTCGATGGAGTTGGGGGAGATTTATGGAAGCCTATTAGCTATTTCCAATCAAGATCTTTGGTACAGGAAGTAACTTTCCATGCAGCACATCCTCTTGCTGAAGGAAAGGAACATGGCTTTGTTCTTAGGCCTCTCTTCCCATTTTTAAAACGTGTCTTTGAGTAAAGCACTTTATGGTGCTTTATAAATTATGCTATAATTTTATGGAGACTTAGAAAGTATTGTAGTACTGGAATAATTAAACTTGTTATGAGCATTACATAGAACAGGCTAATCAAGAAGTGTGATATACAGTGGGGAATTGCTAATTTGACCTCAGGATTATGCAGCAGAGATAACATTATCTTCATTTATATAGAACTTTTTATCTGGAGGCATCTCTCTGTGCTTTTCCAACCATATATATTATTTGTTATCACAAACACTATCATTAAGGCTGTAAAATATATTCCTGTGTAATTTTTTATTTTCAGTTTCTTATAATTGGGGAATGAGGGAGGGGAAGGCTGCATGTTTTCCCCCACTCCTGAGACTAGCCCAGGTGAGACTAGGGGTGCCTGGTGCTCTACAATGTCTTTAAAAGGCAGGAAAGGGATGAGAGGGATAGGGCTGTGAGCCCGTCGTAGTGGGGACTCTTCACCCAGTGCCCACGGGGATTCCCCAAGAGCTTCCATCCAGCAGTTTGTTAGCACTTCGTGCCCGTCCTGGGCCAGAACTAAGAGTCTGTCCTTGGGCAGAGACTCTGCCTCGAGCGTGGGCTAGTGATCTGATCGAATTCCACCAGACCACATTTGTCCCATTCCCTGCAAGGTTGCAGACAGAAGCAGCCCAGCTGCCGTGACCGTGTGCGGTTGGAAACGCTGTGCTCTTGGGTTCCTGTGGGTCTGAGGAGAGGGACAGAATTAGACCCGAGCCGTGGTGCCAGGCTCTGCACGCCCCTTCCCACCAGAGGCCCGAGAGCTGTGGCCAGCCGCAGAGGGCAGCGCCCGCCATTAAGAACTGATTCAGACAGCCTCAACCAGTCACCCAGTCCCGGTGGAATCAGCACCTCGGTCTTCCCTCCGGGCTAGAGAAAGCCACACAGTGAGCCTTCCGCTTCTCAGAGGATTCTGAAGACTGCGTCACCCTGAGTCTGCTCGCGGGAGCAGCAGCCTCTTCCAGAGCCACTATGGGGACGGGGGACAGCCACCAGGACATCGCATTTATTTTGGTTGTAGAGTTAGAGATTGTCTCGTGGCCAGGAGTAAATGGCTAAGTGAGGTGCACGGGAGTGCTGTGGACTCAGGCTTGAAGAAGTGGGAGGGGAGACAACCCATGATATAAAAACTCCTTAATTTGAAGTTTCAAAATCGGCATTACATTATGCAGTTAACTTAGAGTGATGAGACATGTAAGAAAATTACTGAATTAGTGAATAGCGATTGCCTCAAAAGTAAAATTCTGTCATTGAAATCGAAGGTGGTTTTGCACAGTGGAGGGAGGATATTGCTAAAACCTTGCCCAGTCTGACGTGTCCTAAGTGGAATCGGTTCACTTAGTATGCCCAGGCGCGGCACTCAGAGCTCACAGTTCAGGAGAATGGGATCAATTACTCTAGTTATTCTTCCTGGTTCTTCTTTGAATTCCAGTGACTGTATGGTGCATTCCCGGGGAAATCTGGACTCTGCTGAAGAGTGAGTGTTCACTAGCCTGCAGACTCTCAGGCCCCGAGAGTGAAAGGAGAAGTTGCTCCAAGGTCAGTCAGAGTCAGAGAGGAAGTTCCGGGGAGCCCCAGGGCGAGCAGGCCGGAAGCTCCGCACTGCCCAGGATGCCGGAGCGGCTCTGTGTGGCCAGCAGGAGACTAAGAGCTCCAGGGGTCGGCCCAGGTCTCTCCTCCTGTCGGAGGGCTTCCCGCAGCCCAGGGGCACTGGCATGCATGCGGAGGGATAACTTCCCACGTGAGGGGTGAGGAGTGATACGAACATACAAGAAACTGGGCAGTTTTCCTTTCAAGCAGGAAAGCAATATTGATTTCTCACGTTTGTCTCCAGTGGAGGAAATCTTTGGTTGAGTTGAGAGATTTGGCTTTGCCAGCATCCATGCACGGGGTGAGGACGGAAGCCGCCATGCTCTGGGATAGACCCTTCAGGCGCTGAGCTCATCACACCACTTTGATGTTTTTTTTTTTTTAATGAATGAATGAATGAAATTTAATTTCCCCTTGATTCTTTGAAAAGTGGCATCTCCCTAATTTTGCTCTAAGTCTAGGTTGTTGGAACCAGCCCAAAGGAACAGCATAGAATCTACAGTCAAGTTCAAATTCTTGCTTTAGCCCGTTCCCTGGTTTACTATATGCTCATATCTTATTCTGTTATATTAGGATTGATTATAATAGATGCTCATTTTCTTTTCTGTTTTGCCCCTAGATATATTCGAATAGTTGGAACTCACAACACAGTTAATAAGATTTTTCACATTGTGGCTTTTGAATGTATGTTTACCAACAGAACTTTCACTCTTGAGAAGGGGCTGATAGGTAAGTATCAATTACACTTACATATTTTATACACTTAGATATTTTGTCTTCAAATACTTTATTATTTTATCTTAGTATATCTCCTAGTCAGTTTTGACTAAGAACTCTGATTGATTTGAATGCTGTATGATTAAATGATAATAGAAATTGGCTTATATTTTTTATAAATGGTCAATATCATTTCAGTACTTTTAAAAATATATTGTTCCTATAGTTAAGCATTGAAAGTGCTCTAGAGTCATTCTGATTTGCTATGTGGGATACGTGTGTGATTGTAAGACAGTGGTTTTCCTTTATTGAATAGTAGGAAAGGTCAGGAGAGGGTCTGTGTAATATTGACCAGTGCTCGTACTTTCCAAGGCTTTGCGGATATTTTGGCCTTTGATTTCCTGTGAAGATAAGAAGAGTTTTTTCTTTTCATGAACACATTAGACGACTTTTTCCTTGTTTATTCAAGAGCTCTTTAAGAAAATACCTGCATATAATCTCAGTAAACTCAGAGAAACTACATTATCATTATGACCATGAAGTAATCTTATATTTTAAATTTTTGGTTGAGTTATTCATTGTTTGTTTAATGTTTTGGGGGGAGTCTTTTAGATAATACAGCTTCTGCAGTTGTATATAGTCCAGCCTGTGCTCTGATATTTTGCTCTCGAGATCACCTTTGCCCATTCAGACTGCTTATTCCTCTTTTTCCCAAGCCTACAAGTTTTAACTTAACTCCTGCAAAAATTGCAACCTGACTTACTTGAATCTGTGCCTTTACTGCAAATTCTTTTCAGAGAGATTGTGGGTGGGAATAAGATGTTGGTGCCTTACTGCCTGGCTGTGCTGGGCCTTAGAGTGGGCTGACAGCGGTTCCTAAAAATTACAGCTGTGACTAGAATTGGCAAGATGAGTGTAATGAACAGTTGGTCACCAGTTCTTTGAATAGTCATAAGTCTAAGGTTTTCTCATTGACTGGTGCCTGCTTGAGCAAATCGATGAACAACGCAATGACAGTAATACAGTGATATAGTGAATGCAGCAGGAGTAGAAATGGTTCCAAAGTGTGAACTTTTAAAGTGTAACTAAAATAAATTGATTTGGCTTTAACTTTGCTATAGACATAATTCTAATATTGCATGTAAATGTTAATTATTTGTACACTTCTAAGTGATTTGAAATTTAACAGTGCTGGTATCATCAGGACTTAGTTCTGCAGGATATATAGAATTCTGAGCATGGATACTGGGGAGATATTCCTCCCCTGCAGTCCCTGTGCTTTTCTAGACCGCAGGCCTCCCTCTAGATAGGATGGCACGGTAAGTGTTGCCCAAGAAAGCTTCCGCATTGCCCAGGTGCTTCAGCACCCTTCTGCCCAAGGCCATGTTTTCCTGATGCTTCAGAGAAGGTGCCAACCCCTTAAAGCAGCCCCCTCTCCCTAATGAAGGAGCACCAGGTTCGTAGACCCTGTGATTCCCAAGAAACAGGCTTGCTGCATAATAGGTCGTGACAGAAATGAAATGTGGTGTCAGTGGTAGTCAGGTGCACTGTTGGTCTACAAGTCTTTGTCAAACAGTACTAGTGTGCGTAATCAGAAGCCACTGGTCATTCACTTTGGCCAGGTTTGCTCGGTGATTGCCAAAGTGCCAGTAGTGCTTTTGGAATCTGGTCAGAGTCTTCTCAGATCCTTTCCAGTGCAGACCTGCCTCTTGTGTATCCCTCAGATAATGTTCACAGTGGTGCAAAGGGGCGTGTGAGCATGCACCTGGTGGTGCAGGGGTTGCCAGCGATGCCCCCCTGACCCTCCTGCAACCTTCACAGCCCAAAGTTTCGACCTGCCTGGCAGATGGAGAGGCATGTGAGGCACAGGGGAGTTGAAAGGTGTGAGATAGTAATGGCCTTAGCCGGCCACCCCTGGGGACATCCAGGAAAGGTGGTGCTCTTGAAGGATACAATCTGTGTCAGAACCATTAGGAGAGAATATATATGACAGCTGCCCACAGATTCCCGCTGAGGTCCCCAGCCTTGACGACTATTGCTACAAACTTTAGATTTCCATGGGGAATAGAGACACAACCAAAATCATGTCATGATGAATAACTAGAAGAGTATCAAACCCTACTTCTCCAGAATTACTAGTTTCTTTCACAGTTCTTAATTTTGTTTCATGGCTACCCTAATTGGAGAACTTGAAATTATCTGAAAAAAAATTGGGTGTTGTTTAGTTTTGGGGTTGGGAGCCAGCACCATAGCTTTTGGGTCTATTCTTTTTTTTTAATTTATTTATTTTTAATTAGTGAATCACCGTGAGGGTACAGTTACAGATTTATACATTTTTGTGCTCATGTTTCCCTCATACAAAGTTCGAGAACCCATCCCTTCACCAGTGGCCATTCGCACCACCTGTAAACCCAGCATCCCTCCTACCCTCCTCAATCCCATCTCCCCCCACCCCACCCTGCCACTGTGGCAGGGCATTTCCTTTTGTTCTCTCTAATTAGGTGTTGTGGTTCGCAATAGAGGTGTTGAGTAGCCACTATGTTCAGTCTCTAGTCTACATTCAGCCACATCACCCTTCCCCCACATGGCCTCCAACTGCATTATACTTGGTGATCCCTTCTCTGAGTTGCCCTCTCCCCAGAATGTGAGGCCAGCCTCCATACCATGGAGTCGACCGCCTGGTACTTATTTCTACTATTCATCAATTCTTGGGTGTTAGTCTCCTACTCTGTTATTCTATATTCCACAGATGAGTGCAATCTTTCTATGTCTGTCTTTCTCGTTCTGACTCATTTCACTTAGCATGATACTTTCCGTGCCGATCCACTTATATGCAAAATTCATGACCTCCTTTTTCCTAACAGCTGCATAGTATTCCATTGTATAGGTGTACCAAAGTTTCTTCAACCAGTCATCTGTTCTAGGGCACTCGGGTTTTATCCAGACTTTGGCTATTGTAAACAGTGCTGGGCTGGAGCGATAGCACAGCGGGTAGGGCATTTGCCTTGCACGCGACCGACCCGGGTTCAAAGCCCAGCATCCCATATGGTCCCCTGAGCACCGCCAGGAGTGATTCCTGAGTGCAGAGCCAGGAGTAACCCCTGTGCATCGCCAGGTGTGACCCAAAAACAAAAAAAACAAAAAAACAGTGCTGCAATGAACATATAAGTGCAGATGTCATTTCGACTATACTTTTTTGCTTCTCTGGGATATATTCCCAGCAGTGGTATTGCTGGGTCAAATGGGAGCTCAATCTCTAGTTTTTTGAGAATCGTCCATATTGTTTTCCAAAAAGGCTGAACAAGTCGGTATTCCAACCAGCAGTGTAGAAGGGTCCCTTTCTCTCCACATCCTCTCCAACAGTGGTTGCTTTTGTTCTTTTGGATGTGTGCTAGCCTCTGTGGTGTGAGGTGGTATCTCATGGTTGTTTTGATCTGCCTCTCCCTGATGATTAGTGATGTAGAGCACTTTTTAGTGTGCCTTTTGGCCATTCATATCTCTTCCTTGGGAAAGTTTCTGTTCATTTCTTCGCCCCATTTTTTGATGGGGTTCGATGTTTTCTTCTTGTAGAGTTCAACCAGTGCTTTATATACCATTGATATCAACGCCTTATCTGATGGGTATTGTGTAAATATCCTTTCCCATTCTGTAGATAGTCTTTGTATTCTGGTCACTGTATCTTTTGCGGTGCAGAAGCTTTTTAGTTTAATGTAGTCCTATTTGTTGATCTCTGTTTCCACTTGGTTGGTCAGTTGCATGTCATCTTTGAAGATATCTTTATCTTCATTATCGTGGAGGATTTTGCCGACCTTGTCTTCAATGTACCTTATGGTTTGTGGTCTGATGTTGAGGTCTTTAATCCATTTTGATCTGACTTTTGTGCATGGTGTCAGGTCAAGGTCTAAGCCCATTCTTTTGCATGTGGTTGTCCAGTTGTGCCAGCACCATTTGTTAAAGAGGCTTTCCTTGCTCCACTTCACATCTCTTGCTCCCTTATCGAAGATTAGATTAGATAATCTTACATTTGGGGTTGTGTGTAGGGATATTCCACCCTGTTCCATTGGTCTGCGGCTCTGCCTTTGTTCCAGTACCATGCTGTTTTAATTGTTACTGCTTTGTAATAAAGTTTGAGGTTGGGGAGGGTGATGCCTCCCATCATCTTTTTCCCAAGAATTGTTTTAGCTATCCGTGGGCGTTTGTTGTTCCATATGAATTTTAGGATTGCTTGATCCGTTTCTTTGAAGAAAGTCATGGGTATCCTTATAGGGATCGCGTTAAATCTGTATAATGCTTTGGGGAGTATTGCCATTTTGACAACATTGATTCTCCCTATCCACGAGCAGGGTATATGTTTCCATTTCCTCATGTCCTCTTTTATTTCATGGAGTAGCGTTTTATAATTTTCTTTGTAGAGGTCTTTTACTTCCTTGGTTAAGCTGATTCCGAGTTACTTGATTTTCTGAGGCACGATTGTGAATGGGATTGCTTTTTTCATGTCCCTTTCCTCTGCCTCATTGTTTGTGTATAGGAAGGCCATGAATTTTTGGGTATTGATTTTGTAGCCTGCAAATTTACTGTATAAGTCTATTGTTTCTAAGAGTTTCTTAGTAGAGGCTTTAGGCTTCTCTAGATATAGTATCATATCATCCTCGAATAGTCAGAGTTTGATTTCTTCCTTTCCTATCTGGATGCCCTTAATATCTTTTTTTTTGTCTAATAGCTATCGCAAGTACTTCCAGTACTATCAGTACTATATTGAAGAGAAGTGGTGAGAGTGGGCTTCCTTGTCTTGTGCCTGATCTTAGAGGAAAGGTCCTTAGTTTTTCCTCATTGATGATAATGCTTGCCATAGGTTCGTAGTAGATGGCTTTGACTATCTTGAGGAAAGTTCCTCCAAAACCCATTTTGGTGAGAGTTTTTATCATGAATGGCTGTTGGATCTTGTCAAATGCTTTCTCTGCATCTATTGATATGATCATATGGTTTTTATCTTTACTTTTGTTGATATGATGGATTATGTTGATTCACCAGTGAAACCATCTGGGCCTGGGCTTTTGTTTTTGGGGAGATTTTTGATTACAGATTCAATTTCCTTAACATTGATGGGTCTATTCAGGTATTCCAAGTCTTCTTTGTTCAGTCTTTTGAGATTGTAGGAATCAAGGAATTCATCTATTTCTTTTAGGTTCTCCTGTTTTGTGGCGTATAGACCTTCAAAGTAGTCTCTAATGATCTTTTGAATCTCACTGGTTTCTGTTATGATGTCCCCCTTTTCATTTCTGATTCGATTTATTAGGGTTCTCTCTCTTTCTTTGTGGAGTCTTGCTAGCGGTTTATCAATCTTATTATTTTCTCGAAGAACCAGCTCTTTGTTTCATTGATCTTTCGTATTGTTTTTTTGGTTTCGATGTCATTAATTTCTGCTCTAATTTTTATTATTTCTTTCCTTCGGTCTGGTTTGGGTTCCTTTTTCTGGTCCTTTTCTAAGGTCTTGAGTTGTGAAGTCAAGCTATCTATTTGGGCCCTTTCTTCCTTCCTGAGGAATGCTTGGAGAGCTATAAATTTTCCCCTTAACACGGCTTTAGCTGCGTCCCATAGGTTTTGGTGGCTCGTGTCTTCATTCTCATTTGTTTCTAAGTATCTTTTGATTTCTTCCTTGATTTCCTTCCTGACCCACTCATTGTTCAACACTGAATTGTTTAATTTCCAGGTGTTTGATTTGGTTCTCTGTGTCGGTGAGTGGTTAGCTTCTATCTTCAGCGCATCGTGGTCTGAAAAGATGGTTGATACAATTTCTATTTTTCCGATTCTGTTGAGGTATGTTTTGGGGCCCAGTACATGGTCTATTTTAGAAAATGTTCCGTGTGCACTGGAAAAGAATGTATATTCTTTCTTTTGGGGGTATAAAGCCCTGTATAGGTCTATTAGGCCTCTCTCTTCAATTTCCTCTTTCAGAGTCAGTGTTTCCTTGTTGAGTTTTGTTCTTGTCGATCTATCTAGAGGTGATAAGGCAGTATTGAAGTCTCCGACTACTATTGTGCTGTTAGTGATGTCCTCTTTGAAGTCTGTTAGGAGTTGTTTTAAATATTTAGCCGGTCGTTCATTAGGAACGTATACGTTTAAGAGTGTGATTTCTTCCTGTTGTACATATCCCTTGATATACAGAAAATGACCTTCGCTGTCCCTTTTAATCTTTTTCATCCTGAAATCTATGTTGTCGGATACCAGGATGGCCACTCCAGCTTTTTTAAGGGGGTTGTTTGCTTGCAGGATTGTTTTCCATCCTTTGACTTTGAGTCTATGTTTACTCTGTTTGTTCAGGTGTGTTTCTTGCAGGCAACAGCATGTTGGGTTTGTTGGGTTTAATTTCAGGATCCATTTTGCCACTCTGTGTCTCTTGATAGGTGCATTTAGGCCATTGACATTGAGAGAGATTATTGTGATGGGGTTTTGTGTCATCTTTCTGTGGGATTTGTTGTTCTTATGGGGCTCCTCCTTGTCTTACAGTAGCCCCTTTAGACCTTCTTTCAAGTTTGGTTTTGAGTCTATGAAGTTCCTGAGCTGTTGTTTTTCCGAGAAATAGTGTATGGTTCCTTCGAGTTTGAGTGAGAGTTTAGCCGGATAAAGTATTCTTGGTGAGGCGTTCATTTCGTTGAGTTTTTTCACTATGTCCCACCATTGTCTTCGGGCTCGGTGACAGGTCTGCTATAAATCTGAGGGGTGTTTGGTCTCTCCTCCCTCCCGGGGGAGAAGGCGTGGTGTCCGACATTTTATGGGTCCTTTGAGCAGGTATGAACTTTGTGGCGTGGAAAAAAGTGTGCTTTGAACTTGAAGCCGGGACACCTGGGCAGGCTCGGGCCGGGGCTGGAGCTTGGGCTCCGGCCGAGATTTGACCCGGGTGGCCATGCCTCTGCACAGCCGCGGGAATGCC